>NW_006262075.1:17692874-17701427 GCF_000493195.1 Citrus x clementina
GGTACACCAGTCAACCTAACAAATATAGTTATTTTGGATTTAGCCACATGATGGTGTTAGGAGTCTTTTATATTATTGTTAAGATATTTTGGATTGCATGATTTTGTTATTTTTGGGTGATGGAAGATAAACAAATATATTCATATATATATATATTGGCAATGGATATTTAAATGATATTTGGTATATTGATTGAGAAGGTTGACTAATGAAGTTGGTTGTATTTTGAATTATTTTTTTGAATGCTTATTTGTTAAATATACAGTTTTGAGAATGTTGTATTTATAGGGGAGATTTTGTCGAATTTTTGACAAAATCCTAAGTAATTAGACTTTTATTAAATTAGGTAGTTCCCCTTAGATAGACTCACACTTAAAGTTTGGGGGGGTCATTTTAATTGGTATCAGAGCATGGTTTTAGATTCTGTAGACTTTACTATCTTAGTAAGAATAAGTTTTATTGTTATTAAAGTGGGAATTGATGTTTTATAGCCACCATCATGCTTCGTCGTAACAGTGGACGTGGCTGTGGCTGTTGTCATACTAGGTTAGTAACTAGGTTGACTTCAGATGGTATACCTATAGGGGATAGCAAACTTGTGAATGATAGAGTAGTTAAATCTTCGATGCATGAGATTGCACAACAAGCATCAGAGAATGTCCTAAATATTGAGCACTCATGATAGACTAGCTCAAATCACGACTAAGTTGTGTAGAATTAGACTCAAGCGCATGCCAATAATGCAAACACTATAGAGCATGTGAGAAGTTTACTGGCGATGAGTTTTAATGGTTATGGAGAGCCACCTAAGGCTGAGTCATGGTATATTAATGTAGAATAAATTTTTGATGTGATGAAGTGTTCATGAAGAACAAACTGTCCTTTGCCACTTTTATACATGAGGATAGAGCTTACTATTGGTAGCATACAGTAGAGAAACGATATCTTGGGCATGCTATGATAACTTGGGCTATTTTTTGCAAGGAATTCCATGATCATTATTTCCCATTTATGTATCAGGATATTAAACAGAGTGAACTCTTTCGGCAAGTTCAGGAATCTATGATAGTTGAGGAGTATGAAAGGAAGTTCATGAATCTTTCTAGATTTGCTACATTTGCAATTGATGATGAGAGAAAGATGTAAATAGTTTGAGGAGGGTTATTCATTTGAGATTCGCACCACCGTAACTGCATCACGATACATTGCGTTTGGAGAAGTAGTTAAGGCAGCCAGGAAAGTAGGTCACCGTATTGCAGAGGGACGCATAGTTCAAACATTGAAGTAAAAGTGTAGCCAGAGTTAGACAAATGGTGGCTCTAGTAGCCGGCCGCCTAAGAGAGGGGGCATTCATACGAATTGCTCTGATATGACTCAGAAGAGTTATAATACAAGTTTCAGGGGAGACCTGATACAAGTTGTCAGTCATACCTCAGTTCAGCAATCAGTAGGGAGTAATGTCAGGAATCAGGGATATTATGATAGAAGTAGTAGGGGATATCGTGATCACCGTTCTAATAGTATCGAGCAGACTTCTTACACTTCTTATAACATGAACTATTACAGCTAATGCCATGTTGGAGATAAGTTTCTTGTCTATGTGATCAGCCTAGACATATCAAGAGATTCTACCTTACTTTGTCTTAAGGTGACAGTTCTGCTCAAGGGACAACCTAACAGTATTATTCTCTCTCTAGATTAGTTTAGGGTTAGAGAGGTGTGCAGACAAAGGGTTCCACATATACTTTTAAAAGTCAGATGACTGCTCCAGGCCAGGAAGTCAGCCCGGTTGACCTCATACTCAGGCTCAAGTTTTCGCTTTGACACAATAGAAAGCACGTGTTGCACTAGAGGTTATTGTAGGTAGAACATCTTGTATATTTATAGCATTGTACATGATGGCTTTAGCAGAATTGAAGGAACTTAAAGTTCAACTATAAGAATTAGTGGATAAAAGGTTTATTAAACCTAGTGTATCCCTGTGGGGAGCTCCAATTTTGTTTGCTAAGAAAAAAATATGGCATATTTAAACTCTACATTAACTACAAACAATTGAACAAAGTTACAGTGCACAATAAGTATCCACTTCTATGTATTAATGACTTGTTTGATCAACTTTAAGGGGCAAAAGTATTTTTTCTAAGATTGATTTGTGCTTGGGATATTAGTAGCTTAGAATTAAAAAGGCCGATATTCGTAAAACAACATTTAGAAGCCGTTATGAACATTATAAGTTTTTAATGATCATTTTTGTTGACTAATATTCTAGCAGCTTTTATGGATCTCATTAATAAGGTATTTCACTCTTATCTAGATTAGTTTGTGATTATATTCATTGATGATATTTTGGTGTATTCTCGGAGTGAGGAGGAGCATACAGAGCATTTGTAGACCGTTTTGCAAATTTAAGGCAAAAATCGTTGTATGTGAAGTTCATCCACGTGTGAGTTTTGGTTGGAGAGAGTAGTATTTTTGGGCCATGTGATATTAGCTAAAGACATTTATATTGATCCTCAAAAGATTGAAGTAGTTATGAGATGAGAACGACCTACAAATGTTATAGGTTAGAAGTTTCCTTAGGTTGGCTGGTTATTACCATAGTTTTGTAGAGGGATTATTCAAGACTGTTAGTTCTTTAACATGGTTAACAGAAAGAATGCTTAGTTCCAATGGGATGATAGTTGTAAAAAGATTTTTTAAGAACTTAAGAACGAGTTCTCACACTTTCAACAAGTAACGAAGAGTTTGTAGCATACAATGATGCCTCTAGACAAGGATTATGTTTTATGCTAATGCAACATGGAAAAATGGTGGCTTATGCTTCTAAAAAACTTAGAAAAACATGAGCAAAACTATGCAACACATGACCTAGAGCTAGCAGCAATAGTGTTTGCACTCAAGACATAGAGGCATTACTTATACGGGGCAACATTTCAGATTTTTACTTATCATAAGAGCCTCAAGTATTTGTTTACTTCGAAAGAGCTAAATTTAAAACAGAGGATATAGATACAACTAATTAAGGACTACATGTGCATTATTGATTATCTTCCAAACAAAGCAAATATGGTAGTTGACGCACTAACTAAAAAATATTTTAACTCTATAGCTCACTTATGAGTGGCATATATGTCTCTGTTGATCAAGATGAGATCTTTGGGAGTCGAATTAAATGATGATAATTGTAGAGCTTTGATAACTAATTTTTGAATTAGGTTGACTTTGATTGACAAAGTCCACCAGATGCAAGCTTAGGACCTGTAATTAATGAAGTTGATAGAGGATGTGTAAACAAGTTTAACCGATTTTGCAGTGAGAGATGATGAAGTCTTAGTCAAGGGTTGGTAGACTCTGTGTACTTGATATTAAAGAGCTGAAAAGGAAATCATAGAAGAAGTTCATTGTTCAGCTTATACGATGCATCCTAGTAGTACGAAGATGTACCATACTTTGAGGGACATTGTTGAGTACTAGAGAATGCATATTTATAAAGGGTAAAATTATCATTTTGTGCTCCAAGTCTTACTAATATTTATACTTTTATGTGTTTAAATCCTCTAAACTTTTATTATGTGTGTTTTATTATAATTTAAGTATTTTATGTATTTCAGGGATGTTTTGTCCATTTTACGACTAACAAGAAGTTAGACAGTAAAATGAATAGCGTTTTTGAACTTGGAACAGTTGAAAACCCTTGGAGAAGCATAAAATGGTATCAAGCACTGTTCACGTATATGGTGTTGTTCACATATACGGCATTGTTAACAAGTATAACACTGTTCACACATACGATATGATGATGTGGCATTGACCGATGATGTGGCAGCATCTTATTAGACCAATGATGTGGTATTGATTGATTATATAATGTTAACTACTGATGTAGCAGAATGTTATTGGATCAAAATACCGATGTGGCATTGATCGATGATGTGACATCATCTTATTGGATTGGAATGCTGATGTGGTGTTGCCTGATGATGTGTTCCAACTAATCAATACTTGGCACGTGGTGCAATTTTGGGCGTCCAAATTGTTTTCATCCGATGGTTATGATTTACCTATTGTATCTATAAATAGAGGGATTCCCCCTTAATTTGACACTCATGAATCCATTTTTTAGCCTTATTTTTTGTAATTCTCTCTCCATCTTGTATTTTCTATGTATTTTAATAAAAATACTATTTTACCCTTAGTTCAATTATGGGTGGCTAGTTTAGTTTCAAGCTTGGGTTGAAGGTGAAACCTCAACATGATCTATGAGCTTAATCAGGTAAGTTTATTTTCTTTTCCTCTTTAATTTATGTGGTTGTTTTGACTCATTGTTGACAGATAATGTATCATGTCTAGATTTTGCATGGTATATTAGCTCCCTAATGAAGGATCATTACTGTCTAGCATAATGAGTGTTTATCACCAAATTGATTAAAGAGAAAATTCCCTCTAGTATTTCGTGGGTTGTCTTGATTTAGTATCGACAGAGTGTGTATCTAAGATATTTAGTGGATGGTATTGCCATATTGTCTACAGAAGGATTATTATCGTCTAGTACTGCGTGTTCTTAACACTACACTTAGTAGAAGATCATTATCACTGGCACACTAAGCGCTTGATACTATATTTATTAGAGTGAGAATTATGAGGAGTGGAAATACCCCCCTCATGAATTAATTAGAACTAAAAAGGAAATATTAATCACATGGTGAATGTTGAAAGTGAATCCAGAGACTCAAGCGTCTCATTTGCATAGTTTTCATCTTTAATCCATTCCCATAATTTTATTTAAATATTAAGATAAAAAAATTCACTTCCAACCAACTCACATTTACACTTAGAAAATTAACCTTACGCATAATTAAATCTACCTCCCGTGGGATCGACACTCGTCGCTACAAAATCTATTATACAATAGATTTGTGTACTTGCAAGTGGAATTAAATTTGCACAACAATCATTACTGGTGGCAGGGCATAAAGAGAGAGATATCATAATTTATTTATTGGTGATTAGTTTGTCAACAGATTAATACTGAATCTTAGAGGCTTGTAGGGTGTTCTTAGCTGCTTTTTGTTCCTAACTAGAAGTAGTAGTACATCAATATAGATTTTATTGCAGGGCTTCCACGTACTCAGAAGGAACATGATAGTGTTTAGATGGTTGTCAATCAAACAAAATCTACTCACTTTTTACCATTCAAAACTATTTTATGGACAAGTTGGGGAGTATTTATATGGCTGAGATAGTTCAACTTCATAGGGTACTTGTCTATCATCTCAGATAGAGATTGTCAATTCACTTCTAAGTTTTGGACATGTTTATAAAATGCATTAGGCACCAAGTTGAACTTTAGTACAACCTTTAACCCACAGACTAATAGTCAGTCAGAGCGTACTATTCAAACCTTAGAAGATATGCTGCTAGCTTGTGTTATAGAGTTTAAAGGTAATTAAGACAATTACTTACCTTTGATGGAGTTTGTTTACAACAACATTTATCAAGCTAACATCGATATGGCACTATATGAGGCGTTATATGATAGAAAGTGTAGAACTCCAGTATGTTGCGATGAGATTGGTGAGCAGAGATTATTTGGTCCCAAATTAGTTGAGGATACTAACGAGTAGACACAACTTACTCAGGATAAATTAAAAGTGGCCTAAGATAGATAGAAGAGCTACGCAGACAAGCACATGAAGGAACTTGAATTCGAAGTTAGTGATAGAGTGTTCATATAGATATTTCCTTGGAAAGGAATACTTCAATTTAGGAAGTGCAGGAAGCTAAGCCCATGCTATATTGGGCCGTATGAGATCACCTAATGCATTGGTCTGTTAACTTATCGATTGGATTTACCATTGAGTTATCTAGAATCCATGATGTGTTTCATGTCTTAATGCTCCAAAAATACATGTATCATCCGAGTCATGTGTTATTAAAGTAACCAATTCAGTTGAAGGAAGACTTGACTTATGAAGAAGAACCAATGGAGATACTATAAGGAAAATACCAAGTCTTGTATTCTAAAACCATTCTTTTAGTAAGTGTTGTGGATGAACCACACAAAGGAAAATGCTACTTGGGAGTGCGAAGACTGAATACTAGCTCAATATCCCCACCTGTTCTCATCATATGTATAAATTTCGATGATGAAATTTTTATGTATGCCGTGTGATGATAACATAGATAAAGTTACTAAGATACAGATGAGATAGAGGCCTCTGGGGCCAGTTTGAGTGCATGCAGAGGTTTTGGGTTGTGTGTTTAAGTGTCTTTGTCCTTTGGGGACTAGTTTATGCATGCAGAGATACAATGAGATCTATAAGATATATGAGATGTCACTTCATTGGTCTACTTGTGGTACCTCTAAGCATGATAATATCTTAGTTTGTCATTGCACTGCCCGAATGAGCTCTGGGTACGACGAGATTATTCCCTTAGGTGTTTGTTTAGTGATGGTTTCATAATTGAGTATTTTATGTTAAGTTCTGATATCACTATCATGAGCATTACGTATTGTATCATGTCTCCTTTTAACGATAGTTGTTTAATTTAAAGTTTGTATAATATAATTATGTTTGTACTTTTAGTTTGATGAAAATGCTTTATTGAAAAGTTATGACTATTTTTAAAGTAAATTTATTTTTAAAAACTATTATCCACTCACTAAACTCATTGAGTTTTATACTCCCCTATTTTTATTATATCACCCCCCAGGAGGTTATAGGTACACCAGTCGACCCAACAAATGTACTTATTTTGGATTTTGCTTACGAAATGGTACTAGGAGTATTTGATGTTATTGTTAAGATATTTTGGATTGTATAATTTTGTTATTTTTGGGTGATTGAAGATAAGAAAATGTGTGTGTGTGTGTGTGTGTGTGTGTGTGTGTGTGTACATGTATTTGGCATTGGATATTTGAGTGCATTCTAGTATATTAGTTGAGAAGGTTGACTAATAAAGTTGGTTGTATTTTGAATTATTTTTAGGAAAGCTTATTTGTTAAGTTTGGGAATGTTGTATTTATAAGGGAGATTTTGCTGAATTTTCGGTAGAATTCCTTACTAATTAGATTTTTATTAGTTCAATTAACTGCCCTTAAATAGGCTCACCTTAGAGTTCGGGGTGGGTTGTTTCAAAAAAAATGCTTGTGTACTATATTATTGCCAATATTATTATTTCCATTTGCATTATTCTTATTAACTATTATTATTATTATTATTATTATAATAGTTAATAATATTTATTTTCATTGTTATTATTTATATTTTTAGCGTCAGTTTACTATTATGTATACTTTCATTTTTATTATGAATATTATTATAATTAAAATTATTGCTAAAATTATTATTATTATTTAATATTTAAATGGGAAAAAAGAATTTTTTTTCTTGAAGGGATAAAAATGTTAATTTATTTCCTATTCTCATTCCCACATTTTCACATCTAACTATTATTACCAAATTTGTGGGCTCCACCAAAAATCCATTTTCATTTCCTTATATTTTTATAAGTAAATACTCTCAATGATTCTCATTTCTTATTCTGATTTTCCAATTCAAGAAATAAACAAACCATTACTCCAATGGCTTTAAGCTAAGGTGATTTTATTTCACATTTGTCCACTAAAAAAATTTAATATAATTACCATTTTTGATAAAATTATTATTTAAAAACCATATATAGCATGTACTATTAATGGGGGAAAAAAAGCGAAACCCTCCTCTTGTTTGACTAAACTAATTGGAACATGATGTTTTAAAGTGGAGAAATTACAAATTTCCCTTACTGAAATCAATATATATCATTTACCTCTTTACTGTTTTTATAACAATCAATAACCCCTATAACAACATAATTTTACAATAGTGCTCTTATTTTTAAATACATTTTTATTCATATTTGTTATAAATTAAATAAATCATATAAATGGAAATTAAAATAAAAATTTATGCACCAAAAATAAGAAATATATGTTTCAATGTGAATAAGAAATTAATAATAAGATATTTTTCTTATACTTTTTGTTATTTTACAAACATTTTCTTATAATAAATATATAAAATAATGAAAAGTACAAGAAAAATATCTTATTATTATTTTTTTTACATCAAAATGTATATTTATTATTTTTAGTACTTAAATTTTTATTTTTTATTTATATAATTTATTTAATTTATAATAAATATGAATAAAAGGGTTAATTTATGTTGGTTGGGGGTTATTGGTTATTATAAAAATAGTAGGGGTAAGTGATATATATTGATTTCAGTATAAGGGAAATTGACAATCTCCTTAAACATATCATTAGCGTAGTGATTTAGTGGACAATGATGGTTATTTTATAGTGAAAGATAGTGTTATGTGATATTGTTTCGATCATTTTAACATATAGTGTCACAGAATTCTACCATGTGTTTACGTGCTAACTATATGGTGGATACTACTGTTCACTAGTTGTTCTTCTCATATAGTTATAAATATATTTTTAGAGTTTCTCAATTTGTTATACAATCTTGAATGAATTGGCAGGTCAACTTGACATAATTGTTC
>NW_006262075.1:17701527-17715997 GCF_000493195.1 Citrus x clementina
AAGTTGGTTAATAATTAAATTTTTTCGCAAATCTAAACTTTTATAGTTTTTTGGTCTACATAAATTGGTTAACGAATATAAGGAAAACGCTTAAACTAAGAGGTTGTTTGATAAATGTCTGAAGTCTGAAATTTTATAATTTCAGACATTTTTTAAAATATGTTTGTTTATTTTTTGTAACTTATGTCTAATTTTCAGACATTTACATCTGAATAAAAAAAGTAAACTTTTGTGACTTTTATCTAAATGGAAAAAATGTCTGAATGACAAGTAAATATTATATTCTAAAAATATCTCTATAAAATAACTTATTTCCTAAACTATAAAATCTAATCCTTTTTTGTTTTAATTTACCAAGACACAAATGTCAAATAACCAAGTTTAAGATATTTTTTTATTGTAAAAATAAACAAGATGCCACTTATATTCAGATATTTAAAAAAGAAAAACAAACATGTCATTTAGATTTTCGTAATCAGACCCATTCAAACTTTAGAAAAATTCAGATCTATTTAGATTTCAGACAAAAAAACAAATGCTACCTAAGAGAGGATTCTAATTCATGTAAATACAATTTTTTATTTGATAATAACATTTATATTACATGCGAGGTTATAGATTAGATTATAATTTTTAATTACAGACCATATAATTTACTACTATGCCAAATATCAGAATCATATGCCAGATTTTTTACAATATGTTAGATTATATGACAAATTCTTCGGGATTTAAACTTTTACTATATGTCAGATTATAAAACGGACTCTTAGGATTTAGATCTTTTACTCTATTTAGATTATTTCACGGATCCTTCGGAATTCAGATTCTTTTACTCTATGTTAGGTTATATAACGGATTCTTTAGAATTTAACCTTTTTTTTTCCTTTTCATATTTAATACCCTCTAAACCACTACTTTTCTTCTTATAAATAATTCTAGAGGCTCTCTTGATCATTCACATTTTACACAAGAACTCATTTTCTAATTTGTAAAACTTCTTAAATATTCCTCTTTAGATAATATTTCACAAAAATCATGGTTGAAGTTGTTGAACGAGAAGGAGAAGATGAAGAAGAAGAGGAAACAAAAGTTATAAAAAAATTAAGTTTGATAATATCGAATTAGCGATTTACCAGAAATAGGAAGGTAAGATACAAGGATTTTCAAATTTCATAATGCAAACTTTTTGGGCATGATATACATGAAGATGTTGCATCACGAGTCCTTCTTTACTTCAGATTTTCGCTTATTGTAATATCTAAATGGGAAATAATCTATAAACCACCAGTGATGAAGGTATGATTAAAAAAAAAGAAAGCTCAGATTTTGTTTTGTACTTTAAGTATTGCCCTATAACTCTCAATGATCTGCTCTCTTAACATAAAAAGAAAACTTTATAATGTCTTTTGATATTTGACATAAACAATAGTAAAATGTGTTTTAATTTCTTGCTTCATTATGCACAGTACATGCCATGAACATGAAGTCATGCACTGTCGCCATTTGTCTATTTTCATTATACTTTGATGCAACAGGGAGTTTATTAATAGAATTACAAGAAAATTTACATAATTATACATTTTGTAAACTCCATCTCACTGCAGCAAATTGGAGGATTGAACGTAACCTACGCTCAAATGGGACAACTTATGTTACGGTAAGTTGATTTACTTTATGTTTCGATCCCATTGATGAATTTATTCCTTGTTATTAAGTTAATTATTGGTGAAGCTTATTGTGAGATTAAAGATTTGGTTTCAAATAAGAGATTTTGTTAAATGGAAGTAGCATGTTTGAGAATATTTGTTGTCAGAATCAAGTGTTTGATGCAATGAACTAACTGCTCGATGAAACGTTTCAATGAGCTCCTCTACACCAAGCCCCCGTCAGCAGGGGTCCTTTGTGTATCAGCAGCATATGATTGGGCATGAAGACAGGTGAAGCTGTCCTATATGTGCAAAGGACATTTGATAACAGCCTTTAGAGCAAATTGAACATTGCCATTAGATCCATATATCTTATAGCTGTGTAGTACTTTGTATATGTTTTAATGAAATATTATGCTGTGCCGTTTTGCTATCCTTTGATATTGGGTGTAAATCAGTCGATTTTATTTACTATATGGAAAGCTATGATCTCTAGTCAATTTCATACAAACTTATTAATTTAACAAACTTGTGTTGTTACAATTTTACTTCACAGTCCTCTCTCTTTCCTCCATTCTCCATAAAACCCTCATAGAGATTCAACTTCTCTTCGTCTTTTTGTATTTCTCTTAATAAAAATAAAAATAGAAAATCAAAGACTATTATATGATCAACATGGCTCTCAAAAATGTGCTTCTTCTTTCGGTTTTGGCATGCCTCATGTCGTCATCATATCCATATGCAACCGCATCCAGGGAGCTTCCCCTCAAGCAGCACGAGGCTTGATGCCATCAACAAAAATGGCCTATTTGAAGGCTGGATCTCAGTTTTGCGGTTAATTCTTTCTCGAAATACATTGTTAATTTTTTTTTGTCGCTGGCAAGACTGATCGTGCCCCTGAATGTCGCATGCCGTACCATTTGCACCATTATGCATGAATGTTGGCCTTCCATGCCCACTTCACTGGGCCTCTCATCCGACAAAGCCAAATTAATACTAAAAAGCTGCTGCCATGCATCAACTAATCCTCCAGCTGCCTCTCCAGTTTCAAGTTAAAGGTTTCTTGTTTCGTGTTGTTTAGTTTCTGTTTTGTCTTCTGATATTCTCGCCTGTCTACATAAGTCTTGGAATTTCTCTCATATTTTGCTAACTCTATCAATAATGACCCTTATTTGAAATAAAAGTTAATTCATTGGTTAGTTGCACAAAGATTGCTGATTATTTTAACTTAAAACTATATTTGCTTATATTTTAGGGAGATTGCCAATTTCCCCCCTACAGTAACTAATATATACCATTTTCCCCCCTGCTGTTTTTATAATGGCCAAAAACCCTCCTTGATAGCATAAGTTTATAATATTACCCTTATTTTCAACTACTCTTTTATTTATATTTATTATAAATTAAATAAATGACATGAATAGAAACTAAATAAAAAATTTAAGCATTAAAAACAAGAAATATATGTTTTAATATGAGAAAAAAATTAATAACAAATTTTTTTTCTTTTACTTATTTTGTAAAAATTTTCTTATAATAAATATATAAGAAAGTTATTATAAAATGATAAAAAAATTATTATAAGAAAATTTGAATGACTAATAAAAATTTATTATAAGATAAATAATAAAATATTTTGCCTATACTTTTTACATTTAATTTTAAAATATTACAAAATGTTTATTATAAGAAAATGTTCACAAAATAAATAATTACAAGAAAAAATTTTATTATTAATTTTTTCTCATATCAAAACATATATTTCTTGTTTTTAATACTTAATTTTTTTATTTAGTTGCTATTCATGTAATTTATTTAATTTATAATAAATATAAATAAAAGAGTAATTAAAAATAAAGGTAATATTGTAAACTTATACTGTCATGAGGTTTTTTACCATTATAAAAATAACAGGAAGGTAAATGATATATGTTGATTACTGTAGGGGGAAAAGGGACAATCCCCCTATATTTTAATATAACGTGTGCATTTATGTGTGTATATATATAAGTATCTTAGCTGCCACATATTTCTTTTACAATCTAGTAGAACATAGCTGTAAGTACCATAAAGTTTGGTCACTTACACCAAGCCACGTGTCAATAAATACACTATAGATTTTGAGACTCTGGATGTGCCCAGTACAAATAGATAAAGAAGAGAAATATATTACTGCCAAATGCCAATATATTATTGAGGCAGCTAAATGGTAAGCGGATTTGCTGCAGTGGAAGACCTGGGTAGCTTGGCGCTGATAAAGAAGAAGAAAGCTTCAAGAGTTTGTGAATGCGGAAGAGAATAGGTTACAAGGTTAATTGGTTGCAGACTTACGGGTGGTGGGGTTTCGTCAAGGCCAAGTTTAGGTGGTACAATCTATTATTATTACCTATCACGATTTGCAGCTCACGCACTTCTCAGGTGATCATAATTCACGAGGAAAAGTGCTGGGAATTTTTTACTTCTCACGCTAGGGAAGCCTGATTTTAGGCCTTCTATGTACAGAAGAATTTCTCCTATTCTATATATGCATATTGAAAAGGATTACTTGCAAGGAAGGCTTCTAGGGAAAGCCTAATATGTTCTTCAAAAGATGACTGCAATGAAGTTGTCACATGTGAGTGTCTCATTAGTATGGATATTGTGACAGTGTTTCAAGGGCCAGAGAAATATTTGATGAGCTGTCTAAATCAGGGAAGGACATGAAAATTTCAACCCCTGAATGCGATGCTTGGGGCTTACTACATCAACGGTTTGCCAATGGAAACAGATTTGGAGACTTGCAGTTCTTCTCTGGCTATTTCACAATCTGCAAGTGCCAAAACTGATTCAAGCAGGTCACTGAGTACTGTAAAGACTGAGATTGAAGAAATAAAAAGACAACTTTACATTCTTCTGATTCCTTCCAATCAAGCCTTAGCTAAATTGAAAACAGAGTCCGTATGGCATGGGAATGTTTGACAGGCTGGCTCCTGAATATTTTGCTGTTGAGCTGATTTGTAGTTAATATCATTATCAAACAATGTCATTTCTAATTCCACTCCATCATACGAGAAATTGAACCTTCTATGAATTATGAGAATACAACCTCAATTAAATTAATACTCTATAAATTAGTATTTTAATTGAATAATAAATTTTGCTAGTCCCTAACTTAGGGTTAACTTACTAAATTATAGTTCGATTAATCAATAAATTTTTCTTGATCCCAAAGCTATTATGGTTCTAGTTATTTCTTATTTTCAAGTCTTTGGTCTCAATAGTCAATACCCACATTCTAACAAACGAAGTGGCAAAACAGCTCCGATTCTTCAACTAGATTCTGAATAATCACAGACTCACAGTTTGTTGCTTTTTATGATGTCCATGAGAATTCAATTTTTATGTCAGGTTACGGCATGAAACTGACTTAATAAATCACTTAATTTTAATAAAATGTAACCACTCAATTCCCATATGTAACATTAATGGAGGTAATTGTAACTGCTAATAATGTCACGAGTCATTAACAGCTGACAGAAGAAAAGTTCACTTATCTTAATTTGAAAGTTTTCTTGCACAAGAAACGAATTTCTGAATTTCAATCACAATACATGATTCTTCCTCGTGTAATTTATAAATGAACTGTATTTACCCACATGCACACGTAGTGACGTAGTTTAACTTAATTTGATTGCTTATGCAAATTTTGGGGTTTTGACCCAATAGTCTTGTCCGATTGATAATGTAATAACTTTTTGGGGGGATACTTTAGGGGCTCTTTACAAGCCTTTGGTTCTCTTGCTATTTCTTTCATTTGAATAACAAGCACATTTCCAACTATGAAACCAATTTTACTGTCATAAAGTTATTCTCAAAAGTAAAAATAAACCCTATTTGGATTTAATTAATTATTGAGGGTTCTTAAGTACAAAATTTGCAACCATCCATCAATTGCCATGTTATAAAACAGATTCAGAAAAGTTTATAAATGGAGATCGGAAAACATTATATATTATCAGTCTGTTTTTTAGCGTACGTCGTCAAAATAGACTTATTAGTCTATATCGTGTAATTCAGTCTCTTGATTTTGCATTACTACAATTCCATTCTGATTTTTAGTGTGAGCCATATTGTATTCTATATGAGCAGAATTTAACACGACATGAAACCAATTTAAACTAGATAATCATCTCCACACAAGAAACCATAGATCAAGAGGCAAGACTTCCATAAAAAAAACACGAAAAATAAAGCAAAGCTAGAACTAAAAAACCCTTTTATTTATTTAAAATTGCATTTACTAAATTAACACCATGGAAATAGAAGTGCCATTGATGCACCTTGTCTAAGTCAAAACCTTGGAAACCTGAGGCTGATATATCACCGCGGGGCCACCTGGAGAAGGAGCAGAAGATGCATCACAGTAGCCTCTCAATATGTTCCCTTCTTCGGCAGTGAATCCGAGGGAGGTGAGCATGGTAGGCCAGCAATTACGGGTGATGATATCAATAGCGCGGCAACAGTCAGGGCCAATATCAGCCTGGCCATTAAGGAAGAATATAATAATCTCATTTGAGCAGGATTTCAGCTCCATTAATGCGTTCCAGCACTCCGTTAGACTTCCGCTAGCTTCAAGTCTTGTTGCAAGATTGTAGCCTAGTTTCATATTGTTGTTGAGGTGATCATTCCTGCTAGTTGCATTTGCAATATTTGCCATAATCAGACAAGTGAGGGCCAAAATGAAAAACGCATGCTTTAGAGCCATTGCCATTTTTTGTTCTTTTGTGTTGTGTTTATGTTCATGTGGGATATCATATTTTTTGTTGCTATTTATAAATTAAGGTGAGGAAGAGGAGAAGACTGATTAAAAATGTTGATAAATTATTGCGTAATTTATGATCAAGAATAATTTTAATTAGAGAAGATAGTGGGTCTTTTGATAAATGGTTACAAATTGATTGTGTAATAATAGTCAAATTAATTATGAGATCTTAAGAGAAGATGAAAAGCCAAATTTGAAATCTCTATACAACTTCAATACATTGATGCTATTTATATACTAATTATTGGGAGATTTAGCTGTTGGGTTACCCTAGAGCTGTTGAAATCAGCTCATTTCAGATCATAATTCTACAATAAGTACATTTCAATGTGACTAAGAAGCTGTAGCATCGTCAGTTTTGCTCAATGACTAAAGATATATAGATGCTGAATTTAGAGCGCAAATGGTTTCTATCTCAGGTGCTATATAGTAGGAAGTCCCATTGAGTAACTTGACTTGCAAGCATGACAAAATGCTAGACAGAGACTTACTTATAAAGATATATATATTTTAATGCTTAAACAAGGCGGTCAGAGTCAATTTATGATGATGCGTAGAAGAATTTAAATGCAAGCTACTCTGAATTCAGATTGATGAACTTTTACATATTGAGTTTCATTTACAAAGTTGGCTGACTATAGAATAACATTGCTCCAACATACAAGACATTTATCAATTTTTAACTTTTTAATAGAACTTCTCTAAAGTAATAATAATAATAATAACTCAAGGTGTTTTTGTGTATTAGAGTTGGTTGAATTTCTCATGAAACAGCCCGTTTAGACGCAATTTCCTTTTGGAAAGATGTAATTGATGAATTGGTTCTGTTTATGATCTGTATCAGTACAAAATCCCATCATTTTCACCTCAAAACTTTTTGTTAGGCAATTGAACCGCGCGATCATAACGCTCATTAATCACATGAATCTTTACTTCGAAGTCATTTCTCCATTTTGATAATTAATATAGCGTATGTAATTGCACGCGACTATCATTTTTTTAAATTAATCACGTTATTTTTTTATTCCCATACGAAGGATTTCAACCAAGAGATATTATCAACTCTCTTAAAACAAAAATAACACATTGCGCACTTTAATTTAACTTGGAAGAAGATTAAAAGAAAAACTTTATTTAATTAAAAAAACTTTAGTTCTTTTTTTTGGGGGGGGGGGGGGGGTGGGATGCTGGGGAATCTCCGGTCAATTTGATACGACAACAAATAATTAAGACGCTCCTTCGATTTGAAGCTTAGGCGTTTCTTGACTATAATTGGCTTCTGTGGTTTCCGCTGCAGGCGGTGCCCATTTGCATCCCTATCCCCCGTGCTTACTATTGACGATTTGTCGTCTTATAAAAACTCTTAAAGCTACATGTCTGTTTTATTTTTGGTAAAAGGAGGTAAGGCATGTTGATAGGCTCGTTCTTTTACCAAAAAAAAAAAAAGAGGTAAGGCATGGAAAAAGCAACTGAATTGGAACCATTTTTCCAGTGATTGATTATTTGCTTATTCAAGAGGTTTTTGATTAGTATATTGCCTTTATGTTTACGAGAAATATGTTACTGCCAAATGCGAATATATTATTGAGGCAGCTAAATGGTAAGCAGATTCGCCGCGGTGGAAGACTTGGGTAGCTTGGCGCCGATAAAGAAGAAGAAAGCTTCAAGAGTTTATGAATGCAGTTACAAGGTTAATTGGTTGCAGACTTACGGGTGGTGGGGTTTCGTCAAGGTCAAGTTTAGGTGGTACAATCTATTATTACCTATCTCGATTTGCAGCTCATGCACTTCTCAGGTAATCATAATTCACAAGGAAAAGTGCTGGCCATTTCCTACTTCTCACGCTAGGGAAGCCTGATTTTAGACCTTCTATGTACAGAAGAATTTCTCCTATTCTATATATGCATATTGAAAAGGATTACTTGCAAGGAAGGCTTCTAGGGAAAGCCTAATATGTTCTTCAAAAGATGACTGCAATGAAGTTGTCACATGTGAGTGTCTCATTAGTATGGATATTGTGACAGTGTTTCAAGGGCCAGAGAAATATTTGATGAGCTGTCTAAATCAGGGAAGGACATGAAAGTTTCAACCCCTGAATGCGATGCTTGAGGCTTACTACATCAACGGTTTGCCAATGGAAGCAGATTTGGAGACTTGCAGTTCTTCTCTGGCTATTTCACAATCTGCAAGTGCCAAAACTGATTCGAGCAGGTCGCTGACTACTGCAAAGACTGAAATTGAAGAAATAAAAAGACTTAATTTTACATTCTTCTGATTCCTTCATATCAAGCCTTGCTAGATTCAAAACAGAGTCCGTATGGCATGGGGATGGTTGACAGGCTGGCTCCTGAATATTTTGCTGTTCAGCTGATTTGTAGTTAATATCACATTATCAAACAATGTCATTTCTAATTCCACTCCATACGAGAAATTGAACCTTCTATATATTATGAGAATACAACGTCAATTAAATTAATATTCGATAAAATAATATTTTGATTGAATAATAAGTTTTGCTAGTCCTGACTTAGGGTTTACTTACTAAATTATAATTGGATTAATTAATATTAGCTTAATCAATAAATTTTTCTTGATCCCAATGCTATTAAGGCTCTGGTTATTTCTTATCTTCAAGTCTTGGTCTCAATAGTCAATACCCACATTCTAACAAACGAAGTGGCAAAACAGCTCCGTTTCTTCTACTAGATTCTGAATAATCACAGACCCACAGTTTGTTGCTTTTTGTGATGTCCATGAGAATTCAATTTTTATGTCAGGTTACGGCATGAAACTGACTTAATAAATCACTTAATTTTAATAAAATGCAACCACTCAATTCCCATATGTAACATTAATGGAGGTAATTGTAACTGCTAATAATGTCACGAGTCATTAACAGCTGACAGAAGAAAAGTTCACTTATCTTAATTTGAAAGTTTTCTTGCACAAGAAACGAATTTCTAAATTTCAATAACAATACATGATTCTTCCTTGTGTAATTTATAAATGAACTGTATTTACCCACATGCACACGTAGTGACGTAGTGTAATTTAATTTGATTGATTAAGCAAATTTTGGGGATTTAAGCCAATAGTCTTGTCCGATTGATAATGTAATAACTTTTTGGGGGGATACTTTAGGGGCTCTTTACAAGCCTTTGGTTCTCCTGCTATTTCTTTCATTTGAATGACAAGCACATTTCCAACTCTGAAACCAATTTTACTATCATAAAGTTATTCTGAAAAATAAAAATGAACCCTATTTGGATTTAATTAATTATTGAGGGTACAAAATTTGCAACCATCCGTCAATTGCCATGTTATAATACATATTCAGAAAAGTTTATAAATAGAGAGATTGGAAAACGTTATATATTATCAGTCTGATTTTCAACGTACGTTGTCAAAATAGACTTATTAGTCTATATCGTGTAATTCAGTCTCTTGATTTTGCATTACTACAATTCCATTCTGATTTTTAGTGTGAGCCATATTGTATTCTATATGAGCAGAATTTAACACGACACGAAACCAATTTAAACTAGATAATCATCTCCACACAAGAAACCGTAGATCAAGAGGCAAGACTTCCATAATAAACATGAAAAAGTAAAGCAAAGCTAGAACCAAAAAGACTATTTTAATTATTTAAATTTGCATTAACTAAATTAACACTATGGAAATAAAAGGGCCATAGATGCACTTTATCTAAACCAAAACCTTGGAAACCTGAGGCTCATATGTCACCTCGGGGCCACCTGGAGAAGGAGCAGAAGATGCATCACAGTAGCCTCTTAGTAGGTTCCTTTCTTCGGCAGTGAATCCGAGGGAGGTGAGCATGGTAGGCCAGCAATTACGGGTGATGATGTCAATAGTGCGGCAACAGTCAGGGCCAATATCAGCCTGGCCATTAAGGAAGAATATAATAATCTCATTTGAGCATAATTTCAGCTCCATTAACGCGTTCCAGCACTCTGTTAGGCTTCTGCTATCTTCAAGTCTTGCTGCAAGATTGTTGCCTGGTTTTATATTGTTGTTGAGATTATCATTCCTGCTGGTTGCATTTGCAATATTTGTCATGATCAGGCAAGTAAGGGCCAAAATGAAAAACACATGCTTTAGAGTCATTGCCATTTTTCTTTTTCTTTTTTTTGTTGTGTTTATGTTCATGTGGGATATCATATTTTTTGTTGCTATTTATAAATTAAGGTGAGGCAGAAGAGAAGACTAATTAAAAATGTTTATAAATTATTGCTGAATTTATGATCAAGAAGGTTTTAATTAGAGAAGATAGTGGGTCTTTTGATGAATTGTTACATATTGATTGTGTAATAACAATTAAATTAATTATGAGATCTTGAGAGAAGATGAAGAGTCAAATCTGAAATCTCTATACAACTTTAATACATTGATGCTATTTATATACTAATTATTGGGAGATTTTGCCTGTTGGGTTACTCCAGAGGCGTTGAAATCAGCTCATTTCAGATTATAATTCTACAAAATAATTAAGTACATATCAATGTGACTAAGAAGCTGTAGCATTGTCAGTTTTGCTCAATGACTAAAGACATATAGATGCTGAACTTAGAGAGCAAATGGCTTCAATCGCAGCTGCTATATATAGTAGGAAGTCCCATTGAGTAACTTGACTTGCACGCATGACAAAATGCTAGGCAGAGACTTATTTATAAAGATTTTTTTTAATGCTTTCACAAGGCGGTCAGAGTCAATTTATGATGATGAGTAAAAGAATTTAAAGGGTCCAGCTACAGTGCTTACGTGATTTGAAATCACGTTTTTTTGTCTTATCTTAACTTGCCCTTAGATTCCACAGAGAAATATCCAACGGCTTTGAACTAACCTATGGTCATAAAGTTGTTAACTGGTTACCGGCATGACCAAGCCTTTGAAAAAAACATGGGTTAGAAATATTATCGGCGGCATATGGTTAAGGGGTTTGTGGTGGTGCTTGTTAGATTTATCCAGCCTTTTTAGATAACAGAGAGATCGTTCAGGAGCTGTACTGGAGGGGTTTTTATAAGATCAAATCATTGACGGAGAATCAAATGCTGGCGATTGAAGGTGAAAGTGGAGATTGAGGTAGGTTTTTAATAAGAACTGCGGAGTTGGGGGTGTTAATTAGCGTGCCTGTTAGTTTTTTTTGCATAAATTTATAATGGGCATATTGGGACTTTGAAATTATAAGGGTATTCTCGATTGTACATGTCATTGATACTGTTTTTTCTTCCTAGAACAACTCCATAGACCTCAACAGAGGTGTTCCTGCTTATTCCTTGGTCTGACACAGTCAACAAACTTTGGCATACTTTTGTCTCGTTAAATAATGAAAATGTTGCTCTGTGGGCTGCTTTTCTTATTTGTCATATCAGGGAATTTAAATATGGTATGCAATCATGCAGATGTTTTGAAGTCATGATAAAAATAATATGTGTTTGTCGGAACCTTCTTATGTGGTAATATGATTGCAAACTTGTCATTCTTGGCTGTTGAAATTTGCGCAGCTTCCACATCGCTTGTCATGGAGAATAGAAATACACTCTTCATATGCCCGGGAATTAGTCAAGTATGGCTTGTCTGCACAAAACCTTTTGATTAATCATGTCAATTTTAAATAGATTAGCTTTTAATACAAAATCACCCATTACATATTATTGCACAAGATTTTGATTTGCACCAGGTATTTGGTCAGCAAATGGCCAGATTCACAAGGAAGTTTTTTTTGGGGATCATAAAACAGTGTTTTCTTCCTTCTTTGAAATTATGCATTCGGAATCGGATACCCATAATATATGTGTAGGGAGTACTAGATTTACGTACTTGGCTTATGATGATAAATTTTCCGTAATGTAATTTAGATGGATTGATTTTAGTAGGCATTTGAATGTGTATTGAGGCAATCATCGAAATAGGCTTTGTTGTGTTTGCCTTTTAAACTAGCCTACTTGTGTCGAAATAGCTTGTCCAATGTAGATAATATAGCAATTGTCAGTAATTACATGGAATTTTAATTTGTAATGGTTGTATGATATGTAGTCTCAAATCACTGATTTAAAGCCACGAAAGAAGGTAATACCAGTTTAAGCGATATTTATGATTTATTTTACCGAAGGCAAGAATGGAATTGGGGACAGTTCGTAAGCGGAAGGCATTCAATTCTGATAGTTTTATTGAAACAATGACTGTTGTCAATGGTGAAGGAAATGAACCCAACGCAAAATAGTTATGGATTTGTCGACTTCTTATAAGTTTGTGAAATAATGACAAAAAACTTTATCGATCAATTATTTCTTTGCATATCCAAGATTGAATCTGATTTTTGCTAAAGGAGAGGTTTTGGTTGCAATCTTTAAATGTTTATTGGGGAAGCGGTACATGGGATGAAGGCAGGGAATGAAAGGGCATGCATTACAAGAGAGATTAGTAAGTTGGAAGTGATGTTTATTTTATTTTTTATTTTGGTTGAAATACAATATTTTAGGAATGATATGTAATAATATTCATTGAATTCTCGTAGGATCGAAAAGAAATAGGATTGGAATTTAAGAACCTACCTCCAAGCGGAAAAATCAAATATATAAGTCAGTCGCACAAAGTTGAGAAAGTTGCTGATGAGGAGGCAAGATTTAAGATTCCTTTTGTGATTGAATATTCCAAATGCCTACAATTTGGGCTACTTTTCTGTTTGTTGTATCAGGGGAATTCAATGTGGCGTCAAATCTTATTTTGTATGTTTTGATACCATAATTACAGTTTCTGCACTGCCATGAATGTTGTGCGCGGGTTTAATACTTATATCGTACTTGTCATTGCTCTATTTTAATCTTGTTCTTAGACTACATTGCTCATGAATCATGATGGTGCTTGGGTGAATAAACTAATTCTATCCTCTAGACAGTTGTTGGGTTGTAATGTTACTGAGGTATAACTTTATATCCGTCTTTAGTATCTAGAAAAATAAGGATTTGATGCACTAAATTACTCCACACTCCATACGTAACTATTTCTGTAAATGTACTTGATTTGACTGATAAATTTGCTTTTGCCTTATGTGGTGCTGCAGTGACGTCAGAGCGGATTATTTTGGAATGCTTTTCCCTCTATACTTAGATAATCATGTCCAACGCACACCATTGTCTCCAACATTTGAGTGGTCATTTACAAGAGGCTTTTCTATTGTCTATAGATGATTCTTCATTACACTATTAAGTTTGGAGAAAGAAATAAGGAAAAACAATGAAAGAGTAAAAAGATAAAGGAAGAAAGCAGAATAACAAACTGAAAATTGGTTATTATACATGTAAATTGAGTGACAACAATTATTAGAACTGAGTGACAGAGTGAACAAAATTCCTTGAAGAAAATGGGGGGCCCTTTTGAAGGTAATATGATGATCTAATTAAAAAAAAAAAGACAAAAAAGAATGAGTAAGTTAAAATTATGGTGCTTGGAACAAAATGAGATAAGTTAAGATTATGATGCCTGAAACAAAAAGATGCACCATTCTAAATAGCTTAACATTAGATATATGTTCAGTTCAAAAATTGATACTTGGTCTTTCCTGTAATGTTGGATAGTTTTTTCTCTTGGCTTCTGGAAAAACAGTGAGACAAATTTCCCACAACATTTCATGAATTGAAGTTTCTATCACTCAGGAAGTAAGTACAAAAAACTGATACCACAATAATCATGATGTTTCATCAGTCATGCAAATCCCAAACATAAACTAAATTGTAGCATTATGACCATGTACTGAACAAGAAGTAAAACTTGTATGCTGATAAATTTTGCCAGTCCCTCACGAAGGTTAATCCAAGAAACCTGCACTGTCCTTCCATCTCTCTGCGCACCAATATGCTTAAGATCATTTGCGATTCCCTCAACCGTTGGAATCGCAACACCTTGAACACGTAAAAAGTCAGCCTAATAGTAACCATAGAAGAGACCCATAAAAAAAAAAGACAAAATAAAGGTAATTAAACAATTGTAGAAGGATTCA
>NW_006262075.1:17716837-17798980 GCF_000493195.1 Citrus x clementina
TACTTGTATACTTTAATTTGTCATACAAAAGAAAAAAAAACACGGGAAAGTAAATCAATAAGATTAAGGAAATGCAAGAGAATTCTAGAAATTTTGAAGAAGAAAATTCTGGAAACAAGAATTGAGGAGAATTGAAAGAATAAAAGGAACAAACCTGGCGGTAATTTGGAACGCCGTCGATTTAAGGAGTCAAGCATTTGTTTTGACAGCCAGGAAAATGGTCGCTCACTCATCTCCAGCCGCTGTTGCAGATCACTAAAGCAAATTGGACGGTTGAGATTGCTCAAATTGAGGAGAAGTACCAAAAGAGAAAGGGGAGAAGTTCAGAGCGCCATCAGCAAACAGCCGACGGGAGTGGGAACAAGCAGAAGTAGACGCTGCTGTCAGTGCTAATGATATTAACCCTATTACATATGCTTTCCCTAATTTCTTTCTTCCATTTTTTCCACAAAAAATTGGAGTTCTTTTCAACTTCGAACATAAGTTGTTAAATGGGAATGCGACCAAAACAAAGGTTCTTACCCTTAACTATATAGGCAGTAAATAAACTGATTTATTCAAGAAATTATTTTATAACATTACATGTGAATTTTGGTCCCAACGGAAATTGGCATGGATGCAAAGAGTAGTTTCAGCGTAGACTTGCATGTAACGGGTTGTTGCATTCAATAACGTGTTTGTTGTTTGCAACCAGTTACTTGTAACTGTGTAGCAGATAATTGTAAAATTTTTGGTGACCGGCTCCTAACTTGTTCATCAAGTCATTGTATGTGTATCTTTTCAATCCGTCAGATTTTATCCAACGGTGTCTTTGGTAAAAGACAAAATTCCGTGATTTGGAATCACAAATGCAACGTAGCCTTGTCCGAATCTAAATGCAAGCTACTCTGAATTCAGATTGATGAACTGTTAGACATTGAGTTTCATTTACAAAGTTGGCTGACTATAGAATAGCATTGCTCCAACATACAAGACATTTATCAATTTTTAACTTTTTAATAGAATTTCTCTAAAGTAATAATAATAATAATAACTCAAGGTGCTTTTTGTGTATTAGAGTTGGTTGAATTTCCTTCTGGAAATGTGTAATTGATGAATTGATTCTGTTGTGCACAGAATGCGGAATCAAGCGCACCAAATAATTATAGAAAAATAAAGGACATAAGAATTATGTGGTTCGGTAATTAAACCTACATCCACGGAGGCAAGAAAGAATAATTATTTATTTAACAATTAATAGAGTACAATATTTGAGTAACGAATCTCACTTCTCAGAAATCCAAATATACTTAGTACTCTCACACTCTGCAGGAAAGATAAATTCCCCAAATACACTTCTCTCACTTCTCTCAAAAGCTTAGAAACTTATAAGCTTAACCATTTTGGGATGATCTCAAATGAATGAAATCCTTAGCTATTTATAGGAGAAATGAATTATTATGCTAAGAATAAAATAATTAAAAATATAATTTTTAATTATTATTATTTTTCAAATCCATCCCCCATTCTTTCTTTTCGGCTTTACAAAATCAACAAATTGTTGGTGCACCAACAATTTGTTGACTTCAACAAATCTCCACCTCGGCAAAAATTTTTCAAATCTGAGTCGACTACCAACGAGCCATCATCCCCAAAGTGGCTGCATCTCTATGACTGCCTACGTACCCAAAATTTGGGATCAAACCAACCATAGTTCAAAATTCTCGAAGGACATATCTTAACACAATCGAAGGATTTGAATTAATTTCAAGCAATGTTGAAACTTAACTCCAGAAACTACCTTCGTCAACATATCTAATGGATTATCTTTGGTATCGATCTTTCTCAACAACACAACACTGCTCTCGATAATCTCTCTCACATAATGATATTTCACATCTATGTGCTTCGTTCGAGCGTGATATGTTTGATTCTTCGCAAGGAATATCGCACTTTGATTATCACAGAAGACCGCAATGTTCTCATGGATTACTCCCAAATCACCTAACAAGCCTTTCAACCAGATAGCTTCTTTTACAGCTTCAGTTGCTGCCATATACTCTGCTTCTGTAGTGGACAGAGCAATTGTCGATTGTAGAATCAACCTCCAGCTAACCGGACCTCCACCCAATGTGAATACGTAGCCCGTTGTTGATCTTCGCTTGTTAAGGTCTCCAGCGAAATTAGAATCACAATACCCAACACATTGTTGACCACAATCCTTCTTGAACAATAACCCAACATCAACTGTCCCATACAGATATCGGAGAATCCACTTTACCACAAGCCATTGATTTTTACCCGAATTGTGTTGTATCTACTAACGATGCTCACTGCTTGAGATATATCGGGCCTTGTGCATACCATAGCATACATAAGACTACCCACAGCACTAGCATGTGGAACACGAGCCATGTAATCGCGCTCCTCTTGAGATCTAGGACATGAAGAAGAGCTTAATTTGAAATGAGGAGCTAGAGGTGTACATACCAGTTTAGTTTTGTCATCCATACCGAATCTTTCTAGCACTTTCTTCAAATAATACTTTTCAGTCAACCATACGCTCCCATTCTTCTTGTCTCTACGAATCTCCATCTCAAGTATTCTTTGTGCATCACCCAAGTCTTTCATCTCAAACTCAGAAGCCAACTACTTCTTTAATCTTTCGATCTCATCTCTATTCTTCGAAACTATAAGCATATCATTACATGAAACACGAGCCATGTAATCGCGCTCATCTTGAGATCTAGGACATGAAGAAAAGCTTAATTTGAAATGAGGAGCTAGAGGTGTACATACCAGTTTAGTTTTGTCATCCATACCGAATCTTTCTAGCACTTTCTTCAAATAATACTTTTGAGTCAACCATACGCTCCCATTCTTCTTGTCTCTACGAATCTCCATCCCAAGTATTCTTTGTGCATCACCCAAGTCTTTCATCTCGAACTCAGAAGCCAGCTACTTCTTTAATCTTTCGATCTCATCTCTATTCTTCGAAGCTATAAGCATATCATCGACATAGAGTAACAAATAAATGAAAGCTCCATCTGGTAGTCTTCTAAAGTAAACACAATGATCGTGTTCACTTTTGATGAATTTCTGCCCTTGTATAAATTGATCAAATCTTTTGTACCACTGCCTTAGGCGATTGCTTCAGTCCGTACAAAGATTTAATCAACCTACACACATGATTCTCCTTTCCAGCAACTCTGAAACCACAAGGCTGAATCATATAGATTTCCTCCTCCAAATCTCTATGTAAGAACGCCGTCTTAATATCCAATTGAGCCAACTCTAACTCATATTCTGCAACTAAGGCAAGTAGGATACGAATGGAAGTATGTTTTACAACTGGAGAGAAAACTTCATTGTAGTCAATACCTTCCTTCTGAGCAAAACCTTTTGCCACGAGTCTTGCCTTGTATCGAGAAGTTGATTGATTCGGAGATCCTTGCTTTTTGGTGTAGACTCATTTATTGCCAATAGCCCTTTTCCCTTTTGGTAACTTTACAAGTTCCCAAGTCTGATTTTGATAGAGAGATTTTATCTCTTCCTCCATGGCTAACTTCCACTGATCACTTTCACTGCTGCGTAATGCTTCACCGAAAGTGTTGGGGATGTCATCATCAATAACTGGAAGTGCATAGGCTACCACCATATCTTTAGTAAGCCATCCGGGTTTCTTTATCTCTCTTCTTGACCTACTTGTTGCTATAAAATCATCATTATCTACTTCATCAATTGTTTCTTCATTTTGTGGGACATCAGAAAAAACAACCTCTTCTTCAACTCTAGGTGTCACCTCTATAGTTGAACTCTTCTTTGATGTAGAATTAACTGGTACATATGGAGTTGCATTAAACTCCACCCGCTGCAATACCTCTTTGGTCTTGTTCTCCATCTGCTGAGAACTTGAAGCTTTCATCATTGAAGTTTCATTAAATGTGACATCTCTGCTACACACAAACTTTTTGTCTTTGAGATCCCAAAACTTGAAGCCTTTTACTACACCTTTGAATCCCACAAAGATAGCTTTTCTAACACGAGGATCCAGTTTACCATCTTTGACATGATAATAAGCTGGACACCCGAATACACGAAGGGAATCATAGTCTTGTGCATACTTTCCAGACCACATTTCCATAGGAGTTTTACCTCCAATTGCAGCAGAAGGCAACCGGTTTACCAAGTGACTTGCGTAGCTTACAGCTTCAGCCCAAAACTTTTTATCTAAACCAGCATTAGATAATATACACTGTACCTTCTCCAGTAAAGTACGATTCATACGCTCAGCCACACCGTTCTGTTGCGGAGTATGTCTCACCGTGAAATGTCTTTTAATACCCTCGTTCTGGCATACTTGCAAGAATGGATCAGAAGTATATTCACCCCCATTATCAGATCGTAATACTTTGATCTTTCTGCCAGTTTGAGTCTCTATTAATTTCTTCTATTTCACGAAAATCTCTAGAACCTCATCATTTGCTCACATGGTGTACACCCACACACGTCTAGAGAAATCATCAACAAATGTAACAAAATAAAGGCTTCCACCAATTGATGCAGTCTTGGTTGGTCCCCATACATCACTATGAACATATTCAAGGATCTCATGAGTATCGTGATTAGCTGTACCAAACTTGATCCTTGTTTTCTTGCCTGCTACACAATGCTCACAGAAATTTAATTTACAGGTTTTGGTACCTTTTAAGAGTCCATGTCTCATCAGAATTTGTAAAGACTTCTCTCCAGCATGTCCCAGTCGTACATGCCATAGCTTGGTGGTGTCACTGTGCGCCTCAACAACATTTGCTTCATCAGTTGTACCTCCCTTCAAATAGTACAGATTGTGACGCCGAACCCCTTGCAGAATCAACATAGCCCCATGTGTAAACTTCATTGTGTCATCTTCAATGGTAGCTTTGTAGCCTTTAGCTTCCAAAGCACCCACAGAAATTAGATTTTTCTTTAAAGTTGGAACAAATCTAACCTCTTTGAGTTCTCTGACCATTCCATCAAACATTTTGAGCCGAATTGTTCCTATCCCCATTGTGCTACAAGGTTGATCATTCCCCATTACAACTGTACCGGATTATAAATTACGAAAATCCGTAAACCATTCCATAATATGACACAAATGATAGGTTGCTCCAGTATCAAGTATCCACTCGCTCGAACTAGCCACGTATGCTACAGGAGTAATACTTAGTGAATAATCAGAACACCTCATCTTTCTGTGCCATGTTTGCTGCTGCTGGTTTCTTCACATCTCTCTTTTGAGCCTTTGGACAATCTTTCCTCCAATGGCCCTTTTCATGACAAAAGGCACACTCATCTCGAGCTATATTTCTGCTTCTCGATTTGGATCGAGAATTCTTTCCACCACGCTTCTTCTGTTTCTCCATCGCCCAATCTCTACTCACCAAAAGCTTCAGACGGTGCTCGTTCAAAATTTTTATCATTATTCCGAATCTCTAAGCTAGTCAATGCTGTGCAAACATCTTTAAAGACGATCACACTCTTCCCATATATCAAAGTAGTCACAAAATGGCTATATTCCTCTGGTAGTGAGTGTAACATAATCATAGACCTGGACTTCATCCTTAATATCTTCATCAAGATTCTTCAAATCAGCAAGTAACTTTTCAAATCTTGAAACATGATCGTGCATTGACACCCCGGGCTTCATTCGAAAACCATATACTTGGCTCATTGCATGAAGGCGATTTTTAGAACTTTTCACCAGGTACTTCTCCTCCAATGTACGCCACAAAGTCACCGCACACTCCTCATCTTTCACCAAGTATTTTACCTCCTTGGTCAAACAAGATCTGATCTGACCACAAGCTTTCTCATTCATACGATCCCAAATTTCTTCATTATACAAGTGTCTTTTATTTTTCAGAACAACATTGAGATCGATTTGAATAAGGGCATCCATAACTTCGCGCCTCCACATGCTGAAGTTGATTTTCCCATCAAACTTTTCAACATCGATCTTCTGGCCTCCTATAACAGGTACTGAATAACGATTTGACAAATCTCACCTCCCACCTGAAGTGTCTCCTGAAAAAGTCTCGGTAGATCTCTCCCCAATTCTGGAAGTTTCACCTTCTACCATTTTCTCAACGAACTATTTTCACTTGAAAAACAGTCTCTCTGATGTTAATTTCGCGTGAATAAATGCACCAGGAAAGTTCCCAGGAGACTGGACGGGAACTCGGTCCCAATTAAAAACCAGAATCCTTAGACTCTTATCGCCTTTGTTGACAGAACTTTCCTAGACATGCAAAAATACACACTACTTACAATAAACTGTCTCCCAAGTACAAATGGCCATCTCCACCGTATTCGTAAACAGTATCGTATGTGAACAGCACCGTATACGGGAATAGTACCGTATACGTGAACAGTACCGTATCCCCCCAAGTACGAACCTTCGGTTCTGATATCACTTGTTGTGCGCGGAATGCTGAATCAAGCGCACCAAATAATTATAGAAAAACAAAGGACACAAGAATTACGTGGTTCGGTAATTAAACCTACATCCACGGAGTCAAGAAAGAATAATTGTTTATTTAACAATTAATAGAGTACAATATTTGAGTAACGCATCTTACTTCCCAGAAACCCAAATATACTCAGTACTCTCACACTCTGCAGGAAAGATAAATTCCTCAGACACACTTCTCTCACTTCTCTCAAAAGCTTAGAAACTTATAAGCTTAACAATTTTGGGATGATCTCAAATGAATGAAATCCTTAGCTATTTATAGGAGAAATGAATTACTATGCTAAGAATAAAATAATTAAAAATATAATTTTTAATTATTATTATTTTTCAAATCCATCCCCCATTTTCTTTTCGGCTTTACAAAATCAACAAATTGTTGGTGCACCAACAATTTGTTGACTTCAACAAATTTGCACCAACAATTTATTGACTTCAACAGATTCTATATATGATCTGCGTCGGTACAAAATCCCATCATTTTCTCCTGAAAAATTTTTTTTTAGGCAATTCAACCACGTGATCATAACCCTCATTAATCACATGAACCTTTACTTCAAAGTCATACCTCCGTTTTGATAATTAATGTAGCGTATGCAATTGCACCCGACTATCATTTTTTTTAATTAATCAAATTATTATTATTTTTTATTCCCATGCGAAGGATTTCAACCAAGAGATATTATTAACTCTCTTAAAACAAAAATAACACATTGCGCACTTTAATTTAATTTGGAAGAAGATTAAAAGAAAAACTTCAATTTAATTAAAAATAACTTTAGTTCTTTTTTTTTTTTTTTGGATGAAAAAATCTTCGGTCAATTTGATACGACAACAAATAATTAAGACGCTCCTTCGATTTGAAGCTTAGGCATTTCTTGACTATAACTGGCTTCTGTGGTTTCCTTATGAGCTGTAAACATGACTCTTCAATTTTTTTTTTTTTAAGTTATAGTCTCATTACAACTGTAAACACTTAATATTTATTTTTAGTACAAGGTTTTTTTTTTTCACTCCAAATTCTATTCTAAACATCCTTTTACTTTGTACACTCTTTCAATAAATTTTGAAATTTTTTCTCTACATACTCTTTCAAATACCAAAACATTCCTCAAAAGTTAATAATAAAATATTTTTCTTGTACGTTTTGTTATTTTTAAAAAATTTCTTATAATAAATATATTTTAAATATTCAAAATAAATTATTAAGTAAATTACCCATTTATCCCTCTTTTCTTTTAAATTTTTGGACTTTTGGTATCATGAGAGTTTTTGGATATTATAAAAATAGTAAGGAGTCCAATCTATATTGTTAATTGAAGTGTTCAATCAATAGTAAGAAGTTACTAATTTCTATTTCTCTTGGAATTGCTTTTTTATTTTTTCTTTCTTTTTCTTTTTCAATATTGCTATTAGTTTTTTCTCCATGAGTAAATTTTTGAATTTTTGTAGTTGGCAACTCTATTTGTTCTAAGGTTAGCAAAATTTGAATCTGGATCCAGATTTATATTTCTATATCTGGATCCGTATTCGGATCTGCAACAAAAAAGATACAGATCCGGATACGGGTAATATCCGCAACGGATGTGGGCGTTTATTCCGGATATCAGGATCCGCAAAAATTAAAATTTAATAACATAATATATAATGTAAAAATTCAAATAATTTGCCTAATAATATCAAATAAAATCCAATCATAATTTAACAATTAATCATTCAACATGAATAACATCCAATAATCTCATAAATCTACAAATAAAAATTATTTTTTATTTAATTTTTAATATATATTTTTAATTTAAAATAAAATTCAATAATTTACCTAATAATATAAAATAAAATTCAATCATAATCCAAGAATTAATAATTCAACATGAATAATATACAACAACATCATAAATCTACAAATAAAATTTATTTTTAATTTTTTATCTAATTTTTAATATATATTTTTAATTAAAAATAAAATTCAATAATTTACCTAATAATATCAAATAAAATTCAATCATAATCCAACAATTAATAATTCAACATGAATAATGTACAACAACATCATAAATCCACACATAAAATTTATTTTTTAATTTTTCATTTAATTTTTAATATATATTTTAATATGATTTTTAATTTAAAATAAAATTTATCCGGATCGGATATTCAGTTTTCAGGATGCACTTGCCTCTGGATTCGAATCCGTGCGGATCTCAAATTGTCATATTCGGATCCAGGCTGGATCCGAATTTAATTGCTATCCCTAATTTGTTCTTAAGTATTTTTTTTGTTTTCGATGATGAAATAGATTTAATGGTGAGGAAATTTTAGGTTTATCACAGGATAATTGGATTCAATTGGAGTATTCTATTAACTTAAATTAAATTATCTTTATTAAAAAATTATAAGAGGAATATTTATTATAAAGTATTTTTATCAAAATTGAAGTGTTCAGAGTCAATTTAAAGTACAAATAACCTACCCCTATTTTTCTCACATTGGTCTTTTATAAGTTTTTAATACATCTTATTGTTAAAGGTGTTAAAACATTGGATTAAAAAACACACACACACACGCCAAACAAAAGAAAAATGTGACTATTCTAAGTAAAAATTTGTTAGGGTCATGCCTAGTGCTTCGCCACTTCATCGATCTCCTACAAATTAAACAATAAGCCGTATCATTGTAAATCCCTTCATCTTCTCGTCAAACATTTCTTCTTAGAAAATTAATTAAATCACAAATGATGTGATAATAAGTCTAATCACATTTTGCCCACAGGACCATGATTGAGTGGCTGTTAAATAATTTTATTTGGCTGTTCACAGCCCATCGGAAGGGGATTATCTACAGCTTTTAAGCCTATTTGCATGGGCCATGCACAGATTTACGTTCAGTAATCCATCGGCCTTTCACTTTGACAGGTCTAGAGCTTAAATCCTAAGGAAGTAATAGGTTGTATTAAAAAAAGAAGAAGGAAGTAATAGGTTAAAAAAATTATTTCAACTTTGCCAACCCCTATATTTTAACCCCCCCCCCCCCAAATCAAAAGATAATAATAAAAAAACTCTAATCACGTCTTAATTAATTAAATGTTTCCCTCCCTCGGCTTATCGCATGAGCAGGCAACATGCATGCTAAAAAGCCTACTGTGAATTTGTAATTTATCTTCTACATTTCCGGCTGTCTAATTTAATTAAATGCAAGGCTCCGGTTAATTAATTTCCAGCTATGTGGTAACTGTTTTACAATCTTCTGGTCTTTGGATATGATGATTGATGGGTCTCTGTATGTGCCATAACTTAGAGGCACCAAATTACACCAAATGTCCAAATAAAAAAGAAAGAAAGAAACTATCCTGAAATATCAAATAAGTAAGTAAATTATATCCAATTTATTTCGGAGAAAGTAACACTAGAATAAAATTTCCCTGGAACTTACGATAATAACTAAGAGTAAAAACTCATTCTAATTTCGGGATTCCGGGGTCTGAGGGAACCATAACTAATTCTGGGATTCGGGGTCTGAAAGAATCACACCTAAGATCATAAAAGTAAGGAAGCACATGAGCACAGAATAAATGACGTAGGTCCGGGATAAACATATTTATTTTCCTACGAACAAATTCACGTCCACGTGTGCAATAATAGTGGGTGGCACGGATCATCAAGGAGAGAGATCAAGGCTAAACCCTAGACCCATGTCATCCATCAACTATTAATAGGGACCATCTCACCAAAAAAAACCCTAATCTTATTTATTATTCTCACTTCCATTAAATCTAAAAATCAAACACTGACTTGGGCATCGGAGTGCCTTTTCCAGGTACCAAGTGTCACAAGTTCTCCACAAATCAAAAGTACGTGTGAAGGTAAATTTCTGCTGCCTTCATTGGCGCCTTCTGTGGGGATCGAACCCACGACCACGTGGGTACTTTAGACTTTAATAGCCTGGAAGCTTGTACTTTACTTAAATCTACAGCCGGAACAGTTGTACTTCCCTCGAAAGCTCCTATAGCAGTAGGAACTACTTCCTCCACAACCACGCCCTGCTTTCCGCACTCAGCATTCCCTGAAGGAGAAGTTTGGCTGGAGAAAGTAGCAACACAATTAAAACAAAACATGAAGTCAGGTAAGAATAAATGGAAAAATCAATAACAAAAGGAAAAGTCATAAAAATCCAACACGTACCATCGTTCCTCAGTTTTTGATTTTTTCCTACACGAGCATTGTTATCCTCTCTGTCATCGGAAAAAGCTTCCTTACTCAAGCATCTCTTAGATAAAATTTCCTTGCCACCACTCCTATGGTCCTTTTTCGTCACTACTCCTTTGGTGGATCAAAAAAGATATTCATCATGATTTTCTGAAAACCAAAAAAGTATTAAGAAAATAACATATATATATATATATGTGTGTGTGTGTGTGTGTGTGTGTGTGTCTTCATAAAATAACAACATAAGCAAGAGCAAAGGAACTTATATACTATCAGATTCCAACTCATTAGAATCAGTTGGAAGAAGAACTTTGCTTAGCCCCTTCTTTTGCACCCCTTTTGAAGGATCAGAATATTTCTCCTTTTGTAGACCAACATTTCCAAGTTTCTCGCTATGAATTTTTTATGTAGGATTAGTCATTGTCTTCCTACACCCAAATGAAGCCCCTCGGATGGGAACATCACATTTCTTCATAGATCGCTTCCTAGCAACTTCACTAGCTTCACTACTTTGTCTCTCAATAGGAATCTTCTCCCTAAGCTTTGCCTTCTTTTTATTAACCTTCCTTGGAATATACAATTCCTTAGACCCATAGGGAGGAGACCTTGGGCTCGATATAGGCGCCTTGTCCCCTAAGTCAATAGGAATCCCATCCGAAAGAGGAATGTTAGGATTCTCATCCTCGCCAGCCACATATAAGTCAAGTATTGTCCTCGCATCCTCATTTATTTCATCATAATCGGAAAGGCGGGCAAGCCCAAGGGGGAAAACAATGTAACCTCCTCTCAAACACAAGCTATCAATATGACGAACATAGTTAAATCGATCAACGCGTCTCAAACAATGACGCGAAATCAATTCTGTAACACACAAAAAATCCTTTCCCCAAAAATTCCTCTCCAGGTATGCCACTCGAGCACCCAATAAAGGAGGATCAACAATAGGCCCAGCTAAAAAAAAATAAAATTGAGTAACACAAAAAACATAGCAATAGGAATCCACATATAGCACGCCCAAAAGGAATAAATACTTACGGAGCTTTTTTTCGAAAGGCGTAACTGAGAACATAGGATTCCATATGCTCCTTCCTACACCAATAGCCAGTAAATATTATAGGACGGTTGATTGACCACTCCCTAAACCTGTCCTTTTTCATCGAAGAAAGAATTTTGTAAAAAATGCCCTTATCCTCAAACCTCATGGTAGTGAACCATGAATCCCTTTCGTCCTTAGGACCACTATAAAATTTAAGTCTATAACATATTAAGAAATCATAAAAGGAGAGGAGATGAGACCCCTTAAGAGCCAAATTGGTGGTGGCAAAAGCTTGTAATAATATTAGAACACAGGGGTTAATCATCAAGGGCGAAACTCCACAACGTGCAAAAAATTCCATAACTAGGGGAGGAATAGGGAATGATAATACCTCAATTTGTTGGCGGTAAAGTAAAATCGACTCCCTGTCAATTCCGGGGTCCATAATATCAACATTATCCGCAAGCTCTCTCAACTGGACACCAGGGCGAAGATCCACATATTCCACAAATCGGTCAAATGAGAGCCTCTTTACTCTAGGGGCAGCCATGTTCCTAGGAAAGTTTGGACGAGTTTGCAGGTTGGCGGGTAGTTTTGCCTTCCTTATAAATATAGCCAAAATATTATTGTCCGAGCAGGTAAGCTTTTCATTTTGTAAATTAATTCAGTGATCAAGAGTGTGGCTAATAGAAATTTAATTTTACATTATACCATTTCTTTGACACTGTAATTGGAATCAGGATCAAAGATGAATTTGGGAACCATTGTTTATGAGCCACCCAGAAATGGTCCTACATTGTGGAGAATTGGAGTCCCTCATCGCTTAGCCTCCGAATTCTTTGTACTAGATCCCTACGCAAAATTCAAGAACCCATTGTTCACAGGATCCTCGGACAAGTTAGTATCTAATTCAACATTTAAACTCATTTTGAAAATTCGCTTTAGCTACTACACCATTAATTAGTTTCATTTATTATAGCTTAAATAATTAATTTTGAATATGCATGATTAATTTACAAACAGGTATAGACAAGACGAATTATGGAAACGATATGCAGACTTTTATTCCAACGATGATCTCAAATACACCATTGGTGTGAGCAATTACACTCGGGACTGGTTCTTTGCTCATGTTACTATGTACTTGTATAATTATTTAATCGATAATGATCGATCTCTTCTCGTTTCTGAATTAATCCTGGAGACCAAAATTGTTAGATCGGCCTAGCTCTTAATAATAAATTTTGCATTGCGGGAAAGTAGAAACTAACACATTTCAACCAATCACACAGCAGATTATATTTCAATTGGAGAATGAGGACAACAAAGGAAATTATACACTCCAATTAGCCTTGTCAGCTGCTACATACTCTAATTTGACTGTACAAATTAAATAATAATTAGCAACTCCAGCTAGCATTAATTCAAAACCAATAATCCTCATCATCACTGATTCGTTTGCTGATTTTTTTTTCTTACAATAATGGTATAAAATAATAGGTTCAGCTCAATCCTCAAAGAAAAAGGCGACCTCTATTCTCGACGGGGACAATAGGAAGGGACAATGCGATTGCTAGACATGGATTCATGGGTTGTACAGATTTTACAGCATCAATATGCCAAGCAATTTGCTTCACAGAGGAAAAAAATAACATCTGTCTTAGTCAGTCAAGAAGCAACGGACCCTTCCAAGGAGTCATGTATGATTATATTCGCTTTGAAGCACCTCCAGGCTAAGGACAGAGTAAATTCAATTATATCTGTTTTAGAGATGGCAATTAAGAGATGTAAAGAAATTGACGTACTTTGTTTTTGAACCTGAAGTATAAATGGTGAAAGAAATTGAACGTATATACATAATTAAATAGAGTAATTTTTTGATTTAATTATTTGGGATGAAGTGTAAAGCTCAGCATGATGACTTATTTCTTGATTGGTCTGGTCTAATCAACGGCGTATGATCTTAATCATTGCTGTTTGATAGGTCCCAATCAAAGCCGTAAATTATATAGTAACGATAGTATTCTCTTAGGGTGAGAAAAAGACCACAATAATTTTAATTGGATTCCGCTCCTTTAATTAATGACTATCAAAGAATTTAAATACAAAAGAAATTAACAACTATTCCTAATTCCTAGATAATATCCCTAAGAAATAGAACATTAACGGGTAGTTAATGACAACAAAATCGCCAAAGATTATTCAAAATAAAATAATCACTACTCAACCTAATTTTAAGCTAATAAGCTAGTGGACACGTAGTCAACAAACTGCACTCAACAACATCCCAAAGTCCTTGCCACAATAATAGTTTTGCATGCCCCACGCATGGTTGCTTGCATGTGCCCATGCATATTCGTCATATTTGTTGTTGGGTTTTGCTTCTCACTTGGACTTGCGTATACTCTTATCACTGTTAATAATTTTTTATCAAACACACAGTGTATTCATGCGATCAATAACACTCTTGGTCAATTAATTAATTCTATTTACTAATTAGCTAGGCAATCTAAAGTCATCAACATCTCCTAATTCCACGCAATTTTAATTTCTAAACTAGGATTTCATTTTTGAATCCTAAAATTTAATATAACACCAATTACGTTATGCAAATGCACAAATATTAGTCCCTTCTGATATTCATATCACTCAATCACAACGGGCAACATGCCATGAGGGGCTAGCAGGGGCTTTCGAGAATTTTTAAACTAATTTTGATATTTTTCCATTTTTTTAACTTGATTTACCATAAATCCTCTACTGAATTTTAAAAAGATAAAAAAAAATGAGATTCTAAAGTTTAAAGACACATGTTTTGATTTTGATTTTCTTTTTTTTTTATAATCTAAAATCTTTTTTCTCTTTCTGCAGCAACAGCAGTTGCATTATTGTCACTCAGGACTCCATTGTTGTTTGTTTCATTTTTTTAGTTGAAAATTTTAAGGTACATAAAATAAATTGGATAAGTAAAACACATTTCACTTTCACAAATTGCATATTGTAGAACACAATTTGTGTCAAATGCCTCAAAAGTTGATAGAATAAATTAGTTTAATTGAATGTAGTAAATGAATTGATGTCCTAGTGGTTGAATGATAGTATAATTATGTGTAGAGAGTAATAAATTTTATACTGTTGATAATGAAGTTTGCCTTCAACATTTTCAAGGTATGGAAACACGTCGGCGCCAGTTATTGATAAATTGAATGAAATATTTTAATAAATATGGATTTTGGTACTATTGGAATTTTTTAAAAAATTATATTATCATTTAAACTAAGCTCATTTGACATTGAACTTCTGGCACCACCATAGGGGATGATGACAGAGGTCGGTAGCAAAGTTGATGACAAAGTGGGCAGTTGGATTCTTTGGTCGGATCATGCTACTCATGTCACAATTGTGCCAACAATTTTGAGAATTACGCCCCTAAAAATGATAGGGATAAACAACAGTGTTGATAATATGATAGAATGAAAACATATAAAGGCTACTCTAAACGCTATCGTTGTGTTGAATAATCTCATTTCCGATGTTTGTGTCTGAGAATTTCATACGAACCAAAATACTGATTGGTAGTTTGATGATCAGCAAAATAACAACAATAATAGCAATTTCTGGGTACTAAAGCCATCCATATCAGTATCGATGTTTTGTGGACTAATCATCACGCTGTTAATAATAATTCATTATGCCCCTATAATATCCACGCAGATTTTGATGACATATGTTATCCGAGTGATTCTACGTTGCAACATCGAAGCCTTGACAGTTGAGACTATCAGGCCCTGGACAAGAACAATTTTGATACTTGTGGAGTCGTTGGAGTTTCCAAAAATGTACTGAATTATTGAAATTACTAATTTGGCAGTTTAATGATCATTATAACAACAATAGCAATAGCAACCATAAGGTGATTTGGCAGTTTGATGAGCATCGTCACAACGATAGCAGTAGCAGCAATAAGGCTGGTATTAGTTTATGGATATTATTGAACCATTGAATTCGTATGGATGATTGGAGATAGGGAACCACCACATGACATTTAGGTGGAACTGGTTTGACAAGATCGGTTGAGAGGGAAATTTTTTGGGCCCACTATTTTTTTTTCTTATGCTTTACAATTTCTTTTCCCCTTCTCTATTTTATGGGGGATAATATTTTAATTAAAATCCTACTTGAAGGAGGTAACAATCTGATTCATATCCTCGATGCCCCTTACAAGAAACGAGTCTCCATGGTCTTCAACATTACGTTCTGTGAACGATGTTCTCTCATTTAAATTGAGCGCAAGTTTATCCAGTCTCTAAAGTAGAAACCGAAATGTAGGCTGCAGTTTGTAACACTGTTCAAGCCGAGAACACCTACAAAACACATAGAGACCAAGCCGGGAACGAGACATGGCGACTACCAATCTTCTAACATCACGAATATGACCCACAAAGAAAGTACGGACAGGAAACAGCAAAACAAAGTCATTTTGCTGACCTTGAAACTTATGAACTGTTGTGATCTGACTTGGTGAACTAATAAAGGAATATGGAGCACATCGCTTGTTGACAACATCACAAATCAAATGCTTTTGGCCATTGTGAGTTGTCAAGATGGATATGTTACTTGCAGGGTAACCAAGTAGTCTCATGTATATATAGACACTGACAATATATTCAGCCTCTCCCTGATTCTGATAGAACCAAGGAGAAGGTGTTGAAAAGTCAAAATTGGTGATTTGTTTATTCAAATTAGTTGAAAAAGAAGAGGTGAGCCACATGCAAAATTGACTTTTAGAGGAGTTAGGAACCATGTGCATGATTTCTTTAAAAAATGAAGAATTTTTGCAACTTTATAAAGACTTTTTTTATGCAATTGAAGAGTTTTTCAAAAGATAGAAATGGTGGCCGAAATCATTGAAATAATTGCATGTAAATTAGATGTTAGGTACAAGCTTGGTGCCTATAAATAGAGAGCATTTTTTCATTCTATTTCATCTCAAAAATTTATTAAGCTTATAAGTTTCTAAGTTTTTGAGAGAAGTGTGTCTGAGGAATTTATCTATCATACAGAGTATGAGAGTACTGGGTATATTTGGGTTTCTGAGAAGTGAGATTCATTACTCAAATATTTATACTTTATTAATTGTTAAATGAATAATTATTCTTTCTTGCCTCCGTGGATGTAGGTTTAATTACTGAATCACATTAAATAATTGTGTCCTTTATTTTTCTATGATTATTTGGTGCAATTTTTGATTCTGCATTCTGTGCACAACAAGTGGTATCAGAACCGACGGTTAGTACTTGGAGGGATACGGTATTATTCACGTATACGGTACTATTTTAGTATACGGTACTGTTCACAAATACGGTGGAGACGGCCATTGTACTTAGGAGACAGTCTATTGTAAGTAGTTTGTATTTTTACATTTCTAGGAAAATTCTGTCAACAAGGCGATAAGAGCCTAAGGAGTCTTGGTTTTAAGTGAGACCGTTGTGACCCCTCCATTCTCCTGGGAACTTTCCTGGTGTATTTATTCATATGAAATTAACATCATAGAGGCTGTTTTTCAAGTAGAAATAGTTCGTTAAGAAAATGGTAGAAGGTGAAACTTTCAAAATTGGGGAGAGATCTACCGAGACTATTTCAGGAGACACTTTAGGTAGGAGACGAGATTTGTCAAATCACTATTTAACACCTGTTATAAGAGGCCAAAAGATCGATGTTGAAAAATTTAATGGGAAAATCAACTTCGGCATGTGGAGGCGCAAAGTTATGGATGCCCTTATTCAAATCGATCTCGATGTTATTCTGAAAAATAAAAGAAACTTGTATGATGAAGAAATTTGGGATCGTATGAATGAGAAAGCATGTGGTCAGATAAGATCTTATTTGACCAATGAGGTGAAATACTTGATGAAAGATAGGAAGTTTATGATGACTTTGTGGTGAACATTAGAGGAGAAGTACCTGCTAAAAAGTCCTGAAAATCGCCTTCATACAATGAGCAAAGTATATGGCTTTCGAATGAAGCCTAGGGTGTCAATGCACGATCATGTCTCAAGATTTGAAAAGTTACTTGCTGATTTGAAGAATCTTGATGAAGATATTAAGGATGAAGTCAAGGCTGTGATTCTGTTACACTCACTACCAGATGAATATAGCCATTTTATGACTACCTTGATATATGGGAAAAGTGTGATCATCTTCAAAGATGTTTGCACAACATTGACCAATTTAGAAGTTCAGAATAATGATACACATTCCAAAAGAGCATCGTCTGAAGCTTTGTTTGCCAGAGAAAGGACGATGGAGAAAAAGAAGAAGCGTGGTGGAAAGAATTCTCAGTCCAAATTGAGAAGCAGAAATATAGCTCGAGATGAGTGTGCCTTTTGTCATGAAAAGGGCAATTGGAGGAAAGATTATCCAAAAGCTCAAAATAGAGATGTGAAGAAACCAGTAGCAGCAAACATGACACGTGAGGATAGAGACTCAGACTACTCATTGTCTGTTACGTCTACGACGTATGTTGCAAGTTCAAGCGAATGGATACTTGATACTAGAGCAACCTACCATTTATATCCTGTTAGGGAATGGTTTACAGATTTCAGCGAATTGGAATCTGGTGCAGTTGTGATAGGGAATGATCAACCTTGTCGCACGATGGAGATAGATACAGTTCGGCTCAACCTGTTTGATAAAATGGTCAGAGAATTGAAAGATGTTAGATATATATCAGTTTTAAAGAAAAAATTAATTTCTTTAGGTGCTCTAGAAGCTAAAGGCTACAAGGTTATCACTGAAGATGGCACAATGAAGTTTACACATGGGACTATGGTGATTCTGCAAGGGGTTCGGCGTCACAATCTGTACTATTTGAAGGGAGGTACAACTGATGAAGCAAATGTTGCTGAGGCATACAGTGACACTACGAAACTATGGCATGTACGATTAGGACATGCTGAAGAGAAGACTTTGCAACCTCTGATGAGGCATGGACTTTTAAAAGGTACCAAAACCTATAAATTAAAATTCTGTGAGTATTATGTAATAGGCAAGAAAACAAGGGTCAAGTTTGGTACAACTAATCACAATACTCGTGAGATCCTTGAACATGTTCACAGTGATGTATGGGACCAACCAAGACTGCATCAATTAGTGGAAGCCATTATTTTGTTACATTTATTGATGATTTCTCTAGACGTGTGTGGATGTACACCATGCGAGCAAATGATGAGGTTCTAAAGATTTTTGTGAAATAGAAGAAACTGGTAGAGACTAAAACTGGCAGAAAGATCAAAGTGTTACGATCTGATAATGGAGGTGAATATACTTCTGATCCATTCTTGTAAGTATGCCTGAGTGAGGGCATAAAAAATATTTCATGGTGAGACATACTCCACAACATAACAGTGTGCTGAGTGTATGGATCATACTTTACTTGAAAAAAGGTACGATGTATGCCATCTAATGCTGGTTTAGATAAAAAGTTTTGGGCTAAGGCTGTGAGTTACGCAAGTCACTTAATAAACCGGTTGCCTTCTGTTGCAATTGGAGGTAAAACTACTATGAAAATGTGGTTTGGAAAGTATGCACAAGACTATGATTCCCTTCGTATATTCGGGTGTCCAGCTTATTATCATGTCAAAGATGGTAAACTGGATCCTTGTGCTAGGAAAACTATCTTTGTAGAATTCAAAAGTGGAGTAAAGGGCTTCAAGCTTTGGGATTTCGAAGATAAAAAGTTTGTGTCTAGCAGAGATGTCACGTTTGATGAAGCTTTATTGATGAAAGCTTCAAGTTCTCAGTAGGTGGAGAATAAGATCACAGAGGTATTGTAACGGGTGGAGTTTGATGTAACTCCATATGTACCAGTTAGTTCTACATCAGAGAAGAATTCAACTATGGATGTGACACCCAGGGTTGAAGAAGAAGTTTCTTTTGATGTCCCACAAAATGAAGAAACAATTGATGATGTAGATAATGATGATTTTATAGTAACAAAGAGGCCAAGAAGAGAGATAAAGAAACCCAGATGACTTACTAAAGACATAATGATAGCCTATGCACTTCCAGTTATTGATGATGACATCCCCAACACTTTCGGTGAAGCATTACGCAGCAGTGAAAGTGATCAATGGAAGTTAGCCATGAAAGAAGATATGAAATCTTTCCATCAAAACAAGACTTAGGAACTTGTAAAGTTAACAAAGGGGAAAAAGGGCTATTGATAATAAATGGGTCTACACCAAAAAATAAGAATCTCTTAATCAATCAACTCTTAGATACAAGGCAAGACTCATTGCAAAAGGTTTTGCTCAAAAGGAAAGTATTAATTACAATAAAGTTTTCTCTGCAGTAGTGAAACATACTTTCATTTGTATCCTACTTGCCTTAGTAGTTGAATATGAGTTAGAGTTGGCTCAATTGGATGTCAAAACGACATTCTTGCATGGAGATTTGGAGGAAGAAATCTATATGACTCAGCCTTGTGGTTTCAAAGTTGCTGGAAAGGAGAATCGTGTGTGCAGATTGATTAAATCTTTAGACGGATTGAAACTAATTCTTCGAATGTGTTGAGTTTGGAGAATTATGAACTACGATTGGCTTGATCCTAAATTTTGGGTACGTAGGTAGTCACAAAGATGCAGCCACTTTGGGGATGATGGTTTATTGGAAGTCGGCTCAGATTTGGACAAATCTTCGCCAAGGTGGAGAATTATTGAAAAGTCAAAATTAGTGATTTGTTTATTCAAATTAGTTGAAAAAGAAAAGGTAACCCACGTGCATAATTGACTTTTAGAGGAGTTAGGAACCGCATGCATGATTTCTTTAAAAAAAGAAGAATTTTTGCAACTTTATGAAAACTGTTTTTATGTAATTGAAGAGTTTTTCAAAAGTTAGAAATCGTGGCCGCAATCATTGAAATAATGCATGCAAATTGGATGTTAGGTACAAGCTTGGTGCCTATAAACAAAGAGCATTTCTTCATTCCATTTCATCTAAAAAATTTGTTAAGTTTATAAGTTCTAAGCTTTTGAGAGAAGTGAGAGAAGTGTGTCTGGGGAATTTATCTTTTTTGCAGAGTGTAAGAGTACTTGGTATATTTGGGTTTATGAGAAGTGAGATTCGTTACTCAAATATTTGTACTCTATTAATTGTTAAATAAATAATTATTCTTTCTTGCCTCCATGGATGTAGGTTTAATTATCGAACCATGTTAAATAATTGTGTCCTTTTATTTTTCTGTGATTATTTGGTGCATTTTTTGGTTTCGCATTTTGCGCACAACAGAAGGGACACTCTCCCCTCTGCCATTGAAATCAGGAACATCCACCAACTGATAATCATAGGAGAATCTAGCATTTGCCCCACGGAAAATTGTTGCCTCATTCATGTAAGAAAGGTCCCCCAAATCTCTGTACCTCCAATTGTAAAGTCTGGCTATGCTCGGTCAAGCTCTGCCCTGAGCATTCAGCTCTATATAGGGAATTCCCAGACGAACAAACCTTGTAAATAAGCTCTGATCCATGTGACTGCATTTCTGGAAAGCCATATTCTTGACAACATGTGGCAGCTGATGATGATCACCAATCAGTATGCAGCGTTTAAGACGTTCATAGCCATCCTCTGGTCTCTGGAGCAACAAGTCTCAATCTCCAACATTTTGGCACTTTCTTCCATCAAGAGATTGTCATACTTGAAATCTAATCGAAGAAAATCCTCTCTTTAGAGCTGCATAAGTGCAGGTCATTGCCACGATCTTTGCCTACTTTGTCATCGGTAATTTACTCGATCAGCTGTTGACTTAAGCAACTCAAATGCCCTACACTCTTAAATCTCCTGGAACATATTCTCAAGATGATGAAAGCACCCCTTGGTTGCCCGCATGTCTTCCTTAAATGACCTGCCCGTGAAAACTGGCTGAGGGGTGTTTGAGAAAGACTCCTTGAAGGGAAAGCGGTCTTTTATGAAGGTTAATTTACCTTCATTATCCACGCAAGCTGCAAGGAATTGCTCCCAGTAACAACAAAAAATATTCAGCAGTTTCACAAGTATAACCTACATCTTCAGGCAGTCAGAGAGATCTTATAAGACTCTCAACCTCACTAAGCAATTCTAACTGTGTAACAAGCATTGCGTTTACTCGGCCTTCCCGACTGAAGTCAACGTCAGTTGCCAGTTCTTGTTCACCTTGTCCTAAATGTAGCAGGTAACGTGCAGGAACATCCCTCTGGAAAAGAAATCAAGACATCCATTAGATAATTTGCTATAAGCGACTGCCAAAGGGTGTAAAACATAAAATTTAGATTTGAGGAAATCAAAACATGCCACAGTCACTTGCACAATAAGCAAGACAAAGCTAGGCATCAGACATTTCAATGCTCTTGTACGCTTTAAATTGTATGACATGACTCTTTTGATTAAAATAAGAACTTGATGACAATATTTCAAAAGAGAATATTAATAAACTAAATTAATGTATTAAAAGATAATTCGATATTCGAAATTCATAGAAATATACTTGTCTCCGTTGATTCAACGACAAAGTTGAATCAGACAAACCTAGGCAACAAACATTTCTGTGCTCCTGTACGCTTTAAATTATTGCATTTATCGTGTTGTGCTTTAACCCACCCACATGTCTAAAGATGGCTAAACACAAACATAATCATGTGATGCAAAATGGGACATGAAATATAATAACAGTACTTTGGGGGTTAAGAGTTTGAATGTAAATTGAGATTTTAGAGATGCCCATCGGCCTTTGGTCAAATGGGAGAGCGTTTACTCACACAATGTGGAAGAGTAGGTGTTAGAGCATCTATAAAGCATCTCACCAAGAAAGCCAGCAGTGCTTGTGTTTGCTTGGAAGTAGCCAAAGAAATTGAGGCTTTGCCAGTGTGTGAGGCCAGGAATGATGGAGTCGGCGACATCTTTTAGAATGTCATCCAATGACTCTGGGGAATGCAAGGCTATGTCAGGCAACCAAACTGATAAATAACCAGGCTCTACTTTGCTTTGAACAGGGTACTTCTCAATGTTTTGTAATAACTAGCAATGAAATTAATGACAACTTTCGATTCATCAGCGAAGCTCTTTGGCTCTAAATCTGCTGAGAGGTTGCTGCTATGTGTATTAGCATTTGCAGGGAGAGAGAGACTTCCCATTTTAATTGTTTGAGTTTGATTTACTCGGCAGGATGGATAGATGGGTAGATGTGCCGGTCAGTCACACTTGAGACATATATATGTGTGTGTATGTAGACGCGCGCACATTCACACACATATATATTTGTATAGCTGATTCTTTATCAATATGCAGTACAAAACATTAATTTATAACAAATTTATTGACCGTCAAGTTTTATTAAAAGCATAGAACAGTTACCCGCTTCCATCGAGGATTCTTATAATTTGCGTAGCGATATTAATCAACTTCCACATATATGTTACCCTCGTCCTCAAAGTAAGTAGCAGACTAATCTTGAAATCCAATTTGATAACGTTCGGACCACGGATTCCACAAAACCTAAGATGCGCCGAGATGTACAGTAACATGTCCGCATTTTAAATCTGCTGAGAAGTTGCCGCTATGTGTACTAGCATTTGCGGGGAGAGAGAGACTTCCCATTTTAATTGTTTTGAGTTTGATTTATTCGGCAGGATGGATAGTTGCCTAGTTGGGTAGATGTGCCGGTCAGTCACACTTGAGACATATATGTGTGTATATATGCACGCGCGCACATACATAAATATTTATACAGCTAATTATCCATCAACCTGCAATTCATAACATTAATTTATAACAAATTTATTGACCGTCAACTTTTACTAAAAATATAGATGTTAATTAGCTTCCACAAATAAAAATCGAGAATTCGTATAATTTGCGTAGAGATGTTAATTAGCTTCCGTATATATGTTACCCTCGTCCTCAAAGTAATTAGCAGACTAATCTTGAAATCCAATTTAATAACGTTCGGACCACCGATTCCACAGAACCCTAGATGGGATTAATTTGAAATATTAATATAATGCAAGATGATAGTTATTCACACTAAAAACTTAATTGATTTTCAAATAATTTTATTTGATTGATTATTTAAAATTTTTAAATTTTAAGAGGTATACAATATACCGGCTTGCTAGTAAATGATCGTTATTATCTGGCACAATGAGTGTTTAGTACCATATTAATTAGAGAGACAATTCCCTTTACTATTTTGTGGGTCATCTTAACTCAGTGTCGAAAGAAAGTGTATTTAAGCCATTTAGTAGATGGTCTTGCCATGTTGTCGACAGAAGGATTATTATCATCTAACACTGCGTGTTCTTAACACCACACTTAGTGGAAGATCATTACCTCTGGCACACTAAGTGATTGATACCATATTTATTAGAGTAAGAATTATAAGGAGTGAAAATACTCCCCTCATGAATTAATTGGAACGAATATTAAGCCCATGATGAATGTTAAATGTGAATCTAAAAACTCAAGCGTCTCATTTGCATTGTTTTTATTTTGAATTCATTTCCGCCATTTTATTTTAAGTCTTAAGATAAAAAAATTCACTTCTAACCAACACACATTTACACCTAGAACCCTACGCATAACTAAATCTACCTCATCGTGGGATCGACACTTGTCACCATAAAATATATTCTACAATAGATTCGTGTGCTTGAGAGTACAATAAAATTTGCACAACAATCATTACTGGTGGCAGGCCATGAAGAGAGAGATAACATAATTTATTTCTTGGTGTTAAGTTTGTCAGCAGATTAATACCGAACATTAGAGGCCTGTAGGATGTTCTTAGCCGCTTCTTGCTCCTAACTAGAAGTGGGAGTTCATCAACATAGATTTTATAACATGGCTTTCACTTACTCAGAAGGAACATAATAGTGTTTTGGTAGTTGTTAATCAACTTACAAAATCTACTCACTTTTTATTATTTTAAACTATTTGATGGAAAAGTTAGGGAGTATTTATGTGGCTGAGATAGTTCGACTTCACAAGGTATCAGTGTGTATCATCTCAGATAGAGATTGTCGATTCACTTCTAAGTTTTGGACTAGTTTGCAGAATGCTTTAGGCACCAAGTTGAACTTTAGTACAACTTTTCACCCACAGACTAATGGTAAGTCAAAGCGTACTATTCAAACCCTAGAAGATATGCTGCGAGCTTGTGTTATGGAGTTTAAAGGCAATTGAGACAATTACTTACCTTTGATGGAGTTTGTTTACAACAACATTTATCAAGCTAGCATTGATATGGCACCATATGAGGCATTGTATGATAAAAGTACAGAACTCCATTAAGTTGGGATGAGATTGGTGAGCAGAGGTTATTTGGTCCCAAATTAGTTGAGAATTGAGTATTTTATGTTAAGTTTTGATATCATTTTCATGAATGTTAGGTATTGTATCATGTCTCCTTTTAATGATAGTTGTTTGATTTAAAGTTTGTATAATATAATTATGTTTGTACTTATAGTTTGATGAAAATGATATATTGAAAAAATATGACTATTTTTAAAATAAGTTCATTTTTAAAATTTATTATCCATTTACTAAGCTTATTGAGTTTTATGTTCCCCTATTTTTATTACACCACCCCCCCCTCCACAGGAGGTTACAAGTACACCAGTCAACCCAACAAATGTACTTATTTTGGATTTTGCTTACGTAATGGTACTAGGAGTATTTTGGATTTTGCTTACGTAATGGTACTAGGAGTATTTGATGTTATTGTTAAGATATTTTAGATTGTATAATTTTGTTATTTTTGGGTGATTGAAGATAAGAAAATGTGTGTGTGTGTATATAATGTATTTGGCATTGGATATTTGAGTGAGTTTTGGTATATTAGTTGAGAAGGTTGACTAATGAAGTTGGTTGTATTATGAATTATTTTTAGGAATGCTTGTTTTTTAAATTTACAAGTTTGGGAATGTTGTATTTATAAGGGAGATTTTGCTGAATTTTCGGTAGAATCCTTACTAATTAGATTTTTATCAGTTCAATTAGCTGCCCTTAAATAGACTTGCCCTTAGAGTTCGAGGTAGGTCGTTTCAGAAAAATATGCATGTGTACTATATTATTGCCAATATTATTATTTCCATTCACATTATTCTTATTAACTATTATAGTTAACTATTATTATTATAATAGTTAATAGTATTTATTTTCATTGTTACTATTTATATTTTTAGCGTCAATTTACTATTATGATTACTTTCATTTTTATTATGAATATTATTATAATTAAAACTATTGCTAGAATTATAAATAATGATAATTTTTAATATTGATATTTATTATTATTATTTAATATTTAAATGGGAAAAATAATTTTTTTCTTTAAGGGATAAAAATGTTAATTTATTCCCCATTCTCATCCCCGCATTTTCACGCCTAGCTATTATTACCAAATTTGTGGGCTCCACCAAAAATCCATTTTCATTTCCTTATATTTATATAAGTAAATACTATCAATGATTCTCATTTCTTATTCTAATTTCCCAATTCAAGAAATAAACAAACCATTACTCTAGTGGCTTTAAGCTAAGGTGATTTTATTTCACACTTGCACAATAAAAAAAATTAATATAATTATCATTTTTGTTAAAATTATTATTTAAAAACCATATATAGCATGTACTATTAATGGGGAAAAAAAGTGAAACCCCCCTCTTATTTGACTAAACTAATCGGAACCTGATGTTTTAAAGTAGAGAAATTACTAATTCCCCTTGGTGAAATCAATACATACCATTTACCTCCCTACTGTTTTTATAACAACCAATAACCCCTACAACAACATAATTTTACAATAGTACTCTTATTTTTAAATACATTTTTATTCATATTTGTCATAAATTAAATAAATCATATAAATAGAAATAAAAATAAAAATTTATGTTCCAAAAATAAGAAATATATGTTTCAATGTGAATAAGAAATTAATAATAAGATATTTTTCTTCTACTACTTTTTGTTATTTTACAAACATTTTCTTATAATAAATATATAAAATAACAAAACTTACAAAAAAATATCTTATTATTATTATTTTTTACATCAAAATGTATATTTATTATTTTTAGTACTTAAATTTTTTATTTTTTATTTATATAATTTATTTAATTTATAATAAATATGAATAAAAGGGTTAATTTATATTGCTAGGGGGTAAATGATATGTATTGATTTTAGTATGGGGAAATTGGCAATCTCCTTAAACATATCATTAGGGTGGTGATTTAGTGGACAATGATGGTTATTTTATAGTGAACGATAGTGTTATGTGATATTGTTTCAATTGTTTTAACATATATGGTGTGTTTGGGATTGAGTTTGGGCAGCTGTAGCTTAAAAGTTACAGCACTAAAGTGTTTGGTAAACACTAGTTGTTATAGCTTGGAAACTATCTTAATATGATTTTTCACTTGTATGATAAAAAATCTATTATATCTTTAATAATTTTGTCAAAATTATTATTAAAAAATTATATTTACTATATACTATTAATTTTTATTTTATAATTACACTTTTTTTCCACAGCATCTGTAGCTTAAAAACTACAACACCTCAATACCAAACAGACTCATAGTGAGTCACAGAATTCTGGCATATGTTTACGTGCTAACTATATGGTGGATATTACTGTTCACTAGTTCTTCTTCTCATATAGTTATAAAAATATTTTTAGAGTTTCTCAATTTGTTATACAAGCTTGAATGAATTGGCAGGTCAACTTGACATAATTGTTCGATTAACTAAACTTGTCATAAACAAGTTGGTTCAGAATTAAACTTTTTCACAAATCCGAACTTTATAGTTTTGTGGTCTACGTAAATTGGTTAACGAATATAAGAAAAACACTTAGACTAAGAGAGGATTCTAATTCATGTAATTACAATTCTTTTACTTGATAATAACATTTATATTACATGCGAGGTTATATATTAGATTATGATTTTTAACTACATGCCATATAATTTACTAATATGCCAGATATCATAATCTTATGCCAAATTTTTCAGGATTTAGATTTTTTACTATCTATCATATTATATAACAAATTTTTCGGGATTTAAACTTTTACTTTATGTCAGATTATGAAATGGACTCTCAGGTGGTGTTTGGTTTTAAGAAAAGGGAGGAGAGGAGGGGAGAAAAAAGGAGAGGAATGGAGAGGTGATGAGAGGAAAAGAGTGCAAAAATTAATTGTTATTATTTGGTTTCACATTAAATTTGAAAGGAAAATAAATTACATATTTTTTATTTGGACAAATATACCCACTATCTTTAATGTTAATAGTGTTAATAAATTAAAAAATAATAAAACTATGAATTAATTTAATCTAGAAATTACCTAATTAAATAAATTTTTTTTTTTAAAATTACAGCATTTGGCCATGGACAGCCACCACGTTGACCGCTGTTGACTGCCATTTTTCATCACATTAAATGCATAATAATGATCAGAAATTGATGATTTACTCATTGGAAATGTTAATTTTGCAGAAAATACACTATATAGTTGGAAATATGAGAGTTAAAATTTTCTCAAGCATTTAAACAAGACTTGAGTTAAATAACAACGTATATTAGCATTTCTAACCCCATAGAGTTGTAGATCGGCTCATGAGGATTCCATTGGTACTGGTTTTTATCGTAAAGCGCGTCTCCGGCAAAACTCCGGCAAGTCTCCGGTGACTTTCCGGCAAGTCACTTTACTGTTTTTTCTTTTTTCAAATAAGTTTATCCTATTAATTTAAGAAAATAAATATAAATTATTTGAACTTTAATTTATTTAAAATTGATTTTGTTTAGAGGATAATATTGAAATTTTTGTGTTTAAATAAATAAGGAATTTGAAATCCTTAGTCATTGATAAGGAATACAAATTTTTCAAATTGATGGAAATTGAATTTCAATTGAATTTGGTCTAACCAAACAATAGAAAGTAGAAAAGAAATCAAATTCTTTTCCTCTCCCCACTTCTCTACCCCCAAGCAAACATGGCCTTAGGATTTAGATCTTTTACTCTATGTAGATTATATCACGGATCCTTAGGAATTTAGATTCTTTTACTCTATGTCAGGTTATATAACTGATTCTTTAGAGTTTAACTTTTTTTTCCTTTTCATATTTAATACCCTCTAAACCACTACATATCTTCTTGTAAATAATTTTAGAGGCTCTCTTGATCATTCACATTTTACCCAAGAACTCATTTTTCAATTTGTAAAACTTTATAAATATTCCCCTTCAGATAATTTTTCATAAAAATCATGGTTAAAATTGTTGAACGAGAAGAAGAAGATGAAGAAGAAGAAGAAACAGAAGTTATAAAAAAATTAAGTTCGATAACATCGAATTATCGATTTACCAGAAACAGGAAGGTAAGATATAAGGATTTTCAAATTTCATAATGCAAACTTTTTGGGCATGATATACATGAAGATATTGCATCACGAGTCCTTCTTTACCTTAGATTTTCGCAGATTTTAATATCTAAATGGGAAATAATCTATAAACCACCAGTGACGAAGGTATGATTAAAAAAAATGCTCAGATTTTGTTTTATACTTTTAATTGTTGCTCTATAACTCTCAATGATATGCTCTCTAGACATAAAAAGGAAACTTTATAATGTCTTTTGATATTTGACATAAAAAATAGTAAAATGTGTTTAATTTATTGCTTCATTACGCACATTACATGCCACGAACATGAAGTCATGTACTGTCACCATTTGTCTATTTTCATTGTACTTTGATGCAACAGGGTTTTTGTTAATAGAATTACAAGAAAATTTACATAATTATACATTTTGTAAACTCCATCTCACTACTGCAGCACACTGGAGGATTGAATGTAACCTACGCTCAAATGGGACAACTTATGTTACGGTAAGTTGATTTACTTTATGTTTCGATCCCATTGATGAATTTATTCCTTGTTATTAAGTTAACTATTGGTAAGCTTATTGTGAGATTAAAGATTTGATTTCAAATAAGAGATTTTGTTAAATGGAAGTAGCATGTTTGAGAATATTTGTTGTCAGAATAAATTGTTTGATGCAATTAACTAACTGCTCGATGAAACGTTTCAGTGAGCTCCTCTACACCAATTCCCCCTCAGCAGGAGTCCTTTGTGTATCAGCAGCATATGATTGGGCATGAAGACAGGTAAAGCTGTCCTATATGTGCAAAGGACATTTGACAACAGCCTTTAGAGCAAATTCAATATTGCCAGTAGATCCAATAATCTTATAGCTGTGGAGCACTTAGTATATATTTTAATGAAATATTATGCTGTGCCGTTTTGCTTTCCATTGATATTGGGTGTAAATCAGTAGATGTTTTTTACTATAGGAAAAGCTATGATCTCTAGTCAATTTCATACAAACTTATTAATTTAACAAACTTGTGAGCTTACAATTTTACTTCACAGTCCTCTCTCATTCCTCCATTCTCTATAAAACCCTCATAGAGATTCAACTTCTCTTCATCTTTTTGTATTTCTCTTAATTAAAATAAAAATAGAAAGACACAAATCAAGGACTATTATATGATCAACATGGCTCTCAAAAATATGCTTCTTCTTTCGGCTTTGGCATGCCTCATGTCATCATCATATCCATATGCAACCGCATCCAGGGAGCTTCCCCTCAAGCACAACCACAATCTCGAGGCAAGGCTTGATGCCATCAACAAAAAAGGCCTATTTGAAGGCTGGAGCTCAGTTCTGCGGTTAATTCTTTCTCGAAATCCATTGTTCATTGGCGAGACTGATCTTGCCCCTGAATGTCGCATGCCGTACCATTTGCACCATTATGCATGAATGTTGGCCTTCCATGCCCACTTCATTGGGCCTCACATCCGACGAGGCCAAATTAATACTAAAAAGCTGCTGCCATCAACTAATCCTCCGGCTGCCTCTCCAGTTTCAAGTTAAAGGTTTCTTGTTTCGTGTTGTTTGGTTTCTGTTTTGTCTTCTGAGATTCTCGTCTGTCTACATAAGTCTTGGAATTTCTCTCATGTTTTGCTAACTCTATCAATAATGACCCTTATTTGAAATAAAAATTTCATTCATTGGTTAGTTACACAAAGATTGCTGATTATTTTAACTTAAAACTAGATTTGCCTATATTTTAATATAATGTCTGCATTTATGTGTGTGTATATATATAAGTATCATAGCTGCAGATGTATGCACAAATTTCTTTTACAGTCCAGTAAAACATAACTGTAAGTACCATAAAGTTTGGCCACTTACACCACGCCACGTGTCAATAAATACACTATAAATTTTGAGACTCCAGATCTGCCTAGTACAAATAGATAAAGAAATCTAAGAAAACAAAAGTACGTGAGTCGCGTGACAGATATATAAACGAGAAAAACCAGACTAAATAAAAGAGAAAAAGAATAGCTGAAATGAGATCCAAACATAAATTCTCAAGGAAAATTAACAAATTCTCTCTCATAAATGGAGAAAGAAAAACATTCTCTAGACTCAAGATTACATTAATCCTTGACTTTCTTTGAGTGTCGGAGTGTCTTTTGTAAGTACAGATCGATGCTTGAAGCGCTGGAAGATTGAAGATGAAGGACAAAATCATCATTTCCAAGTATTGAAGGAAATCTTCTCCTTCAATGACAAAATATTTTACAATCCCACAAAATATTTTATGGTATAACCCACGAATTTATCAGCGCCTGAGAATCCTCATATATATGTATATTCAAACACATAAATATAAACTTTTTCTATTTTCTTTTTAATTGAATAATCTTTCATTTTAATATTGCTCCGTAATTATTTAGCAGAATTAATAAATGTATGACAACAGAAAGAGAAAGGGAAGATAGAGCGAATGGCTAAAAGAAATTATAGTTGATGACTCCGCTTAGAGATATACTTAAATGAGATATTGCATTTTTAGATTTCTTGAAATAATTAGCTGTTATGTTGATATTAAGGCATTGCGTTTCGGAATTTCTTTAACAGTCGTTAACCATTTCCAAGAAGATGCAAATTCCTAAGGTGTTGGCTGGAACCTATTGATAGATGGATCTGTTTTACCTTTTCTAACTCTACTCTATCATAGGAGAGAGAGAAATTAAACCTTCTATGAATTATGAGAATACAACCCCAACTATATTAATACTTTGATTAATTAATATCCGCTTAATCAATAAATTTTTCATGGTCCCAATGCAATTAATGTTCTAGTCATTTCTTATCTTCAGGTCTTGGTCTCAATAGTCAATACCCACATTCTAAAAAATGAAGTGGCAAAACAGCTCCATCTCTTCCATAACAACAGCAGGGACACAAAAGGAATTTGCAAGTTCCCAACAAGAAGATATAAAAAGGACTCCAAAAACAATTGATTCACATCCAAGTAAAACACAATATGTCGAATATTCATCTCAATTCATCATATATAAGACGCTAAAGTCCTTTGTTTCTATAGCCACTATTAAACAAACCTTTAATAGATGATAAATTTAACGCTTGTCGTTGACTAGTTCATCCAAAAATTTTATACGTCACGTCGTTTTTAAATTATATACAGCATAAATTGTCGTTTTATTATAGACGACATATCATCGTCAATAATATCCGCCAGTGCATACTATTGACGAGTTGTCGTCTTATAAAACTCTTAAAGGAGGTAAGGCATGAAAAAAGCAACTGAATAGGAACCATTGTTGAAGTGACTGATTATTTGTTTATTCAAGAGGTTTTTGATTAGTATATTGCCTTTAAGTTTACAAGAAACATATTATTGCCAAATGCCAATATATTATTGAGGCAGCTAAATGGTAAGCAGATTTGCAGCCGTGGAAGACTTGGGTAGCTAATAGGTTACAAGGTTAATTGGTTGCAGGCTTACGGGCGGTGGGGTTTCGTCAAGGTCAAGTTTAGGTGGTACAATCTATTATTACCTATCACGATTTGCAGCTCATGCACTTCTCAGGTAATCATAATTCACAAGGAAAAGTGCTGGGCATTTCCTACTTCTCACGCTAGGGAAGCCTGATTTTAGGCCTTGTATGTGCAGAAGAATTTCTCCTATTCTATATACTCATATTGAAAAGGATTACTTGCAAGGAAGGCTTCAAGGGAAAGCTGAATATGTTCTTCAAAAGATGACTACAATGAAGTTATCACATATGAGTGTCTCACTACGATGTGTGAGTATTGTGACAGTCTTTCAAGGGCTAGAGAAATATTTGATGAGCTGTCTAAATCAGGGAACAAGATGAAAGTTTTGACAAAAATGGCATGTGGGCACCACCCATTTTGAAGAAGAAAACATTACTTCCTTCTTTGACTAGAACAAAAGAAAAATGGAGAAAGAAGGAAAAAATGAGTGCCGGGCCGAAAAAGAAGAAGAAACAAATAATAATATATATTATAATAATGCATGAACAGTAACCAAGTTTTGGCTATAAAAGGAGGCTCCTCCTCCTCATTTCTGCATCGAGTTCTTCAGTTCTTTTATTTATTTAGAGAGTGATTTTAAGAGTTTAGTGATTTGAGAGTTTGGGTGTATTGTGGTTTTGGGAAGTGAGCTAAAATACTACAATACTTGTAACTCCTTTTCATTAGTGAAATATTTTATTTCTGTCTTTGTTCGTGGACGTAGGCTAAAAAGCTGAACTACATAATTTCCTGGTGTCCTCTTTTGTGCTTGTTCTTTTTTTTTCTAATTTTATTTTAGCTGCGGTCCTGCTTCACCCATCAATTTCCTAACAGTGGTATCAGAACTATTAGTTGTATTCTTTGGAGTCGGGGTACTGTTCACGTATACGACACTATTCATAGATACGGTGCTGATCATGAGAAACAGTGGGAGCGATCCAAGAATTTTACGGTGCAAAGCAGGGAATAGTGGTGTGAGTAAAGCAACTGTGTGGTTTTGTACATGTCTAGAAAAGTTCTGTCACAAAGGCGATAAGAGCCTAAGGAGTCTAGGTTTTAAGTGGGACCATTGTGACCCCTCCAGTCTTTCCTGAAAACTTTCCTGGTGTGCATTCTCACACATACTCACAACTATTCAACGTGATACATTAGTTTGTGTACAGTATTTATCAACAAAATGACAGCAAAGTATGAAATTGAGAAGTTTAACGAAAATAATTTTTCGTTGTGGAAAATGAAGATGAAAGCTGTATTAAGGAAAAATAATTGCTTGGCAGTAATTGGAGAAAGGCCCATGGAGATAAACTGATGACAAGTGGAACGAGATAGATGGCAACGCCATTTCTGATCGACACATGGCACTTGCGGATGGAGTATTATCCAGTGTGGCAGAGAAAAATACAGTGAAGGAAATATGGGATACTCTCACAAAATTGTACGAGGTCAAGTCACTACACAACAAAATCTTCTTGAAGAGGAAACTCGATACTCTTCGAATGGCAGAATCTACAATGGTGACCGACCACATCAATGCCTTGAAGACTCTATTTTCACAACTCACAACGTTAGGTCATAATATAGAGGAAAATGAACGTGCAGAGCTTCTACTTCAAAGTCTACCAGATTCGTATGATCAACTCATCATCAACCTGACAAACAATAATTCAGCAGACAGTCTGGTTTTCGACGATGTTGCAGCCTCCGTATTAAATGAGGAGAGCAGGTGGAAAAATAAGAAAAACAGACAAGCAAGTTCGCAGCAAGCGGAGGCGCTATCAATGATGAGAGGGAGATCAACGGAACGTGGCCCCAGTGGGAGTCACAATCATGGTAGATCAAAATCCAGAAGTAAGAAGAATGTTAAATGCTACAACTGTGGTAAAAAAGCGCACGTCAAAAAAGAGTGTTGGAGTAACCAGAAGAGAAAAGAGGGCAAAGAACTTGAGTCATCAAATGTTCAGGGGTGTGTAGCAAGTACCTCAGATGATGGCGAAATTCTCTACAGCGAGGCAACAACTGTTTCAGAAGGCAGAAAATGATTATCTGATGTCTGGCTTATAAACTTAGGAGCTACCTGGCACATAACCTCTCAGAGAGAATGATTCCACACATGTGAACTTATCTTAGGAGGATCTGTATATATGGGTAATGATCATGCTTTGGAGATCACTTGTATTGGTACTATCAAAATAAAAATGTTTGATGGTACAATTCGCATAATTGGGGAGGTACGATATGTCAACGACCAAAAGAAAAATTTATTGTCTTTGGGACAAATGAATAGTCATGGGTACAAAACTCATGTGGAGAATAGAATTATGAAGATTGTTAAAGGCGCGCTTATATTGATGAAGACAGAAAAGATCGGTGCTAATCTATTCATGCTTAAAGGAGAAACACTATAGGAGGCTGATGCGTGTGTTGCATTAAATGGAGAAGAGTCAACGATGATGTGGCATCTCAAACTTGGCCACATGTCAGAACAAGGTTTGAAGATTCTCTCTGAGCAAAAATTACTTCCCGGGCTCAAATCGGTAAGTTTACCATTTTGCGAGCATTGTGTTACAAGTAAGCAGAATATATTAAAATTCGGTAGATCTGTTGTTAGAAGTAAATGCATTTTAGACTTGATTCATTCTGATGTTTGGGAATCGCCGGATATGTTCATGGGAGGTGCAAAGTACATGGTGACTTTCATTGATGATTATTCCAAGAGATGTTGGGTGTATCCAATTAAGAAAAAGTTAGATGTGTTTCCAGTGTTTAAAGAATACAAAGCGCAGGTAGAACTTGAATCTGGCAAAAGGATCAAGTACTTGAGGACAGATAATGGTGGAGAGTATACACATGGCGAGTTTCTTGCTTTCTGTAAGCAAGAAGGTATTCAAAGGCAGTTCACGGCAGCATACACTCCTCAACAAAATGGAGTGGCAAAACAGATGAACAGGACTCTTACATAAAGAATAAGAGTTATGTTGAGGACTGCGGGTCTACCCAATTCATTTTGGACAGAAGCAGCCAAAACTGCATGTTATATAGTAAATCGATCGCCATCCACAGCAATTGGGTTGAAGACAGCAATGGAGATGTGGACTGGAAAGCCAGCTGATTACTCCTACCTACATGCATTTGGATGTCCTGTGTATGTGATGTACAATGCCTAAGAAAGAGCAAAGTTGGATCCAAAATCTAAGATGTGTATCTTCTTGGGATATGCTGATGGAGTAAAGGGGTATCGTATGTGGGACCCCACTGCCCACAAGATCGTCATCAGCAGAGATATTATCTTTGTAGAAGATCAACTTAAAAAAAGAGATGAAGATGATAGCACTGTAAAAGAAAAGTCAGAGACTGTGCCGGTATATGTGAAAAATAATTTAGAAGATTCAGATTCTTCTGAAGCAGCACCAGAGCACGAGGAACAAGAACCAGTCGAGTCCGAGGCTCTAGAAATTCGTCGGTCAACTCGTGAGAGACGACTGCCAGCGTGGCACTCGAAGTATGTCACAGAGATCAATGTTGCATACTGTCTTTTAACAGAGGATAGAGAACCATCAACTTTCCATGAAACTTTAAACAGCTCAAATACTGTTTTGTGGATGACAGCAATGCAAGAAGAAATTGAAGTTCTACACAAGAATAAGACATGGGAACTTGTAGCATTACCACATGGAAGAAAAGCTATTGAAAACAAATGGGTCTACAAGATCAAACGTGATGGCAATGACCAAGTGGAGCGGTATCGTGTAAGATTGGTGGTGAAAAGATATGCTCATAAAGAAGGTATTGACTTCAACGAGATATTTTCTCTGGTAGTTCGACTCACGATAGTCAGAATAATATTGTCAATGTGTGCTACATTTGACCTACATCTAGAGCAGTTAGATTAGAAAACTGCATTTCTTTATGGAGAACTTGAAGAAGAAATATATATGCTCCAACCAGAAGGTTTTGCAGAAACAGGAAAGGAAAATTTGGTTTGCAGGTTGAACAAATCTCTATACGGTCTCAAAGAGGCGCCAAGATGTTGGTATAAGAGATTTGATTCCTTCATCATGAGTCTTGGATACAACAGACTCAGTTCAAACAATTGTGCATATTACAAAAGGTTTGAAGATAATGATTTCATTATTTTGCTGTTGTATGTGGATGACATGTTGGTAGCAGGCCCCAATAAAGATCGAATCCAAGAATTGAAGGCACAATTGGCTAAGGAGTTTGAAATGAAGGACTTGGGACCAGCAAACAAGATTCTAGGGATGCAAATTCACCGAGACAGAAATAATAGGAAGATTTAGCTTTCTCATAAGAACTACTTGAAAAAAATCTTGCGACGCTTCAACATGCACGATTGTAAGCCAATTTCTACCTCACTTCTTGTTAATTTCAAATTATCCTCAAGTATGTATCCTAGTAATGAAGCAGAGAGGAAGCAGATGTCTTGAGTACCGTATGCATCAGTAGTGGGAAGTTTGATGTTCGCCATGATATGTACTAGACTGGACATTGCACAAGCAGTGGGAGCAGTCAGTCGATACATGGCGAGTCCTGGTAGAGAACATTGGATAGCTATGAAGAGGATTTTGAGATACATCAAAAGAACCTCAGATGTTGCATTATGTTATGGAGTATTAGAATTTACTGTTAAGGGCTATGTGGATTCAGATTTTGCAGGAGACCTTGATAAAAGGAAATCCACTACTGGCTATGTGTTTACACTTGCGGGACCAGCTGTAAGTTGGGTTTCAAAACTGCAGACCGTTGTGGCTCTATCTACAACAGAAGCAGTATACATGGCAGCTACACAAGCTTGCAAGGAAGCTATTTGGATACAAAGATTATTGGAGGAGCTCGGGCACAAACAACAGAAAATTCATGTGTTTTGTGACAGTCAGAGTGCCTTGCACATTGCAAGGAATCTAACCTTTCATTCTAGGACAAAACACATAGGAGTTCAGTATCACTTCGTTCGAGCAGTAGTGGAAGATGGAACTGTCGATTTGCAGAAAATCCATACCAAGGAGAACCTAGCAGATGTTTTGACCAAGCTGATCAATGCTGACAAGTTTATCTGGAGTAGATCATCTTGTGGCCTAGCAGAAACGTAAGTAACATGACTATGGCGAAGTAGAAAGGATGTTGTGGAGATTGATTGATTCTCAATCTAATCTTCAAGTGGGAGAATGACAAAAATGCCATGTGGGCACCACCCTTCTAGAAGGTGGGCCCGCCCATTTTGAAGAAGAAAACATTACTTCCGTCTTTGACTAGAACAAAAGAAAAATGGAGAAAGAAGGAAAAAATGAGTGTCGGGCCGAAAAAGAAGAAGAAAAAAAAAATAATATTATTATAATAATGCATGAACAGTAGCCAAGTTTTGGCTATAAAAAGAGGCTCCTCCTCCTCATTTCTGCATCGAGTTCTTCAGTTCTTTGCTTTATTTAAAGAGTGATTTTAAGAGTCTAGTGATTTGAGAGTTTGGGTGTATTGGGGTTTTGGGAAGTGAGCTAAAATATTACAATACTTGTAACTCTTTTTCACTAGTGAAATATTTTCCTTCTGTCTTCGCCCGTGGACATAGACTAAAAACCCGAACCACGTGATTTCCTAGTGTCCTCTTTTGTGCTTGTTCTTTTTTTTTTCTTTCAATTTTATTTAGCTGCGGTCCCACTTCACCCATCAATTTCCTAACAAGTTTCAACACCTGAATGCTATGCTTGAGGCTTACTACATCAACAGTTTGCCAATGGAAGCAGATTTGGAGACTTGCAGTTCTTCTTTGGCTATTTCACAATCAGCAAGTGCCAAAACTGATTCGAGCAGGTCACTTAGTACTGCAAATACTGAGATTGAAGAAATAAAAAGACTCAATTTTACATGCTTCTGATTCCTTCCAATCAAGCCTTAGCTAGATTCAAAACAGAGTCCGCATGGCATGGGGATGGTTGACAGGCTGGCTCCTGAATATTTTGCTGTTGAGATGATTTGTAGTTAATATCATTATCAAACAATGTCATTTCTAATTCCACTCCATCATACGAGAATTTGAACCTTCTATGAATTATGAGAATACAACCTCAATTAAATTAATACTTGATAAACTAATATTTTGATTGAATAATAAGTTTTGCTAGTCTTGACTTAAGGTTAACTTACTAAATTATAATTCGATTAATTAATATTAGCTTAATCAATAAATTTTTATTGATTCCAATGCTATTAAGGTTCTAGTTATTTCTTGTCTTCAAGTATAGTCAATACCCACATTCTAACAAACGAAGTGGCAAAACAGCTCCGTTATTTCTACTAGATTCTGAATAATCAGAGACTCACAGTTTGTTGCTTTTTATGATGTCCATGAGAATTCAATTTTGATGTCAGGTTACGGCATGAAACTGACTTAATAAATCACTTAATTTTAATAAAACGTAATTCCCATATGTAACATTAATGGAGGAAATTGTAGCTGCCAATAATGTCATGAGTCATTAACAGCTGAAAGAAGAAAAGTTCACTTATCTTAATTTGAAAATTTTCTTGCACAAGAAACGAATTTCTAAATTTCAATTACAATACATGATTCTTCCTCGTGTAATTTATAAATGAACTGTATTTACCCACATGCACACGTAGTGACGTAGTGTAATTTAATTTGATTGCTTATGCAAATTTTGGGGTTTTGAGCCAATAGTCTTGTCCGATTGATAATGTAATAACTTTTTTGGGGATACTTTAGGGGCTCTTTACAAGCCTTTGGTTCTCTTGCTAATTCTTTCATTTGTCTGAAACCAATTTTACTGTCATAAAGTTATTCTCAAAAGTAAAAATGAACCCTATTTGGATTTAATTAATTATTGAGTGTTCTTTAATACAAAATTTGCAACATCCATCAATTGCCATGTTATAATACAGATTCAGAAAAGTTTATAAATAGAGAGATTGGAAAACATTATATATTATCAGTCTTTTTTTTAGTGTACGTCGTCAAAATAGACTTATTAGTCTATATCGTGTAATTCAGTCTCTTGATTGTGCATTACTACAATTCCATTCCGATTTTTAGCGTAAGCCATATTATGTTCTATATGAGCAGAATTTAAAACGACACGAAACCAATTTAAACTAGATAATCATTTCCACACAACAAACCGTACACTAATGATCAAGAGGCAAGACTTCCATAACGAACATGAAAAAGTAAAGCAAAGCTAGAACCAAAAAGACCCTTCTAATTATTTAAAGTCGCATTAGCTAAATTAACACCATAGAAATAGAAGTGCCATAGATGCACCTTATCTAAGCCAAAACCTTAGAAACCTAAGGTTGATATATCACCGCAGGGCCACCTGGAGAAGGAGCAGAAGATGCATCACAGTAGCCTCTCAATATGTTCCCTTCTTCAGTAGTGAATCCGAGAGAGGTGAGCATGGCAGGCCAGCAATTATGGGTGATGGTATCAATAGCGCGGCAACAGTCAAGGCCAATATCAGCCTGACCATTAAGGAAGAATATTACAATCTCATTTGAGCATGATTTCAACGCCATTAACGCGTTCCAGCACTCTGTTAGGCCTCCGCTACCTTCAAGTCTTGCTGCAAGATTGTAGTCTGGTTTCATATTGTTGTTGAGGTGATCATTCCTGTTGGTTGCATTTGCAATATTTTCCATGATCAGGCAAGTGAGGGCCAAAATGAAAAACACATGCTTTAAAGCCATTGCCATTTTTTGTTCTTTTGTGTTGTGTTTATGTTTATGTGGAATATCATATTTTTCATTGCTATTTATAAATTAAGGTGAGGCATAGGAGAAGACTGATTAAAAATGTTGATAAATTATTGCATAATTTATGATCAAGAAGGTTTTAATTAGAGAAGATAGTGAGTCTTTTGATGAATTGTTATATATTAATTAATTATAATATCTTAAGAGAAGATGAAAAGCCAAATCTGAAATCTCTATACAAATTTAATGCATTGATGCTATTTATATATAATTATTGGGAGATTTTGCCTGTTGGGTTACTCCAGAGCTGTTGAAATCAGCTCATTTCAGATCATAATTCTAAAAAATAAGTACATTTCAATGTGACTAAGAAGCTGTAGCATCGTCAGTTTTGCTCAATGAGTAAAGATATATAGATGCTGAACTTTGAGCGCAAATGGCTTCTATCTCAGTGCTATATAGTAGGAAGTCCCGTTGAGTAACTTGACTTGCACGCATGACAAAATGCTAGACAGAGACTTACTTATAAAGAATTTTTTTTTTAATATTTTCACAAGGCGGTCAGAGTCAATTTATGATGATGGGTAGACGAATTTAAATGCATGCTACTCTGAATTCAGATTGATGAACTGTTACATATTGAGTTTCATTTACAAAGTTGGCTGACTATAGAATAACATTGCTCCAACATACAAGATATTTATCAATTTTTAACTTTTTAATAGAACTTCTCTAAAGTAATAATAATAATAATAACTCAAGTTGTTTTTGTGTATTAGAGTTGGTTGAATTTCTCATGAAACAGCCCGTTTAGACGCAATTTCCTTCTGGAAAGATGTAATTGATGAATTGATTCTTTATATGATCTGTATCAGTACAAAATCCCATCATTTTCTCCCGAAAAAAATTTGTTTAGGCAATTCAACCACGTGATCATAACCTTCATTAATCACATGAATCTTTACTTCAAAGTCATACCTCCGTTTTGATAATTAATATAGCGTATGCAATTGCATGCGGCTATCATTCTTTTTTTTTTTAATTAATCACGTTAATTTTTTTATTCCCATGCGAAGGATTTCATCCAACAGATATTATCAACTCTCTTAAAACAAAGATAACACATTGCGCACTTTAATTTAATTTGGAAGAAGATTAAAAGAAAAACTTTATTTCATTAAAAAAACTTTAGTTCTTTTTTTTTTTTTTTTTTGTGGGGGGGAATCTCCGGTCAATTTGATACGACAATAAATAATTAAGACGCTCCTTCGATTTGAAGCTTAGGCATTTCTTGACTATAACCGGCTTCTGTGGTTTCCGTATGAGCTGTAAACATGTCTCTTCAATTTTCTTTTTTTTTTTCTTTTTTGGTTATAGTTTCATTACAATTGTAAACACTTAATATTTATTTTTAGTAAGAGTTTTTTTTTGCACTTCAAATTCTATTCTAAACATCCTTTTACTTTGTACACTCTTTTAATAAATTTTGAAAATTAATTTTTTCTCTACATACTCTTTCAAATACCAAAACAGTCCTCAATAAATTAATAATAAAATATTTTTCTTGTACTTTTTGTTATTTTTAAAAAACAATTTACAATAAATATATATTTTAAATTTTTGAAAATAAAATTATCAAATAAATGACTCATTTACCCTCTTTTCTTTTAAATTTTTAAACTTTTGGTATCATGAGAATTTTTAGATATTATGAAAATAGTAAGAGGTAAGCAGTATATATTGATTTCAATAAAGGAAAAACTGATGATCTCCCTTAGCAAGAACCAATTCTCTAAAAAATAAAAGTTAAATAATCTTTCTTCCGTCGGAAAAAAAAATTAAATAAAGTTACCTTCATTGTATAGTTACGTATCCTCACTGGAGTCCAATCTATATTGTTAAATTGAAGCGTTCAATCAACAGTAAGAACATACTAATTTTCTATTTTTCTTGGAATTGCTTTTTTTTTAATTTTTTCTTTCTTTTTCTTTTTCAATATTGCTATTGGTTTTTTCTCCATAAGTAATTTTTTGAATTCTTGTCGTTGGCAACTCTATTCGTTTTTAAGTAATTTTTGTTTTCGATGATGAAGTAGATTTAACGTTGAGGTAATTTTAGGTTTATGATAGGATAATAATTTTTTGTTATTTTGTTAAGAGTAATAGTATTCTATTAACTTAAATTAAATTATTTTTATTTATAAATTATAAGAGGAATATTTATTATAAATTATGTTTAAATTGAAGTGTTCAGACTCAATTTAGAGTACAAATAACCTACCCTTATGGTCTTTTATAAGTTTTTAATGCATCTTATTTTTAACGGTGTTAAAACATTGGATTAAAAACACACACACGCACACACACCCAGGGATGGCAATTTCCGGGTTCGGGTCCGGGTTTGGTTGTTCCGGATCCGGACCCGGACACAAAATTCTCATAACCGGACCCGCATTAAACCCAGATTTTTTAAATCCGGGTCCGGTCCGGGTTCAACCCGGAAAATCCGGGTTTTGAACCCAGATTGCTTAAATTTTTTTTTTAGAGACATATATGGCTTACTTTAACAAGCCACAGGGGATGGTTAATGTTTTCCCCAACAATACATTACATAATTCTTCCTAAAATTTGTTCAATAAAATTTGATGGATAAAAGGCAAAAAAAAGAACATATAACACATCACCATTCACCAGACCATTAGAACCAAATTGTTTAACTTTGGTTCATCAAAATTTGTCGGACACAAGGCAAAAAAATAGAACATATAAACACATCCAGAACCACTAGACCACTAGAACCAAATTGTTTAGCTTTGGTTCATCAAAATTTGCTGGACACAAGGCCAAAAAACAGAACATATAACACATCCAGGTTCTAAAACAAATACACAATATAAAATCTAAAATTCAAAGTTTTAAAATAATAAACATCCACAAAATCTAAAATTCCAGCCACTGCCCACCAGTGCTCAAATTTCCAGCCATTGCCCACCAGTACTAAAGACTAAACTCTGAATTGTGCACTTCATTGGACTGTTGTTCACTCATCAAACTTTCATCGATCAAATGCTCTGCAGAAAGTATTGCTTCCTCTGGAATTCCATCTACAAAAAATGTGTAAATCATAAACATAATGAAAAAGACAACCAATTAGTGATAAATTTATAATAAGAACAATACAACAAATAATTTGATTCTAATAAATAAAATTTTCATACCTTTTAAGTTTTGTTCAAGCCAAAACCAATTTTGAGTGCACACCAATGCCTCTACTGTGGATGGGTGAAGTCTACTACGATGATGGCTCAAATGTCTACCTCCAGTGCTAAAAGCGGACTCCGAAGCAACTGTTGATACAGGAATGGCCAAAAAGTCCCTTGCAATCTTTGCAAGTATAGGATATTTGCCTTGATTATTCTTCCACCATGATAAAATGTCAAATTGACTAGTTGAAGGCAAAGTACACTCCTCAAGATAAAACTCTAATTCTGATTTGGAATGAGTATTTTGTGTATTTTCATTTCTAAATAATGCCCACTCATCAGCCATTTCATCCAAATCTAAATCTAACATATTAAAGTCCCCTCCTGCAGCAGCTTGAGAATTGGCACCATTAACCCCCCCACTTGAATTTGATAGATGATTTACTTCATACTCATGTACTAAATCAACAAATAACTTACGCACTCTTTCAATTTCAGATTCAGTTCTTTCCCCATATATTTTAGGAAATAAAAAGTTAATCAGTAACATTTTACGCCTAGGATCTAACATAGTCCCCACTGCAAGAACTCCATGAATAACATCCCAATACTTTTCATACTTTGCAATCATCCTAGTAGCCATATTTTTTATCCCCTCAATTGGTGATTGCAACCATGCATTCATTGACAATCTAATTTCACAAATCTTGGCAAAAAATAAATTAGATGTCGGATATCGTGTCCCCGAAAAAAGTTCTGTCAACTTATAAAAGCTTTTTAAATACTCACACATAAGCTTTGACAAATTCCACTCTGACTCACTAGGTAAAGATGTATAATTTCTCTCACGTTCCTTTAAACGATCAAATACATTTTTATGCAGCAATGCAGTACTAAGCATCAAGTAAGTAGAGTTCCATCTAGTTTTACAATCAAGTACTAAGTTTTTGGTTTCCTTAATACCTAATTGTTTTTTTGCATTCTCAAATTTTTCAACTCTAGCTGGTGTTGCTGTCCAATAATGAACACTATCTCTAATTTTCTCAACTCCCTTTTGTATCACTGACAAACCATCTCTAACTATCAAGTTCAATATATGAGCACAACAACGCATGTGAAAGAATTTGCCACCCATAATCATTGAACTAGTAGAAAATTTCCCCAACAACAAGGCAATCATAGAATCATTTGCAGCACAATTATCAGCAGTTACAGAGGACAATTTTCTATCTATATTCCAATCCATCAAACAATCATATAACTCATTACACATTACCTCAGCACTATGTGGAGCTGGCACATATATAAACCTAACAATGTGAAAAAATAATTAAAATATTAGACAGGACATTAATTTATGCTTAAACCAGGAAAAAAAGTTTCAAGAATATTACCTCATAATACGACTTCGCAACACCCATGAACTATCAATGTAATGTGCCGTAATAACCATGTATCCTTTTTTTTTGGTTACTAGCAGTCCACATATCAGTAGTAATTGCAATTCTACTCTCACAAGCTTCCAAAATACCCATTGTCTTTTTCTTTTCAACATCATAAAGTCTCAAAATTTCAGCTTTGATGGTGTTTCTACTAATAGTCTAAATAGAAGGTTGGAGTAGCTTCAACAAGTCATAAAACCCAACATACTCAACAAATGCCAAGGGGAGCTCATGTAGTACAATCATTCTAGCTACAAAAAGCTTTACTGTAGCCATATCCCATTTTGACTCAGAGCTACAATTACTAAGTGAAGTGCTTCCATCAACTTTAGAAGAAAAAGATAGGTGCATTTGCTGTACATTCTTAAATGACCTTCTAGGACAACGTTTAGCATGGTTTATTAAGTGATTAGTACCCCTGGAATAATGCCTTTGCATAACTAACCCACAGTAATTGCAAATTGCCTGAACTTCCTCACCCAACTTAATTTTTTTGAAATGATTCCAAGCATCAGAGACTACTCTACCACCACCATATCGTTTTTGTGAAGTGACAGGATTAGTATTACCCCTACGGCCACGACTACTCCCCTGAACTGCTGCTGTTGAATTTGGTTCTAATTCAACAGCTGTATCGTTATTATTTTCTGATTCTGTCCTAACTCTCACACAAACACTTTCATCACTTTTTTCAGAGGCATCCAAGTCGATTCTTTGTTCATTTTCCATATCAATTTTTCACTCTACAAAAATTATGTCAAGATATAATTAATTCCAGCAACTTCTTCCAATTTATATGCTATGTTTAACCGTAAAAGCTATAAATAATATTTTAGAGATACCATTTCTATTCTATTAACAGCAGCAATAAAAATAATTCAAAAAATAAACTATAAATAATAAAATTGAAGCATAACAAAGTATAGATACTAAAAATCACAGAGTTTCGCTATTAAAGTCACAAAGTATAGATATTAAAGTTACAAAGAGAGCAAAACAGAACATAGAACACAGAACACAGTCAATAGGACACATCTAGCATGGTTTATTGTTATTATTTTTTTCACCCCACTCCCATAATTACACATATAATATCTGTAAAATATTAAATATTTTCTCCTGAAGCAAAGTTTATTGAGGGTTTAATTGTCTTTCGCATTTGGGTATGTAATCCTAGGGTTATGTGATATGTCATCACCTTCCAAAAATAACAAAAACAATACACCATATATTTTTTTAATAACAGTGTTTAGCCATAAGCTTCAGATTCATGGTTAATGTCATTTCATTTTCCATGCTCAATCCTCCTTCTCACTGGTGGTAAGTTATTATTTTTATTATTATATATGCTTACATTAGGGTTATTTTGTCTGTTGGTTCTTCTTTATCTGGGTTTCTATATCATAATAATACCAATACTTTTTTTTAAAGGGAATAATACCATTACTTATAATAATAATATCACCAACAAAACAAACTTTATAAGTAAAAATATATAATGAATAGTATTTATATATTATTTTATTATATCTACTGCGGATAATTGTTATTTCATTATTCATAATCTTTTAAATATAATTTTCTATCTTGGCCTCCATGAAAGAAGAAGGACAAACAACAGACGCTTCTTTTTCATTATTTGATTTGAAAACTCAATGTTAATGGTCTTTTAAGCAAAGGTATGTTATCAAGTTTTTATACAACCTTAGAGATAGCTAGTATATTTAATCTGTCTCTATAGAATTCTGATACAGATTAGTATGATTTACTGTGTTAACCGATATTAGACTTCTTTTGTAGACTCAAAAAAGTGCATGCGACAAATTTGATCCTACCTTTTATCCTCGATTCAAGAAATGGTGTGATGACTATTTCTATTTCAAGGTTTGCCCCTTTAACCTTTTGTTTGTTATGCTACCAGGTGAAAGATGAAAATGCAGTTATATCATGATTGAATTGAGGCAGCCCAACTCTTTAAATTAATTTGTACAATTCTTACATTTCGAACAAGACCTGCTTGTAGCTTAGACCATTTTATATTACTATGTATGTATTTACAATGGTGCCTACCAGGAAGGAGTCTTAATTATTCTTAAATTTGACGTTATATCTCCTAAACAATTCTTAGACCGGGAGTGAAGATATTTGCACATATTTGCATATATCCTAAACAATTCTTACTGCATTGGCAGATTATTCTAAATTTCTAATTGAGGAAAAGGATCAGGAGTGTACAATACTAACTGGAAAGAGTCATTACACTTCAAGCAACTCAATATACATAAGTAGTAAAAGCACAGGACAGGGTTGAACCCGATTTCAGTGAGAGAAAGCAGAAGCAAGCCAAACAGAGTATTAATGCTAGTCAAGCTCAGAACTACCATTCATGCAGCTAGCCACAGGCAGCAGCCCTTTGGCTAGTTATACTTCAAATTCAATTCTAAGCTTACTCACAAACCAACTCTTAATACACAAAACCAACAATACGATTTAGAAGAAAAATGGCAACTGATCTGTTTTAGACAACAGTTCTCCTTGTGCCAGAAAAACAAGGAACAAAAATAGGCAAATAATTCAGAAAAACAAAAAGCTTATAATTAGTCAAGTGCTCTCATATGTCATATACAAAGAAAACCATGTTTGAGGGCAAATCACATTGTGCCAGAAGCAATACAAGCTCAAAGCATAACAGTACAAAAATTGCAAAGAGGGAAAATCAAAGTGTAATAGAGCATAAATTGTAAAGAGAAAAGTCGAGACTCACAAATATTCACAGCGGCAGCCGAAGTATATGCTGATGAACACAGAAGACAGCCACGAGACTGAGGTGGATTTCAACCCCTTTTGCTGGCCGCGACAGAGCGAGAGATTAGACGAGTGATGAAACGAACAAAGCCTCGCCGTGAAGGTGATGACAAGCCACGCCGCGAAGGATCTAATCTGATCTGAAGAAGAGATGACAGGAGAGTTGCAGAGAGAGTGAGAGAGATTAAGTGACGAGTGACGACGGAGGACTGAGGTGAGGAATGAGTCACGGCTCACGGCGACGGGTGAGAGAGATTGAGAAAGGAACGGATTACGATTTATTGATGAGACTTGAGAGATTGAATGGAGAAATTACAGATTTACAGTAATTTTTTTAGGTTGAAGGAGAAATTTCGAGAGAGGATCAGACTTCAGAGGAACGAGACGAGAGAGATCTAGATTCTAGGGTTCACTTTTGTTTTTATTTTTTTATTTTTTCTATTTATATTTATGGATTTACGAATCAAAATTAATATTAAAATAAATAACATCCAGGTCCGGGTTCCGGGTTTACGGGTTTACCTGAAACCGGATCCGGACCGGGAAAATACGGGTTGTCAAAAATCGATTCGGATTCTGGATAAAAACTATGCCGGTGCGGGTTGAACCCGGACCGGATTTTCCGGGTTCAATCCGGGTCCGATCCGGGTCCGGGTTTAGTTGCCTTTCCTACACACACCAAACAAAAGAAAAATGTGACTCTAAAAGTAAAAATTTGTCAGGGTCATGCCTAGTGTTTCTCCTCTTCATCGATCTCCAACAAATTAAATAATAAGCCGTATCATTGCAAATCCCTTAATCTTGTCGTTAAATCCTAAGCAAGTAATGGGTTAAAAAATTTATTTCAGCTTTGCCAATCCCTATATTTTAACCCCAAAAAATAAGACTCTAATCACGTCTTAATTAATTAAATGTTCCCCCCCTCCCCCCGGCTTAACACATGAGCAAGGCAACATGCATGCTAAAAAGCCTACTGTTAATCTGTGATCTATCTTCTGCATTTCCGCTTGTTTAATTTAATTAAATGCAAGGCTCTAGTTAATTAATTTCCGGCTATATGGTAACTGTTTTACAACCTTCTGGTCTTTGGATATGATGATTGATGGGTCTCTGAATTCGGAAAATTTCTCCTGTTACGAGCTACATACGGCCCTGGTATTCAAAGGAACAAAATGTAATATTGATTTAACTAATGCCATTGGCCATTGCAATTGCCTAGAAAAGACTTGCGTCCTCACTGAAAGATTTGAACCGACTCCATAATTGAATAATTACAAATAGATGTGTCAAGTTATGATTGTTTGACTAAAAGTATAAAAACGATTCAGTGGGTCCCATGATATTTTTAATTTAACCAATAGTTTTTTCAGACTTTTTAAAAAATACACAACTATATTTTTTTTAGCTGAATTCCACATGATGTTACATTATTTTACACATATCCACTTCTGTTTTAAAACTGTTAAGAGAACTAATGGAATATTATATAAATGACTTTTTCACCCTCAAATGTAAAATGTAAATTATCCACCAACCACCCTTTTTTTGCATTTTTTTCAAAAATACACAATTCTTTTTTTTTTTTTTTTGCAGAACTCCACTTGAAGTTATATTGTTTTGCATCTGTCCACTTCTGTGTCATTGTGAAATGACAATTTTACCCTTATAATGTCAGCAAAGTTCTAATAGTGTTATAACGAGAGTGAACCGATGAAAAAATGTTAACTTCAGGTAGAGCGCTGTAAAAAAAAAATATTTGTGTATTTTTGAAAAAGATAGAAAAAACAGGTGGTCGGTGGATAATTTCCCTTCATTCTCAATAAAAAGCACCCAACATTTCGAGTGTATTCATTTTTATTCATTTTCAATAATTGGTTGTATTGAAGCTAAAGAAAAATCGACTTCTTTGCCTCAAAATCATAAATCATAGCTGAAAGAAAAATGAAATAAAGTTGTTTGGTTACTAAGAAAATGCACTGATAGTTCTGGAAAAAAATTTCTTAACAAACTTTATTTCTTATTTTGCTTAACTGTTGATTACAGAGCATCAGCTATTTATATACAATGCAATTACGATGACATCATTTAACTAATCTGAAAACTAATTGTAATTAAGCTAACTAACTTCAGTACAACGCACATCATGCTTATAATCATCTTTAACTAATCTGCTGAGCTGTCAGCTGAGCTGGCACTGCTAACACACTTGCGCTGTATTTTCTTCATCTTAGCCTTCACCTTCTTCTGTTCAGCATAGTGAGCTGCTCTAACAGCCCCCTCAAACTCAGAGGACAAAGATGGACATTAAGTTTGGATCTCAAGTAATTAAACCTTACAAATGAGAGAGGCTTAGTCATTATGTTGCAATATGTTCTTCACTTGGTACATAGTGTATGTTTAACTCTCCAGCAAGAACCTTATTCCTAATGAAGTGCATACCAATCTCGATATGCTTTGTTCTTGAATGGTACACAGGATTCTTTGCCAATTCAGTGGCACTAACATTGTCACACCATATGGTTGGCTTTTCTGTGCAACTTATTCCCAACTCAGAAAATAAAGATTGCAACCAAGTTAGCTCTGCACTTGCTGATGCCAAGGCTCTAAATTCACTCTCTGCACTTGATCTGGTTATCACTGATTGTTTCTTAGAAGACCAGAACATCAAATTGTTGCCTAAATAAATGCAATAAGCACCAACTAATTTTCTATCATCTAAGTCACATGCCCAATCTGCATCAGTGAAACCAGTGAGTGTTAAGCTTCCTCTCTGAAGAATTTCAAACCATAATCTTGAGTTGCCTTTAGGTATCTTAGAACTCTCTTGCATGCCATTAGATGTTGTAGTGTTGGTGCAACTACATATTGGCTGAGCTTGTCTACTCAAAAGCAATCTCAGGTCTGGTAAGCATCAGGTACTGCATTCCTCCAACTATGCTCCTATAATGAGTTGAATCTTCAAGATAGTATCCAAGTTCTCCTTGAACTATCTTTTGCAACTTAGAGCCAGTACTCATGGGAGTATCAATGCCCTTACATTCAGCCATTTCAACCTTCGATAACAAGTCTATGATATACTTCCTCAGTGACAAGTACATACAGTCTGCATCATATAATACCTCAATTCCAAGAAAATAAGATAACACTCCCAGATCTTTTAGAGCAAAAGTTTTGCTGAATTCAGTTACGAAACCTTCCAGCTCTGCAGTGTTTGGACATGTGATCAGTATGTCATCAACATTTATAAGAACTATGATCATAGATGCCTTAATCCTCATAACAAACAATGAGGTATCAGAACTAGTATTAGTGAAACTCCAGCTCATTAAACACCCTTTAAGTTTATCATACCAGGCTCTAGGGGCTTGTTTGAGTCCATATAGAGACTTATGTAGTTTGCATACAAAATCAGATCTTTGAGCAATAATGAAGCCATCAGGTTGAGACATGAATACTTCTTCTGTTAATTCTCCATTCAAAAAGGCATTGTTGACATCCACTTGCCTTATTCTCTACCGATTCATCACTACTAGGCTGAGTATTACTCTAACTGTAGCTGACTTCACAACTAGACTAAATGTCTCAAAATAGTTAACCCCTGCCACTTGTTGAAAACCCTTTGCAACAAGTCTAGCTTTGTACTTAGCTACACTTCCATTTGTATTATACTTGATTCTATACACCCATTTATTCCCAACCACTTGTTGATCAGCTTGTCTTGGAACCAATGTCCATGTATTATTCTTAATTAAGGCATCATATTCTTCCTTCATAGCTTGTAGCCACTTTGAATCATTCAATGCTTCTTGCACAATGTTTGGTTCCTTGTGAGTAAGTACAGCAGTATAAATTTTGGGCTTGAAAATTCATGCTTTACTTCTGGTTATCATCTGGTGTGTATTTGGTTGTGAATATGGATGGAAAGAAGTATTGTCAGGATGATGATTTTGTATAGGTAAATAGTGATGTGTAGGTTCTGGAATATGTTGTATGAGTTCAGCAGTTATTGGACATGTATGAGGGGTTGACATATTATTTATGATAGCTTGTTGTGAATTCAGATCAGTTGCTGTCTGTTCTGAATGATCTGAGTGACTTGAACTATTGCTTCCAGATCTTACAGAGTCCAGATTATCAGTGCTGTTATTTTAAAATCCTGGTATGACAGGCAAGGAAGAGATATGATAGATTTGATGTGGTGTAAGGGAATTAGAAGTTTGAGGATTAGCTTTAGTGTGACTATGAAATACAGATTCAGTGGCATAAAGAAAAATTGATTCATCAAAGGTAACATGTCTAGCCACATAGACTCGACCTAAAGACTGTAAACATTTGTAACCCTTATGTGAAGTGCTGTAACCAACGAATATGCACTTACTAGAATGGTAGGCAAATTTATGTTTGTTGTAATTTCTCAAGTAAGGATAACAAGCACACCCAAAGCATATGAGAAAATCATAATTAGGTTTGTGTTTGAATATCTTTTTATATGGGGTTAAAAGTTTCAAAACATTAGATGGAAGTCTATTGATGTGATATACAGCAGTGTGAAATGCATCCCACCAGAACTTAAAGGGAAGTTGAGCTTGAGTTAAGAGAGTCAGACCCAATTCAACAATATGTCTATGCTTTCTCTCAACTAACTCATTTTGATGATGAGTATAAGGGCAAGGATGTCTAAAAATAATACCATAGTGGTTTAAAAACTCAGTGAATGGTCTATACTCTCCCCCCCAGTCAGATTGCATCATCTTAATGGTTGTGTTAAACTGATTTTCAACCTGCAGTTTAAAAAGCTTAAAGACCTCTAATGCCTCTGACTTTAGCTTCAAAGGATAAATCCATGTATACCTGCTAAAATCATCTACAAAACTTATATAATACTGATAACCACCTCTAGAAACAATAGGAGAATGACCCCATAAATCAATGTGTATAAGTTCTAGGATTTTTTAGGTTTTGGTTTCAGTGATTGGAAAGTGAAGTTTATGTGTTTTGCCCATTTAACAGGCTTTACAGATATACTGATGCATTTGTTGTTTTTGATATGCAGATAAATGAATAGATTTTGCTGTCTTGAGTATATGTGTTAGCACTTGATGATTGGGATGACCAAACTTTCTATGAAGTAAAGTGGCTTTATTGACTGAAGTTTTACAAAATGAATCATCAGTTTGATTACATGATTTTTGAGATTCTGTAACAATTCCAGAAGGAACAGCAGAATTGAAATAACAGCAAGAAAGCATAGACAAAGGTTTATTTAAACACTTATGAGAAAGAAAAGATGAATGTGATAACTAAGAAGATGATGATGATTTCAATAACAGCCTGTATAACCCTTTCTCAGCAAGACCCTGCAGAAGTACCTGTCCCCTTAAAGAATCCTTCACAAAACAAACATTTTCAAGAAATTCAACAGACAAGTTGTTATCAGTGGTAAGCTTTGAGATACTTAACAAATTTTTAGTAATGGAAGGAACCAACAAAATATGCTATAGGTGAATGTTTGTGTTTAGAATTAGAACTTTTAAAGAGAAAGAATGCATCACCAACATGTGTTATAGGCAAACCTTGTCCATTTCCAATAATGAGCTGATCTGATCCAGTGAATTGATCTCTTATATGCATATTAGCCATGTTCTTAGTGATGTGGTGTGTAGCTCCACTATCAAGATACCATTTTTCATCAGCTGGTCCTTTAAAGTTTGCAATATGAGCTACTCCAAGTGCAGAGTAAACATCTGATGTTTATTGATGAATTAATATTAGGTGGACGATAGCCATGATAACTAGGATACTCTGTAGCAAATGAGTCTTCAAATTGTGAAACAGAACCAATTTGTGGATCAAAGTTAGCCATATAAGCAGACTTATGTCCTCTGCCCCTTCCAAATTGTCTAGGTTGAGGAACATAGTTATCAAAGTGTCTGTGCGAACAAAGATCAGCTGCATGTCCAGCTTTATGACAAATTTGACAGATAGGCACATTATCATCAGAACCATTTCCATTAGACATTAAAGTTGAACCATGAATCATATTGAAATTATGCCTATTGTGAAGCATTGGTCTATAAGCATATGCATTCATTTGTTGTCCTCTGCCACCAGCATTACCAGTATAACCACCAGTTGGAAATCCTTTTGAATATGTGTTGAAAGACATTCCTCTTCCTCCATTTTGATTCCTATTACCAGCATTAAATTGTCCCTGATATCCATTATAACCACCCCTCCTATTATTTCCTTTAAACTGAGAGTAGTTAGCATTCACCATTCCATAGTTTGCATTAAACAGATCTTTAGTATTATGATTTTGTTTCAGTCTTGCCTCATGTGTTAAGAGTAATGCATAAGCATCATTATATGACATTCTATTAGTAGTAATTATTGAAGCAAGATCTAGAAATCTAGGTCCTAGGCCATTCAAAATTTGCATTAACAAATATTTCTCAGAAATAGGACTACTAGCACAAGCAAGCTTATCAGCAACAACTTTTACTTTTAAACAGTACTCTTCAACAGACATATTCTATTTTCTAAGGACATTCATTTCATATCTCAATTGCATAACTCTAGCTTCATATTGTACTCCAAACTGTTTTTCAATTGATCTCCATGCTTCAAATGAATTTTCGCAATTAAGAACAATATTTAAGATACATTCACTTATAGAGGATAAAATCCAGCCAAGCAAGGTTTGATCTTGAGCTCGCCAATTGATGTAAGTTGGATTCGTGATTCTCTGTACTGATCCATCAGCTACTGTATTAGAAATATATTGTTCTGGTATAATTTGATTTCCAGAAATGAAATCGTCTTCTTATTGTAGTAAGAACTTGCTTTCGCCAAATCATGAAATTTGATCGATCCAATTTGACTGGAGTGCTAAATGAAAAAGAGATATGTGATGATTGATTTATATTCATTTGATTTGGATTTGATGTTGTGCTACTGGAACTAGCCATTAAAGTAGGTCTGATACTATGAAAGAAAAGTGAAATGAAGTTGTTTGGTTACTAAGAAAATGGACTGATAGTTCTGGAAAAAATTTCTTAACAAACTTTATTTCTTATTTTGCTTAACTGTTGATTACAGAGCATCAGCTATTTATATACAATGTAATTACGATGACATCATTTAACTAATTTGAAAACTAATTGTAATCAAGCTAACTAACTTCAGTACAACGCACAGCATGCTTATAACCAGCTTTAACTAATCTGCTGAGCTGGCACTGCTAACACACTTGCGCTGTATTTTCTTCATCTTAGCCTTCACCTTCTTCTGTTCAGCATAATGAGCTGCTCTAACAATAGCCTCAGAAAACTTGCACATCTGAAACCAGCTTCGGGTGTAACATGGACAATAGACATTGTAGCAAGGACTGATACTTCCTCTGAGAAGCTATGGTGTGGAAATGGCCGAGAGCCTCAGCAAATATGAAGCTTCCACTAGTGTATGTCACAGACGAAACAGAAAAAGAAAGGGACTCAACTAACTTAAGGACGAGAGGGATTGACAGAAGCAACTTGGTGGCACCACAAGTTTTGTTAACAGAAGGGTACACGAAGAGGCTTGATTCTGAAAGGACGTATGAATCAAGATTTTTGTTTGACAATGCAGGTACAATTGTACATTCCGCAAGTTTCAGTATTTCATCCAATTGATCATTTGTCAAAGAGCGTAGGCCCCTCCTACCTCCAAGATAATCAGCAAAGACATCAGGCTCAAAAAAGGAAACTTCAAGCCTCTTTACAAAAAAAACCTTTATATCCAATTGCGGAGACTGGCAGGGCCATTGCAGCACTAAGACGACTAAAACTAAAAGATGAAGTATTAGTGAGCTTAATAATCAATGTTGAAGAAGGATCGTTTCTATTAAGTTTTGATTTTGATTTTGTTTTACAAAACGAATTTTGATTTTTTCTATCTCTTTCGTTATTTAAAATTGTAGTTATAGTCACCTTGGTTTGATAAGGATTTGATAACCCATAAAGGGTACAGTTGGATTGAAGGTTGAATCTAAAACATAGAACAATCTCATTTCTAATGTTTGTATTTCGGGAATTTCTCAGGCGCCCTCTCATCGTTCTGGTTTTGTGTTTCAATCTGCAATGCGTCACAAACCAAAGAAATGTTTCATTGACTACATATGTTTCCTATTCTGATGAAGAATGTGCAACTTATTGAAAAGTCAAATGGTCGGCTTACCAATTTCAAAAAAGCAAAGTTAGGTTTTTGAAAGCATGCAAATTGAATAATGGCATGGGACAGCTAGCATGCATTGCATGACAAATTTGGCACCAATTGCCAAATATGTCAATTTGGCCAATTAAAGTCAAATTGAAGCCGTGTGGTAGGTGAGCATGCTTTGCCTATAAATAGAGACGCAAAATGCATTTGTAAAAAAATCCAATTTGAGAGAAGTAGAGAGTAATTGCAAGTGAGTTGTTTGAGAGAATTTAAGAGAGCTTCCACTTGAGTGTTCTAGTGAGATTCCATTTGGGTGTATTGGGGTTGTGGGTTTTGTGAGTTTTTCCCACTTTTGTAAATTTCCATTGTTAGTAAAATTATCTTTCAGTCTTTGCCCGTGGATGTAGGTGTTACGCCGAGCCACGTAAATCATTGTGTTATACTTTCTTTGCATTTATTTAACACCACATTTATATTTCTCCAAAAGTTGCAGTATTAGTAATTGCTCAACCCACGTTTTCGCAACAAGTGGTATTAGAGCCGACAGTTCGTACTTGGGGGGATACGGTACTGTTCACGTATATGGTACTGTTCACGTATACGGTATATTCCCATATACGGTACTGTTCACGAATGCGGTGGAGACAACCATTTATACTTAGGAGACAGTCTATTGTAAGTAGTGTGTATTTTTGCATGTCCAGGAAAGTTCTGTCAACAAGGCGATAAGAGTCTAAGGATTCTGGTTTTTAATTGGGACTGAGTTCCCGTCCAGTCTCTTGGGAACTTTTCTGGTGCATTTATTCACGCAAAATAAATATCATAGAGACTGTTTTTTAAGTGTAAATAGTTGTTGTGGAAACTGATTATTTGAGATAAAAAGGATAGCAGAGGCATCGTCGTCGTTTTCATCAGCGAGAACTACTGTGACTAATGCAAAGTTTGAAGTGGAGAAATTCGATGGTTCCAATAATTTTGGTATGTGACAATGTCAGGTGTTGGATGTCTTATGTCAACAAGAGTTGGACGTTGCTCTTGAAGAAAAGCCTGACATAATAGATGACAAGGAGTGGATAAAGATCACACAGACATGCAAGTGGTACTATTCTCCTATATTTGGCTAAAGATCAGAAATATTCTGTCATGAAGGAGACATCGGCAAAGAAATTGTAGGAGACACTAGAAGAAAAGTATATGAAGAAAAGCCTTGAAAATAGGCTTTATATGAAAAAGAAACTCTATCGTTTCACATATACACTTGGCATGTCAATGAATGACCATGTGAACTCATTTAACAAAATATTAGCAGATTTGCTAAATTTGGATGAGCAATTTGAAGATAAAGATAAGGCATTCTTGTTGTTGAATTCACTTCCTGATGAATATGATCATCTCACCACTACTTTGCTTCATGGCAAGGACAGTGTCACGTTCGATGCTGTATGCAGTGCATTGTACAACTCTGAGACCATAAAGAAAGACAGAAAGGATCACAGAGATACAGTTGCAGAAGCATTGACAGCGAGAGGTCGTTCGCAAAGCCGTAAACTTGGAAAAAAGAGTAAGTCTAAAGGGAGACCTGCCAAAAATGAATATGCTTTTTGTCGTGAGAAAGTGCATTGGAAAAAGAATTGTCCTAAGTTACAAAAGGGCAAGGCTACTTCTGATGCATATGTAGCAGAACATGATGAGGAGTCAAACTTTAGTCTGGTTGGCATGACATTGATATGTCACTCAGATGAGTGGATTTTGGATTCGGGTTGTACTTATCATATGTGTCCTAACAATGGCTGGTTTTCTAGCTTCAAGGAGCTAGACGGTGGAGTTATTTTTATGGGCAATGATAATGCTTGTAAAACCATGGGAATAACTATAATCCAATTAAAGAATCATGATGGCTCAATCCAAGTCTTGACGGATGTTCGTTATGTACCAAGCTTGAAGAAAAATCTCATCTTATTAGGAGTCCTAGAATCTAAGGGCTCACAATCATTTTGAGAGATGGATTGTTGAAGGTAATAGTTGGGGCGCTAACGGTGATGAAAGGCACAAGAAGAAGTAACTTGTATTATTTCCAGGGAAGTACAGTTATTGGATCAGCATCAACAGTTTCTGGAAAATATGCAGATTCAGAAGCAACCAAGTTGTGGCATATGCGTTTGGGACATGCTGGTGAAAAAGCTTTACAGACTTGGCGAAGCAAGGCTTATTAAAAGGTACAAAATCTTGCAAATTAGAATTTTATGAACATTGTGTTCTGGGTAAGCAGACAAGGGTAAAGTTTGGTTCAGCAATTCACGATACAAAATGAATTCTGGACTATGTTCACAGTGATATATGGGGACCTACCAAAATAGCTTCTTTGGGAGGTATGCACTATTTTGTTACTTTTGTTGATGATTATTCAAGAAAAGTGTGGGTGTATTTGATGAAGAATAAGAATGAAGTTTTGGGCATATTTCTGAAATGGAAGAAAATTATCGAAACTCAGACTAGTCAAAAGGTCAAAAGACTTCGTTCAGACAATGGTGGTGAGTACAAGAATGATCCATTTCTTCAAATATGCCAAGATGAGGGTATTGTGCGACATTTCACTGTTCGAGATACACCACAACAGAATGGGGTGGCAGAACGCATGAACCGGACTATACTGGAAAAAGTTCAGTGTATGTTGTCCAATGCTGGATTGGGCAAAGAGTTTTGGGCTGAGGCAGTTGTATATGGGTGCCATCTGATCAACCGTTTGCCATCAACTGCAATTTAGGGCAGAACACCCATGGAGATGTGGACTGGTAAACCTGCTACTGATTATGATTCTTTACATGTTTTTGGTTCCACTGCTTATTATTATGTAAAGAAATCTAAGTTAGACCCAAGAGCAAAGAAAGCATTGTTCATGGGTATAACTGGTGGAGTAAAAGGATACCGTCTCTGGTCTCCTGTTACGAAGAAGATTATTTTCAGCAGAGATGTAACTTTTGATGAATCAGCCATGTTGAAACAAAAAGATTGTCAAGAGGATGACAAGACCAGTACCACTTTGCAGCAAGTGGAGTTTGAAAAAGTTAAAGTTGATCCAGCTGACGTCGATAAGATGGATAGTGATTCTCCATCGACCGAAAATGATGAAGAGGTTCTGACCCAATAACCTTCACAGCAACAAGATTCAATTGCATATAGAAGGCCACATAGAGAGATTCGCAAACCTGCTCGCTTTGTTGGTATGGTGGCCTATGCACTTCAAATTGTAGATGATGATGTTCCTTCCACTTATAGAGAAGCAGTAAGTAACCCAGAAAGTATACAGTGGAAGAAAGCAATGAACGAAGAAATACAGTCTCTTCACAAAAATGAAACTTGGGAGTTAGTTACACTGCCCAAGGAAAAGAAGGCAATTGGGTGCAAATGGGTATATGCAAAAAATGAAGGATTTCCTCGTAAAAATAAAATTTGATACAAGGCTAGATTGATAGCGAAGGGTTACGCTCAGAAGGAAGGAATAGACTACAATGAGGTATTTTCTCCAGTTGTGAAACATTCGTCTATTCGAACTTTGCTAGCCATAGTTGCGTAATTTGATCTTGAACTAGTTCAACTTGATGTAAAAACTGTATTTTTACACGGTGATTTGGAAGAGAAAATCTACATGACTCAGTCAGATGGATTCAAGGTTGCTGGAAAAGAAAATTGGGTTTGCAAATTGACAAAGTCGCTTTATGGATTGAAACAATCTCCAAGGCAATGGTATAAGCGGTTTGATCGATTTATGAAAGGGCAAATGTACACAAGAAATAAATTTGATCATTGTGTGTATTTTCGCAAGTTACAAGAAGGATCTTTCATTTATTTGCTATTGTATGTCGATGATATGCTAATAGCATCAAAGAGCAAAGATAAGATTGAGAAGTTGAAAACTCAACTCAATCAAGAATTTGAAATGAAAGATTTAGGTGAAGTTAAGAAGATTCTTGGTATGGAGATATGCAGAGATAGAGCTCGTGGCAAAGTAAGCTTGTCTCAGAAGCAATATTTGAAGAATGTACTACAACAGTTTGGCATGACTGAGCAGACAAAACCTGTGAGTACCCCATTTGCTTCTCATTTCAAGCTTGCTGCACAACTATCTCCTTCGACAGATGCAGAACAAGAATACATGTTACAAGTTCCGTAATAAAATGCAGTGGGTAGCTTGATGTATGCAATGGTGTGTACAAGGCCTGACATTTCACATACAGTTGGTATAGTAAGCAGGTATATGTATAATCCTGGTAAAGGACATTGGCAAGCCGTGAAATGGATTCTACGGTACATTCGGAAGACTGTGGATATTGGTTTACTATTTGAGAGAGACGATACACTTGGTCAAGGTGTGATCGGGTATGTTGATTCTGATTATGCTGGTGATTTGGACAAACAACGGTCAACCACTGGATATGTATTTACTTTTGTTGGAGGGCCAATTAGTTGGAAGTCTACACTACAGTCTACAGTTGCACTATCGACCACAGAGGCTGAGTACATGACAATTACAGAGGCTATTTGGTTACAAGGCTTGCTTGAAAACTTGGGATTGGCACAGGAGCACATTAATGTGTATTGCGATAGTCAGAGTGCTATTCACTTAACGAAGAACCAAGTTTATCATGCGCGTACGAAGCACATCGATGTACGATTTCACTTTGTGGGGGAAATTGTTGATGAGGGGAAGATTCTTCTTCAGAAAATTAAGACTGCAGATAATCCCGCAGATATGTTGACCAAGGTAGTGATGGCGATCAAGTTTGAGCGTTGTCTAAACTTGATTAATATCCTACAAGTTTAAAAGCAGTCGAAGAAGGCAAAGACTGGAGGATGATTTGTTGATAATTGGCTCAGATTTACTAAATCTTCGCCAAGGTGGAGAATTGTTGAAAAGTCAAATGGTCGGCTTACCAATTTCAAAAAAGCAAAGTTAGGTTTTTGAAAGCATGCAAATTGAATAATGGCATGGGACAGCTAGCATGCCTTGCATGACAAATTTGGCACCAATTGCCAAATATGTCAATTTGGCCAATTAAAGTCAAATTGAAGCCGTGTGGTAGGTGAGCATGCTTTGCCTATAAATAGAGACGCAAAATGCATTTGTAAAAAAATCCAATTTGAGAGAAGTAGAGAGCAATTGCAAGTGAGTTGTTTGAGAGAATTTGATAGAGCTTTCACTTGAGTGTTCTAGTGAGATTCCATTTGGGTGTATTGGGGTTGTGGGTTTTGTGAGTTTTTCCCACTTTTGTAAATTTCCATTGTTAGTAAAATTATCTTTCAGTCTTTGCCCGTGGATGTAGGCATTACGCCGAACCACGTAAATCATTGTGTTATATTTTCTTTGCATTTGTTTAACACCACATTTATATTTCTCCAGAAGTTGCAGTATTAGTAATTGCTCAACCAATGTTTCCGCAACACAACTCGTGATGGTTCTTAATATTGACCATGAATCTGCTACAATAACCTTCGAGTCTCTTAACATCCAAAAATTTTCCTTCTAATGTGATTGACTGCCGCAATGCGTTGATTCTATTAGTCGGCAACCGTTATTTTCGTTTCTATCGTGTGTGCGATTCGACAACCAAACAATGAGTTGCAATCCCCAAAGCCCATCATGATGTGCAAGGTTATCGTGCCGCGATTGCCACTTGAATGGCATTATGTACAGCTTAAGTGGTCTCAGGGTGATTCTACGTTACAACATCGAAGCCTTGACGGTTGATACAATTGATGTCTCGGACAAGAGGAGTTCTCATATTACTGGATTTATTAGAGTGTTCCAACGTGCACTGAATTATTGCACCCATGGCATGATAATCAAAACGAAAATATTGATTTGGCAGTTTGACGATCATCACAATAACAACTATAAAAGCAATTTCTGGATACTGAAGCATTCCGTTTAGATGGATGATTTGTGCACTAATCATCATTCAATTATTGATAATTCATTTGCTTGGTGTTGAGGCTGGGCTTTTGCAGCTTAAAAATTAAAACACTAAAATGTTTGGTACTCTAGCCATTGTGGCTTGAAAGTCAAGTTAATTTGATTCATGACTTGTATGATGAAAAATTCGTAATATTTTTATCATTTTTGTCAAAATTACTATTTTCTTCATAATACCTATAACTCAAAAAATATAACACCTCAATTCCAAATATGGTCTGAGCTGGTTATCATCTAAAAAGTCATATATTGAATTTGCTTTGTTGGAAGCCGGTTGGGAGGCAAATTTTTTTATGGCAACTATTGTTTCTTCTCGTACTCACAAAGCTTCATTCTGTTGAAATTATTGATTACTCTTGATAAAATAATATTTTTGAAATTTTGAGATGTGTACTATTTCTCAAATTAAATTGCACATATATTCTCTCTATTATGTCCTTTGTTCGTTTAATTTGTTCATAATCTTTTTATGCTTTTATTTAGATTTCTTCACCGTTAAAGTTAATGAATTCATGAGTAAATGTTAAATTTATTCCGCTTTTTTTTGCATTTTTTTAATATGCAAACTAAATCATATTGCTTTTCTATTATATGGTAATTGTCAATATATTTATAGTTTATTGTCGTAAATTTCACTGAATCTTCTCTTCTTTTATTTATTTATTTATATATTTAAGGATAGAAAGAGAAACTAGTTTCAAAACTCTTCCAGAAATGTACACAAGAGGATTATAGGTTCGTTTGTAAAGAGATATATTCAATATAATTATAAGATTACATACAGATATTATCTTACATAGAATTGGATCTGATTCTTAAATTAATTTTCCGCCGTTGGATTTGCATCGTCTGTTGCTCTCCTTTCAGCTTGCAAACCTAATATAAAAGGTTATAATTGATTTGAATAATGCTAATGGGTACCTGAGCATGCCTTTTTCAAAGAACTTTATTTGTTATATGGGTCACTCTATGGTGTTATTATAAAAGTTATAGGTTTATTGCAGGAGTTTAAACGAGTTATTTTGACTAATTAAATAAAAAAAGAATTGTAATAAGAACATATCTTATTTAAAAGAATTAGCAATCTTTTATGATATCTTATTTATTTAAACAAAAGTTGTTACCGTGATTGGATAGGATTATATAGATCTCGGAAAATTCTTAAAAATTTCGTTTCTTTATGTAAGTTAGAAAAATAGTTTCCGTACTGTATAAAGAGATACCTAATTAAAGTTGCGTGTATGAACTAATATAAAAAGAGTCGTCTCGTTGAAGGCTTGAAGCCTCTCTCACATAGGTGGGATTCAGCCATCAAGTACGATTAATTTTCCTCCCTCTATTGTTTTCGGGGTTGTACAGTGCTACGCACATACAGATACAGGAAAATAATGGAACAAATATACTTATCAGAAGATTTGATAACTGAGATTCTTAGTCGATTGCCCGTAAAGAGTGTTGTTGGGTTCAAGATTGTATCCAAAACATGGAACAATCTTATTTCTAAAGTTTGTATTCCGAGAATTTTGCGGGCGCCCTCTCCTCTCTGTGGTTTTTTGTTTCCGTCGACACAAGATTCTATCGGCTATATTTCCTATTCCGATAATGAAGAGTGTGGTAACGATGGTGAAGGATTTGCGCAGTCTTTAACGAGTCTCTTACCATCGGAATCCTTACCTTACGCTTTAATTGACTGCTGCAATGGATTGATTCTACTGGGCAGCAGCCTCTCTAAACATCGCTATTATGTGTGCAACCCCTTAACCAAACAGTGTGTTGCAATCCCCAAAGCCCGTGAAGATGTGCTTGCGAGTCCTCCCGCGCTTGCCTTTCATCCCTGTGATTCGTCGCACTACAAAATCATCCGCTTTTTGCGTGCCCGCATGGACCCGGAGGTGGACATATTTTCTTCCGAAAATAAAACTTGGATTACTCGCAAAGTGAGTGTAAAACCCCGCCGGCCAGTTTCTTTTTATGTATTACAAAGTGTCTACTCGCGGGGTGGCATTCTGTATAACCTAACTTATCGGAGCACGATTCTACGTTACAATATCGAAGCCTTGTCGGAGGCTGAGATCATCGAGGTCCCGGACAAGAACAATCATCCTTGTGATTCTGAAGTCATTGGATTGTGCAAAGGTGCGCTGAATTACGCCAGCCGGAACCAATCAACATTACTGATTTGGCAGTTGGATGACCATCGTCATCACAGCAATAGCCATGGCAGCAATAAAGCTGCTAGTGGTGCACGTTCCTGGATATTGAAGCATTCAATTTGTATGGATGAGTGGGGGAATAAATTACATGTATTTGGACTCACAAGATTCTATAATATCCACCCGAATTCTGACATCATTTTTCTTGGGAGCTGCGACATGATATATCGCTATCATCTCAAAACCAACAAGATGGAATTGTTTTCCACAAGATCGGTTGGGAAGGAATTTAGTTTCGCCAGCTCTTATTTCTGGCCTTACTCGCAATGCTGCATCAACATTTTGAACGATTTTGACCACTTAAAATAATAATAATCTGGAGGCAAATCACAGCATGTTCATATGTAAGTAATTATATTTACTCTCTTAAAAGTTCAGCTTATTGAATCTTTTCTGTATTTATTTATTTATTTAACGATAGATGGAGGGACTTGTTTCAAAATTCTTCCAGTACTGGGTTATAATTATAGAAAATAGATACAGGCTGGTATCTTAGGTAGAATTGGATCTGATTCTCGACTTAATTTTCAGCCGTTGCATTTGTATCGCCTTGCTCTCCTTTCATCTTGCAGAGCTAACATAAAATCTTACGATTGATTTTAATCGTATTAGCTACCTGAACATGCTTTAATCATAAAAGTTTATAATTTCCTCCCGGATTCTGACATCATTTTTCTCGGGAATCTCAACGTGTATTTAGGTATCATATCGAAAGCAACAAGTGGATTTGTTTCGCACAAGGTCGGTTGAGTGAGAAATTCTTTGGGATCACAATTTATTTCTTTCCTTACTCGCTGTGCTTCACCATGTAGAATGATTTTAACTGTTAATTCATTTTTTTTTTTTGGTTACTATAATTAATTGTTGACCATTCTCTTTGGGGACATTAGATGTCCTAAGAGTCCAAGAAATGGAAGGCATTTTACTTTTTGATTAATAGCGTCAGTGTTATTTTTCTGCATTGTTAAACGTCATATATATCTCCAGGAATCCATCCTGATTCCCCCGGCGCCCCCATAAAGTCGTCATTCTGAAAAAATTTTAGAAATAAATAAACGTTATTTTTCAATGGCTAAAAGGCCTTTTTATACAAGATATTCAATAACGGAAAATAATCAAACATTGTAAATGAGGGATTCATATTCTAAACCTTATGATATGTGTTTGCCAAAATGTCTTGATTCTTACCATTTACGAACCACATAATGGTCTTGATATTTGCACATGATGATCAAATAAGAGCCGTTTTCAATCTTCGAGGAGACAAGTAGTTAATTACATGACTGAATTTCGTACATATATTTTTATTATTTGGATACATAATATGCTCATAATTAATGTTGGTGTTTGAAATCAATCAATGATTAATGAGGAGCTTGCAGAAGCTGCAACTTGGCTGATGCAAGGCCATAAAGGACTCAGCTGTTACTTGCAGAAGCTGCAACTTAGCTGAGTCCATGATTATATATAGGTTCCGTTAGATGGCAGTACAAGACCACAAACCAAAATTGATGCCATTGAATGGAGATCGTATAAAAGGTCAGACTCTTGACTACCGTGAGCCCGTTCTCTTGACCAATCCAACCAATAAAGGTACTGCTCCTTAATTAATTTCTTCAAAGCTTAATTCCATTAATTAATTATTGCCAATGATAAATAAGATTTAACTAAAATATACAAATTAATTTCGTAACTCTTAGATATTAATTGTCACGTACTGGTTGATTACAGGTACCTGTACTCAAGCGAGCACGAAGACAGCAGGGTGCATGGATGGATAAGCCAAAATCTACCGGTGGGATTCTGGATGATCGCACCCAGTGACGAGTTCCGTGCACGTGGCCCTATCAAGCAAGAGCTCACGTCCAATGTTGGCCCCACTGTCCTCTCTGTAAGCCCCCAAAAAAAAAATCACAATAATTTGGCTAATTAATTAGTGTTAATAATAAGTATTGTTTAATTGTTGTGAGCACAGAAGTTTTCTAGTACTCATTATAGTGGGAGGGAAATAGATACGTATTACGGGAAAGGAGAGCCTTGGAAGAAAGTATTGGGTCCTGCTTTTGTCTATCTAAACTCAGTTTCTTCCCCTGAAAATCCTCGTGCTCTTTGGGAAGATGCTAAACAGCAGGTATATATATATATATATATATATATATAACAAGAAAATTACTAAAAATAATAATGAAGGCTGACAGAGTGCTGACAAAATTAACTATAATCCCGAGTAGAATTACTGTGTTAATTGACTATTTTTACGGGTCTGACCTTTATTTTCTGTGGCCGCTCTGTTAAATTTTTCTGTTTAAATGTTAGCTTTATACTATAACAACAAAATTATTTTCAACTAAACTCTTCATGTGCTTGTTACTACTAGATGTTGAAAGAAGTTGAAAGTTGGCCGTACGATTTCTCTCGATCAAAAGACTTCCCTAATCCCATCAAAGACGAAGCGGTGTGTTAGGAAATTGGTGGGTGAAGTAGACACGCAGTTAAAATAAAATTGGAAGAAAATAAAGAACAAGTACAATAGAGGACACCAGAAATTACGTCGTTCGGCTTTTAGTCTACGTCCACGGGCGAAAACAGAAGGAAAATATTTCACTAGTGAAATAAGGATTACAAGTATTGTAATATTTTGGCTCACTACCCAAAACTCCAATACACCCAATCTCTCACTCACTAATTACACAAGAGTATTAAAACTCTTAATCTCTCACACAACTCTCTCTTTTACAAAACAGAGAAGAGAAACTTAAGAAAAATGGAATAAATAAAATGAGGAGGGAGCCTCTCTATTTATAGCCAAAATTGGCTATTAAAATAATAATTTAATCTTTTTCTTTTTCTTTCATTTGGTGTACTAACCACCATTTCCATTTTTTCTTTCTTCTTTGTCAAAGTTTTCTCTTTTTTTCTTTCCTTGGGCGGCACCTCCTTGGACTTCAATTTGGGTGGCCAATTTGAAAATTGATAAAGGTTTGGCACCGCCCATGACTTTGACACGGTGCTGGTCAATTACAAGTCTACAACCGGTGATCATTTCTTAATTACACATTGTTTGGGAATTGATGCCTAACCTAAGAATTAACTGAGACGAAATATACACATGATCTAATCTTTTTTTTTTTAAATAATTGCTTGTCTCATATATATGAATGAGAAACCTTTATGGGCAAAATCGACTTTTGTGGGATCGGTAGCTCCTGGTGATGCCGGATCATGGCAAAGGGAAACTAGAGGTTATCAGTTCAGGACACAAACAGGCGAGAACGGACACTTCGTAATAAAAAAATGTTCGAGAAGGGAGTTATAATTTATATGCATGGGTTCGTGGATTTGTTGGTGACTATAAATAAATAGGGATGACAATGGGCACCGCCCGTTGTGGGTTTGTCATTACTAAACCCACACCCGTAAAAAATTTAAATTACTAAATTCACTTGCAACCGACAGTGGGTTTTTATTTTTTTCAGAAAAACCAACCTACTGCGGGTTTTAACAATTACCAAACCCACCCGCAACCCACAGCGGATTTTTTACGAGTTTTCTTATTTAAAATCATGAATATAAAAATAATACTTTTAATAATACATAGAAACTTAAATTATATAATTCAAACTATAAATATATAATAATAGCCTAAAACGTCTGCAAACAATACTCAATTCTAGATTTTATCAGTGTAAATAAGAAATTAAAACTTCAACATAGAAAACATACACAAAATATATTAATTATCTAACACGAAATATTTCTATCGTAGGCAAATCATAATCACTAATATCAATGTCTTACTCCATCTTTTAATCAATATACACGTATTATAAAAAATATTAACAAGTAAATTTTACACAATTATCATTAAAGAAAAACAAACAAAATCAATTAAAATAAAATACAATATTAGTAATATTATACTTAAAAATTATAAAATTTCTACTTTCTAAAAGTTTGTTATATATATGTTGCAGTGAGATAAGTTAGGTTTAGGGATTAGAAACTTTAACTTATATATATTTATGAATAAAATTTTTTAATGTAATTTTTATGATTAAAATAAAAAATATAAATAATTAAAATAAAGAATGCGGGTTGGTGGATACCTGCGTTGGTTGTCAACGGATTTTTTCTCAATGCCAAACCCACCCACAACTCATAAAATTACCCACAATGGGCGGATTTTTGCGAGAGGGTTTGGACGGGTTTGCAGGTTGGCGGGTAGTTTTGCCTCCTTATAAATATAGCCAAAATATTATTGTCCGAGCAGGTAAGCTTTTCATTTTGTAAATTAATTCAGTGATCAAGAGTGTGGCTAATAGAAATTTAATTTTACATTATACCATTTCTTTGACACTGTAATTGGAATCAGGATCAAAGATGAATTTGGGAACCATTGTTTATGAGCCACCCAGAAATGGTCCTACATTGTGGGGAATTGGAGTCCCTCATCGCTTAGCTGCCGAATTCTTTGTACCAGATCCCTACGCAAAATTCAAGAACCCATTGTTCACAGGATCCTCGGACAAGTTAGTATCTAATTCAACATTTAAACTCATTTTGAAAATTCGCTTTAGCTACTACACCATTAATTAGTTTCATTTATTATAGCTTATATAATTAATTTTGAATATGCATGATTAATTTACAAACAGGTATAGACAAGACGGATTAAGGGAACGATATGCAGACTTTTATTCCAACGATGATCTCAAATACACCATTGGTGTGAGCAATTACACTCAGGACTGGTTCTTTGCTCATGTTACTATGTACTTGTATAATTATTTAATCGATAATGATCGATCTCTTCTCGTTTCTGAATTAATCCAGGAGACCAAAATTGTTAGATCGGCCTAGCTCTTAATAATAAATTTTGCATTGCGGGAAAGTAGAAACTAACACATTTCAACCAATCACACAGCAGATTATATTTCAATTGGAGAATGAGGACAACAAAGGAAATTATACACTCCAATTAGCCTTGTCAGCTACTACATACTCTAATTTGAGTGAACAAATTAAATAATAATTAGCAACTCCAGCTAGCATTAATTCAAAACCAATAATCCTCATCATCACTGATTCGTTTGCTGATTTTTTTTTCTTACAATAATGGTATAAAATAATAGGTTCAGCTCAATCCTCAAAGAAAAAGGCGACGTCTATTCTCAACGGGGACAATAGGAAGGGACAATGCGATTGCTAGACATGGATTCATGGGTTGTACAGATTTTACAGCATCAATATGCCAAGCAATTTGCTTCACAGAGGAAAAAAATAACATCTGTATTAGTCAGTCAAGAAGCAACGGACCCTTCCAAGGAGTCATGTTATTATATTCGCTTTGAAGCACCTCCAAGCTAAGGACAGAGTAAATTCAATTCTGTATGTTTTAGAGGTGGCAATTAAGAGATGTAAAGAAATTGACGTTCTTTGTTTTTGAACTTGAAGTATAAATGGCGAAAGAAATTGAACGTATATACATAATTAAATAGAGTAATTGTTTGATTTAATTATTTAGGATGAAGTGTAGAGCTCAGCATGATGACTTATTTCTTGATTGGTCTGGTCTAATCAACAGCGTATGATCTTAATCATTTCTGTTAATTATTTTTTATCAAACACATTGTGTATGCATGTGATCAATAACACTCTTGGTCAATTAATTAATTATATTTACTAATTAGCTAGGCAATCTGAAGTCATCAACATCTCCTAATTCCACGCAATTTTAATTTCTAAACTAGGATTTCATTTTTTAATCCTAAAATTTAATATAACACCAATTACGTTATGCAAATGAACAAATATTAGTCCCTTCTGCTATTCATATCACTCAATCACAACGGGCAACATGCCATGTGGGGCTAGCAGGGGCTTTTGAGAATTTTTAAACTAATTTTGATATTTTTCCATTTTTTAACTTGATTTACCATAAAACCTCTACTGAATTTTAAAAAGATAAAAAAAAATGAGATTCTAAAATTTAAAGACACATGTTTTGATTTTGATTTTCTTTTTTTTTATAATCTAAAATCTTTTTTCTCTTTCTGCAGCAAGTGCACTGGCATTATTGTCACTCACGACTCCATTGTTGTTTGTTTCATTTTTTTAGTTGAAATTTTTAAGGTACATAAAATAAATTGGATAAGTAAAACACATTTCACTTTCACAAATTGCATATTGTATAACACAATTTGTGTCAAATACCTCAAAAGTTGATAGAATAAATTGGTTTAATTGAACGTAGTAAATGAATTGATGTCCTAATGGTTGAGTGATAGTATAATTATATGTGTAGAGAGTAATAAATTTTATACTGTTGATAATGAACTTTTCATTCAACATTTTCAAAGTATGGAAACAAGTCGACACCAGTTATTGATATATTGAATGAAATATTTTAATAAATATGGATTTTGGTACTATTGGAATTTTAAAAAAATTATATTACCATTTAAACTAAGCTCCTTTGAAACTGAACTTCTGGCACCACCATAGGGGATGATGACAAAGGTCGGTAGCAAAGTTGATGACAAAGTGGGCAGTTGGATTCTTTGGTCGGATCATGCTACTCATGTCACAATTGTGCCAACAATTTTGAGAATTACGCCCCCAAAATGATAGGGATAAGCAACAGTGTTGATAATATGATAGAATGAAGACATATGAAGGCTACTCTAAACACTATCGTTGTGTTGAATAATCTCATTTCCGATGTTTGTGTTCCGAGCATTTCATACGAACCAAAATGCTGATTTGGCAGTTTGATGATCAGCAGAATAACAACAATAATGGCAATTTCTGGGTACTAAAGCAATCCATATTAGTATGGATGTTTTTTTGGACTAATCATCACGCTGTTAATAATAATTCCATTATGCCCCTATATATGACAGATGTTATCCGAGTGATTCTACATTGCAACATCGGAGCCTTGACAGTTGGGACTATCAGGCCCCAGACAAGAACAATTCTGACACTTGTGGAATCATTGGCGTGTACAAAAATGTATTGGATTATTGAAATTACTCATTTGGTCATCATAACAACAATAGCAATAGCAACCATAAGGTGATTTGGCAGTTTGATGAGCACCATCACAATGATAGCAATAGCAGCAATAAGGCTGGTATTAGTTTATAGATATTATTGAACCATTGAATTCGTATGGATGATTGGAGATAGGGAACCACTACATGATATTTAGGTGGAACTGGTTTGACAAGATTGGTTGAGAGGGATATTGTTTGGGCCCACTATTTTTTTCTTATTATTATCAGTAATGTCAAATCATTCCATTTTCTTTTACTGGGGATAATATTCTACTTAAAATCCTACTTGAAGGAGGTAACAATCCGATTCATATCCTCGATGCCCCCAACAAGAAACGGGTCTCCAGCGTCTTCAACATTACGTTCTGTGAACGATGTCCTCTCATTCAAATTGAGTGCAAGTTTATCCGGTCTCTGAAGTAGAAGCCGAAATGTAAGGTGCAGTTCGTAACACTGTTCAAACAGAGAACGCCTACAAAACACATAGAGACCAAGCCGAGCACGAGACATGGCGACTACCAATCTTCTAACATCACGAATATGACCCGCAAAGCGAGTACGGACGAGAGACAGCAAAACAAAGTCATTTTGCTGACCTTGAAACTTATCAATCGTTGTGATCTGACTTGGCGAGCCAATAAAGGAATATGGAGCACATCGCTTGTTAACAACATCACGAATCAAATGCATCTGGTCATTGTAAGTTGTCAAGATGGATATGTTACTTGCAGGATAAACAAGTAGTCTCATGTATATATAGACACTGACAATATATTCAGCCTCTTCCTGATTTTGATAGAACCAAGGAGAAGGGACACTCTCGCCTCTGCCGTTGTAATCAGGAACGTCCACCAACTGATAATCATAGGAGAATCCAGCATTTGCCCCACGGAAAATTGCTGCCTCGTTCATGTAAGAAAGGTCCCCCAAATCGCTGTACCTCCAATTGTAAAGTCTAGCTATGCTCGGTCGGGCTCTGCCCTGAGCATTCATCTCTATATAGGGAATTCCCAGACGAACAAACCTTGTAAATAAGCTCTGATCCATGCGAATGTACTTTTGGAAAGCCATATTCTTGACAACAGGTGGCAGCTGATGATGATCACTGTTGAGTGTTAGAAAGTGTATATTTATAAAGGAGAAAATCATCATTTTACATTTCAAGTCTTACTAACACCCTTACTTTTATGTATTTAAGTCTCTTGTGATTTCATTATGTGTGTTTTATTTTAATTAAGTATTTTATGTATTTTAGAGGCATCATAGTCATTTCACAATGAACGAGAGATCGGACAGTAAAACGGACATCACTTTTGAACTCAGTGTTAGCCTATATGGCTATAGATATTGATTTTGATGATAACAAACCACATGTGTTGATTAAACAAAGATTTATGAATTGTGCTTTTATAATAAGAAAATGATGTTATGGAATTAAAGTGTTTTGGACTAAAATGGAAGTATTTTAGAACCTTTGATATTATTTTAAAATTTCATATTTAGACCTATTTGAAAATATTTAAATATTTTGGGTCATTCTATAATTTCACATAGTTTGGGTGAAATCATAATTTCAAAAAGTTTTAGGATTGACAAAATATTATTTAGAAATTCTGAAATTGGACCTATTTGAAAGTTTTCATAACGTTTTAGGCCATAATACAGTTTTATAAAGTTTTGGGGTCAAACTATAAATTTAGAAAATATTTCACTGTAGTAGTTACTGTAGCAAGCGGCTAACTGGATATGGTAAACAGCAATCCGAATTTTGGGCAGTAAGCTTCTGGAGCATAAACGGCTATTCGGATTTCGCAAGTGGTTATCCGGATTTCAAAAGCGGCTAACCGGATATGAAAAGCGGCATGCCGGATATTCTAAAATTCAAATTTTTGCCTTAACGGTAACATAAAAGCAGCTAACCGGATTTCATAGATGGTAAGCCGGTTATGACCAAAATGTGCATAACGGCTAGTTTTTTAGCTCAAACTATATAAACTCAAATCCAATTCATTTTCAACCTCTCTAGCAAGCAAAAACAAAAAGCACATGAGATATCTTGAGTTCTCAATTCGCAAATCATAAAACATTGAATCATCACTTATTCTTCATTTGAATATCTACTCTTTGAGTGAGTTTTGTTGTAACTTTCATTTCTTCATCTTAATTGTAAGTGTTTGAGTGTGTGAGACACTTGAGTGAAGAGATTTGGAGATAATCTCTTTGTTGTAAAGGTTCATTGACACCTTGAAGTCAATTGTAAACGTTTGAAGCCTTGGAAAGGCTCGGATAGTGAAATCCTCAAGCTTGGATCGCTTGGAGGCGTGAACGTAGGCGGGGATTGCCAAACCACGTAAAAATTCGTGTGTTTATTTCTCTTCTCCCTTACTCATTTGTTATTATGCTTTTATTGAACTTATTGCTTTTGAATTTATTAAGCCGTTAGATTTGAGATTGTTGTGTGCCTTTATTAAGATAATTTTAAAATACCAATTCACCCCCCCCCCCTCTTGGGTTGCACACTTATATTTCACTCAAGATAGTCAAAAACCTTAAGAGGAATATAAAAGGGAAAATGGCATTGTTCACATGTACGGTAATATCCATGTTACTGTTCACATGTACGGAACGATGATGTGGCATTGACCGATGAGGTGTCACGGTCCTATTGGACTAAAATTCTTATGTACTATTGATCGGTGACGTGGCAGCATGTTAGTGGACCAAAAATCGTGCGTACGGTACATGCATATACATGGAATTATTTACAACCAAACCGCGTCACTATTCAAGCCGCCTCACTATTCATACCGCATCACTATTCAAACAGCGTACTGTTAACCGATAACGTTGCGCAATCCTGAGCGTCCAAATTATTTTTAATCTGATTGCCATGATTTACTTAATGCATCTATAAAAAGGGGCTCCCCCCCTAATTTAACATCTTTGAATTCATTTTTGAGTTTCATTTTCTGTAATTCCTTCGCCATCTTGTATTTTCTATGTATTTTAATAAATTTTTATTTTACCCCTAGTTCAATTATGAGTAGCTAATTTTCTTTCAAGCTTGGGTTGAAGGTGAAGTCTCAACATGTGACATTGGCTTTATTTGGTAAATTTACTTTCTCTTCCCCTCTAATTTTTGTGGATGTTTTGACTTTTCGTCGACAAATAGTAACAATCTTGTCTAGATACCGCACTGGTTTAACTGGCTCCCTCATACAAGGTTATTATTAATTGGCACGATAAGCCCTTAGCACTATATTGATTAGAGTGTGGTTCATGAGGAGTGGAAACCCCCCTCATGATTTAATTGGCATTAATAAGGAAACCCCCCTCGTACAAAATTATTATTATTTGGCACGATAAGCCCTTAGCACCACATTGATTAGAATGTGGTTCATGAGGAGTGGAAATCCCCCTCATGATTTAATTGGCATTAATAAGGAATATTTAGTCCATGGTACATGTTGATGCAGATCCAGATACCCAAGCGCTTCAATTTTAATAGATTTCACTTCAATTTATTCCCGCCAGTTTAATTTGAATTTTAAGATAATTTAAATCACTTCCACCACAAATCTAATCACCCACTTAAGAAAATTAACTCTACACACAATTAAAATTCACCTCCTCGTGGGATCGACACTTGTCACCATTAATCTATTCTACAATAGATTCGTGTACTTGCGAGTTCAATAAAATTTGCACAATAATCACCAATCAGTATGCAGCGTTTAAGATGTTCATGGCCATCCTCCGGTCTCTGGAGCAACAAGTCTCAATCTCCAACATTTGGGCACTTTCTTCCATCAAGAGATTGTCATACTTGAAATCTAATCGAAGAAAATCCTTCCTCTTTAAAGCTGCATAAGTGCAGGTAATTGCCACGATCTTTGTCTGCTTTGTCATCAGGTAATTTGCTCGATCAGTTGTTGACTTAAGCAACTCAAATGCCCTGCACTCTTCAATTTCCTGGAATATATTCTCAAGATGATAAAAGCACCGCTTGGCTGCCCGTATGACTTCCTCAAATGACCTGCCCGTGAAAACTGACTGAGGGGTGTTCGAGAAGAACTCCTTGAAGGGAAAGCAGTCTTTAATGAAGGTCAGTTTTATGACCTTTATTATCCACACAAGCTGCAAGGAATTGCTCCCAGCAACAACCAAAAATGTTTAGCAGTTTCACCAGTATAACCTACATCTTCAGTCAGTCGGAGAGATCTTGCAAGCCTCTCAACCTCACTAAGCAATTCTAACCGTCTAACAAGCATTGCGTTTACTCAGCCTTCCCGGCTGAAGTCAATGTCGGTTGCCAGTTCTTGTTCACCTTGTCCTAAACGTAGGAGGTAGCGTGCAGCAACATCCCTCTGGAAAAGAAATCAAGACATCCATTAGATAATTTGCTATAAGCGACTGCCAAAGGGTGCAAAACATAAAATTTAGAATTGAGGAAATCAAAACATGTCACAGTCACTTGCACAATAAGCAAGACAAAGCTAGGCATCAGACATTTCTGTGCTCCTGTACGCTTTAAATTATTGCATTTATCGTGTTGTGCTTTAACCCACCCGCATGTCGAAAGATGGCTAAATACCAACATAATCATGTGATGCAAAATGGGGCATGGAATATAATAACAGTACTTTGGGGGTTAAGAGTTTGAATGTAAATTGAGATTTTAGAGATGTCCATCGGCCTTTGGTTGAATGGGAGAGCGTTTACTCACACAATGTGGAAGAGTAGGTGTTAAAGCATCTATAAAACTATTATAGTGGTTAGTTTCAGTTCCCTCTCATTTATATATCATCATTTATATGTTGGTTGTATGAGAATATGTCCTAAAGTCTTAGAAAAGAAAAAGAACTGAGATTTTAGGGTCAAATAAAAATAAAGAACTTGTGTGATGGGATCAATTCAAGCCTTCATATAATTTTTTATTTTTTCAATAGTTGTTGTTATTGGTAGTGGATGAATATTACTCATCATTTCAAATTGTAATAGATAAACACAAATACAACTCAGATAAAACAAATTTGCATGTTTAATTAGATATACATATATAAATATGTATGAGTGTATATATCGATATCCACATATATGTGAGGTGATTAAAAGATATATGAAGCCTAAGGCGAATTTATAGTCATTTAAAAATAGTTATTAATTTATTAATCATATTGTATATCAATACAAAATTAATTAAATTTTGGAAAAGTATAATAATGATATTATTGAACAATAAATTATTTAAAATGATGGCACGATGAAGGCTAATTGTTATATTATTTATTTAGGTTAAATTTTTATTATTCTTATCAAAATTTATTATAATTCTAACTTAATTGTTTTATTCAGTAAACGTGTTAGTGCTCATTAAGTCATTGTTCAATTTCAATATATGTAAATTTTAATTATAAGATTTTTGAAGCCTTCTATAAATAAAATCTTTAAAGTTTTATATTATTTGTTTAGGTAGTGTCGATTTTCTATAAATTGAGATCTTCCTAAAATGCAGGGTTCAAGCAATCACCTAATTCAACTAGTAGTACAATCAACTTTGCACATAAGCACAATATCCATATTTCTATGCGACTCTACTTGACACAGTAGATTATGGTAACAAGTTAGCAGACATCCTACGACACATGAAAGAGGTAAAAGTTTTTTACTGTAATGATACCGAAGAAGAAATGTCGAACATTGTTAGAGTCGTAATCATTATAGTTGGGTGTTCTATAGATTCAACAGTCAATTCGTTTCCCACCACCATGGCCTTTTTCAAGGAGCTTTTGACCTATGAGTTTATAAAAAATAAATTTGTATGGATTAAAAATGAATTTGACAGCATTTAAATTGTAAAACTATGGGAACTCAAGCAAAAGGAAGAGGAAAAGCATATTATTATCCCAGAATACGAATCGAGAAAACTGTTAAAAATGAAAGAAAAAAGAGCACCCATATGATCTTAACTTGAGAGCGGCCAATATTGATTGCTAGGTTTGTCATGACCAATGAGATTTGCGGTGGTTTAGGTATATTTTTAAATATTTTCTAATTTTTTATTGAAATAATTAATTAACTAATTAACATTAATTTCATTATTTTTTTGTTATTATTATTAATATTATAAGATTGCAATCTAGTGATAAGCATATTGACAGCCTTTATTGAGGGAAGACATCAATGCAGCACGTGGTTGATACAACCATATAAGAACTTGTTTAGTTTATTGTCGTTAGGCTAAAAAGAATGTGTTTTTGCTATACGAGCTGGCAGTGATAGTTTGTAAATCTCATCTACTTGGAGGTTAAAAAAGGGTGCAATATCCTACACTTGTCACTCTGTACCGATAATATTCCCCTCTTTCATTTGTAAATACTCCTATATTGGTGAGTAATAGAAGAGGATTGGCAGGAGTAATACTTTGAAGCAGCTTCCGCATCATAAATGCTTGCTGCCATGAAAGACAAACAGCTGCACAAGCCAAAACATCATCACGTAGTAAACATCCAAAAACTAAGTCTAAGATGTCAAATGGGAGAGATTCCTATGGTGGTGGTGTACTTTTGCAACTTTCTGCTATCTGAGATTTTCACAATCTGCTACTATTAGAACATCCAATAACAAACCGGAAAAAGTTAAAACATGTAGTCACAAGAACATTAATAAATAACACCATATGATTTCAACAAAGATAATATTTTCTAGAAGCCTACAAGAGAACATTAATGTGATTTCTTGTAATGTTTTTCACTAAAATGAACTAATTTGAAACAAATCATGGAGCCTAAAAAAATTAAGTAAGATAAAACAAATCATGAAATCTATGTATTCCAATAAAGTCTAGGAACTTGTAGAGGCACCAAACGGGGTAAAACCTATAAGGTGCAAGTGGATTTACAAGAGAAAAAGAGGAGTAGACGGAAGGGTGGAAACATTTAAAGAAAGATTAGTAGCCACACGATTTACTCAGAAAGAGGGAATCGATTATGAGAAAACATTTTCTCCGGTTATCCACTAACATGAACAACTAAATTTGCAAAGAATTAAGAGCCTTTATGATGTATATGGCTTATTCTAAATTTGATTAAAATATTTTCAATAAGTATACGATATTGTTTAAATTCCATAACGGTACATGTCTACTTTTAGCACTCAAAAGTTAAAGTCTCCTAAATAGATAATACATTACCCTTATAAAATAAGGTATCAACAATATATTGTTCTTATAAAATGAGGTATCAACAAAAATTGTATATGTACGTACATCTATCCTAGTACATATCTCTATCTCTCTATCTACAGTGTGATAACTTATTTCCACAAGAATGTATGGCAACAACTATGCAATTAGACTTTAAAGAAGTGGCATGTGTAACAAATCTATGTATTATTGTCTCTTGAACTCTTCATCTAGCGGTGGTAATATTACTTTGGCTCTACTAAATGTATTTCAAACAATGGATATCATGAAAATCATAATTTGAAGGGAACTTTTAATCTAAATTTGGCTTGCAAATGTCATCGTATTAAAATAATGCTTTTGAAAACAAACATTCCCTGATTGTATAAATTGAGTGAAATTACAATAGTAGCTACAAAAAGAAAACAGCTCAAAGCACTGAATAGTGCAATTTCAAAAAAAAAAACAAAACAACAAGAAGAATGTGTTCAATGTTCATTAATTGCCACCATCTATATACATCATCTCAATCACCATTGTTGCCACCATCTTTACCATCATCACCATCACTCAATCACCAACACTACCATCGTGGTACTCATCCAATAGAGGTAGAGAACTTAACTATTGGAAGACATGGAGAGCATATGAAGGCTTCGATTATACAAGTAGGAGATTACTTGCAATGCATCACTAGTAACTCATATTTATTAAATCATCTTTATATTTTATCTATGTATTTAATGATAACTATTAGTAATCATTTATATTACTCTAATGATAGGTTTTGTAGAAATGAAAGCAAGAAGAATCGGCTACTATGTAAGCACACAATTTAATTATAATGTTTACTCTTCAATATTTTTTTTTACTAGCATGTAGTTTGTTAACATAATGTCTTCAATTTCAGGATTATTTGAGAAAAATTTATATGAAATATTATTCTTCATGAACGGTACCTTTCTCAACAATTTTAAAAAGCCATTTACATCCTCAATTTCTCTTATCCAATAGAAGTGGGACACTAACTAACCACTCTTGCACATTATATTTGTTTTTAATTTTTTTAATATAATGACCCAAATCACTACTAGAAAAAATTGTTACACATATCACATCTTTATATATATATTCCATATTCATTTTCCTTAAGTCCTGGCTGACATCAAAACAAGCACAACTTGTTGCTTGGCTTTCAATATCAAAGCCAACAATATGGGGATTTTAAAATTATATATGTTTTAATACTTTTATCTTGTTTTCTTACTTTCTCACCATTCCTCTCAAACTAGATTTATTTACTTTGTCAAGTTCCCCTCCCCCTACTCCCCTTTTACCACTATCATCGCCTACCCACACTCCTTATTCACTCTATTATTACCTCTTACCCTATTAAATAATTCCAGCATTCAATTCAACAGTTTATGGTCACTCAAGATTAATCTAAAAAAAAAATCAAGTGCGTAAGAAACTACTGTAATTTCTTATATGATTTTTAACTTTGAAGTATTAGCCAAATGATGAAAAATCTAAGAGGCTTATAGTATGTTTATGATGGTTCATACTTGGGGTATACGTCACTATTCACGTGTACGTATTGTTCTTGAATACAATAGAACAGATGGTTTCTACTTGATGTATACGTCAGTGTTCATGTAGACGTCACTGTTCATGAACGCGGTAGATAATCTTATCAGGTCTTTTGTCTATTTTTTTAATACTTTTTTATGATTTAAAACAAACAACGAAAGTAAAATTGTAGCAACATCTAATGAATTATTTGAGTTTCTTTCATTCGAGCCCTAGTTGAAAAACTTTTAGAAATGCGATCCTTCCCAGTATAATCAATCAAATTCATGACACCATGTACTTGTTTTTAAGATTTCTAGTCAATTATAAGATATTACAATTATGGTCACAACACATTTGAAAATGATAGAGTATAAGGACATATAAATGTGGAAATTACTAGGAAAATGGTTGATATACTTCATTAACACTTGATGTCCACAAAGTGAAAATAAAATAACTTCTTGACACTATAAGAAAAAAGAGATAAGACAACATGAATTTAGCAATGTACATACTATGCGTGTTATTAAATATGATATTTAACAACATTCTAAATTTGCGCATTGCTAAATGCTGCTAAAAGTTTACCATTTACAATGGGATTCGCGGTGCGTTGTTAAACATACTATCACAACAGTTTTGTGATTGCGGTGGACTCTATAGACCAAATGACAACGCGCAAACTAGCACGTTGTTAAAAGTTTCATCTTCAGCAACATTCTAAAAGGTACGTTGTCAATAAGAATATATCACAACTTTCCTTTGCTCGTTGTCATTTGTATTCAACAACATACTTCTAGGTATGTTGTAAAATATTTTACTATAACTCGTTAATGCACATTATTGATTATTTTATCACTTTATTTTTTTCAATGTTCAAGAAATGAATATTGCAGATTGTAAGGAATATATCACGTGAAGATAAATGTGTTCCTTTGTGTAAGATTGAATTAATTAATTGCAAACAATGGATATCATGAAAATTATAATTTGAAGGGAACTTTTAATCTAAAATTGGCTTGCAAATGTCATCGTATTAAAATAATGCTTTTGAAAACAAACATTCCTGAGTGTATAAACTGAGTGAAATTACAATTAGTGGCTACAAAAAGAACCTCTTAGACGAAACTGGCGTGTGGAGCTTACCCACATTTACAGGGAGGCAAATTTTGCCGCTGATTATTTGGCCACTTTGGCTTGTTCTATTCCTTTAGGCCTTCATGTTTTTAGCTATCCGCATCCTAGGGTGCTCCAATTTATTTTGCGAGACAATTATGGGGTAGTCTACCCTCGCTTTGTTATTTCTTAGCTTTGTTAAGAGCCCCTATTAATAAAAAGAAAAAAGAAAACAGCTCGAAGCATTGAATAGTGCAATTTCAAAAAAATAAAACAACAAGAAAAATGTGTTCACTGTTCATTAATTGCCACCATCTATATACATCATCTCCATCACCATTGCTGCCACCATCTTTACCATCATCACCATCACTCAATCACCAACACTACCATTGTTGTACTCATCCAATAGAGATATAGAGAGCATATGAAGGCTTCGATTATACAAGTAGGAGATTACTTGCAATGCATCACTAGTAACTCATATTTATTAAATCATCTTTATATTTTATCTATGTATTTAATGATAACTATTAGTAATTATTTATATTACTCTAATGATAGGTTTTGTAGAAATGAAAGCAAGAAGAATCGGCTACTATGTAAGCACACAGTTTAATTATAATGTTTACTCTTCAATATTTTTTTTTACTAGCATGTAGTTTGTTAACATAATGTCTTCAATTTCAGGATTATTTGAGAAAAATTTATATGAAATATTATTCTTCATGAATGGTATTTTCCTCAACAATTTTAAAAAGCACTTTACATCTTCAAAATCCATTAAACATGTTCTATTTCTCTTATTCAATAGAAGTGGGACACTAACTAACCACTCTTGCACATTATATTTGTTTTTAATTTTTTTAATATAATGACCCAAATCATTATTAGAAAAAGTTGTTACACTTATTACATCTTTATGTATATCTTTCATATTCATTTTCCTTAAAACGGGACTGACATCAAAACAAGCACAACTG
>NW_006262075.1:17799080-17821012 GCF_000493195.1 Citrus x clementina
ACTGCAACAATATCGGGGATTTTAATATTATATATGTTTTAATACTTTTATCTTATTTTCTTACTTTCTCACCATTCCTTTCAAACTAGATTTACTTACTTTGTCAAGCTCCCCTCCCCCTACTCCCCCTTTACCACTATTATCGCTAATAATAAACCAAAAAAAACTTATATATAACTTCAAGAAAAAAGAACATTTTTTTTTTAATTTAGAAGAACGATATTGAAATTTACTATAATATTATCCACTAAAATGAACAATTAAATTTGGCAAGAATCAAGAGCTTGTATGATGTATATGGCTTATTCTAAATTTGATTAAAATATTTTCAATTAGTATACGATATTGTTTAAATTCCGTAATGGTAGACATCCACTTTTAGTACTCAAAAGTTAAGGTCTCCTAAATAGATTTATCATTTAATTCTTTCTCATGTCACCCTTTTTGGATTAATTGTGCATTTGCTAATTTGATAATTTGAATGAATTAGAAACCTAAAATCAAAATGAAAAATAAACATAAAAATAAGTTGTTTACTTGAGCTGTATGAGTCAAAATTAGAATGGGTCGTATTTCCATTGATGTATTTACTTCGTCATTTCATTCTTCCTCACATCACTCTCATTGGATTAATTGTGCATTAGTAATTTGATAATCAGAATGGACTGAAATCCGAACGAACTATTACAAATTACTAAAATAACTTTATTAATTGTCGTACTTTGTATTAATTTTTATTATAATAATAAAAATAGTAATAAGAAGAAGAAGAATGGCAATAAAATAATTAAAATAATAAAATTAATAAATTTTAATAATAATAATAAAGTTCATAAGTTGTAATTCCTATCATAAATAAATATTAATGATAATAATGAAATTTATAAAATAATAGTAATAGTAACAATAAATAATAATAAAACGATAATAATTATTATTATATTACTAATAATAAATAATAAAGGAAAAATTTGTAAATGTTATGAAACTTTTAGGTATTTTGATAAATTATATAGGGACCAAAATACAAAACTTTCAACAATTAATTGGCAAAAAATTAAGAATTATGAAATTTTAATGGGGTGAAATTAGTAGTTCTAAGACTAGGAGTCTAATTTCCAACCCCCTTGGGGATCGAACTCCTATTTCCTAATCCCACTGAGCTCCACTCAAATGATTCTCATTATGTTAATTATTTTGTGAAATAAACACTGTAAATAATTTTGATTCTAGATTCAGATTCCCCAATTCAGAATGTAATGCACCATAAATTAAATCTTTTACAATTAAGAATTTTAAAAAAAATTGTTCATACAATTTTTCTTGGTAGTAAATTAATAAAGAAATGAAACTATGAAATAAAATATAATTAATAGGAATAAAAAAATTAAGATTACATGATATAATTTAGTAGCTCCTTGTTAGTTTGTATGAGTAAATTGCATAAAAGATGGGGATGGCAATGTGGTGGGTTCGAGACAAGGATTACGATCCCTGAACCCGAACTTGAAATAGAAGCAATCCCCAAACTCGTTTCCATACCCGAAAATTCCTATTTAGGGGCAGTTTGGAGATATCTCCAAAATCTTGAAATGGAGCGGGAATTAAAATGGGGAACTGATCCCCATTTATTTAAGTTATTTAATTATTCATTTACAAGTTACTTCCATATTCTAATTAGTTTTTTTGTTACATATTCCAACTAGTAAAATTTGCATCCCATTGTAAAATTTTAGTCCGAAAAATGTTAGAGACAGCTACATTAAAAAAAAAAAAAGGGAAAACTTATTAGAATTTACAACTAATAACTTAAATACTGCAACAAAAAACTTCAAGTTGTCGTGAGGGGGTAATGACCAAAATCCCCCTATTGGTATGAAGAAATTAATAATTTCTAAATTATTCTCTTTTTTTAAGAAGAATTTCTAAACTATTCACTTTGTATTTCTTATCGTTATATTAATAAATTGTCATGCAATATAAAAACATAATTGGAATCTTTTAAGATTAATTTAGCGAGGAAGTCAGATTTTTAAAAAGCCCGAATTTAGATTAACAAGTATAATTGGAATCTTAGTTTGAAAATTATGACCAAAAGAAATTAATTAAAAATGATGGGAAAATGTTAACAAATATTCGTATGCATGCATGCCATTTAAATTATATTCCGATGTTCCATAAATCAAAATGTAGTAAAACCAACAAAATTAAGGATTTACGTTTTAGATTTGGTAATTTTATAAAATTAAATTAATTTAAGTATATGATTAAATCTTTATATTTGAAATAATAAAAAATCTTAAATTAATAAAAAATTTTAATTTTTAAAATTTATTTCAGGCCTGCTTGAACCTCAAAAATTTTTAAGCTATGGAACTCACCTTTAAAATGGACCCAATTTCATTTTCAAATCTTTTTGATGGTCCATACCAGCACCAAATTAGTCGGGGGCGCCACGGAAGCTGCTTCCATCCAAAAGGAGGGTACGCGAAGCCTAAACTTCTAAGAAATTTAGATAAAAAGGCAATAAACTAATAAAATTATAAATATCATTCTCATTATACATTATTTTTGGATAAAAAGCCTCCTTTTAAAAGAAAATTTTGAAATATAAATTACATATTTCTTAAGTTTTTAAAAAAAAATCATTTTTAATCTTTTGCAAGTTAATATTATAATTTAGATTTTAAAGGGTTTTAGAGTTTAAAACAACACCAAAGCTTTTTCGCTTTGAGCCCTTCTTCAAGGTACTGCAAAATTTCTTCACTATTATTATATTTCAATCCTTCATTAAAATTACAAGCTCCCTGATTCCTTTTCCCTTCTCCTCTAAATCTTGATTCTCTTACAATTCAAAATATCCCATAAATTGGTTTTATATTACAATGAAATGTGAAGGAGCCACAAGCGTAAGAGCACTTGTATTACAGAGTCTCAAAAATGGATTTTTGCCTCATATGAAGTGGGTTTCAGCTTCTGGTTTGCTTGGTATTTTGGGTGTCGCTGGTTTTGTCTTGGCTTTGAAAAAAGATGCCAAAATTGGAAACTTGAGTGGCTTTTCATGGCTATCTGAGAAAGAGAATCGTTTGGAGAAGTTGTGCTTAGTACCTGGATTGCAGAATCTTGGAAATAATTGTTTTTTGAATGTTATATTGCAGGTATGATCGAATTCTTCAATTGGTTATTTTTGTTTTTGCTTATTTTGTGTTTTGTCTGTGAAAAAATAGAGGGAAATAGTACCAAAAAAAATTAGAAACTGAGTTGTATGCTTTATTAATTCATTGATGTTGGAAGGTGATAGCGTTATGGAAAATAGGAAATTGTAACTTTTTACTTAACAAATGGAGCCTAAGATTGGTGTCATTGAAATTTCACAGGCTCTAGCTAGTTGCACATGCTTTCTACCTTTCCTTCAAAAGGTTATGGGGGAGTGTGAGGAACCAGATGAAGACTTGCCGCTTACAGTAGCTTTGGCTTCCTTGTTAGAAGGTAATTGTTAAATCATGTGACAATTGCATTGCTATAGACTTTAATATCGCTTTATTTCACAACCATGCTAGTGATTATGTTACTGTCTGTTGTGTCCTAGTCTAGTTCAAGAATCATGGTGACGTGTGACTTACTGGCAGATTGTTATTTCTGTATCTTCTAAAACTTAATGATCTGCATTCGTTCAGCTTACTCTAGTTGTTAAATATTTCTAAGTGTATCTTTGGTGTTACTAAATTAATTATTTTCAATTATGAGTGACAATTAATTACTTTCCTTTTGCAGTCTCATGTTAAGTTTTGGGACTATTTGTATTTTTGTGAATCAGCTTGTTGACACTATTTAACAAAATAATTATTGCTTAACTCTGAGTATTCGATGAAAAATTCATTCCTACAGAGTTATGTTTAGTTGGTGAAACAAGGCTTGTATTAAGTCCGCAAAAAGTGATGCTTGCTATGGAACTTTATATTCAAAACTTCAATCTAACAAGCCAGCAGGTACAGCCATGTTTTTTTCCAAGTTTCAACAACTTTATCTTATTTTAATATAGTTCATCATTTGTGAAATTGTTTGTTGCTTATAGGATGCAGAAGAAGCATTTCTTCATCTTATGTCCTCTTTAAGGGAAGAATTTTTGGAGTCTTATAGTCCAAATGAAAGTTCTCTGGTGGATGCTTTTGAAGCTGCAAGTTGTCGAATTCTTTCTCTAAAAAGGAGGGAGGTCCAGAGTGAGCAGAAAAGATGGAGGAAACACTTCTTTGGGCCATTTGATGGGATTCTTGGTAGCATTTTAACTTGTCAGAGTTGTTTATCTCAGGTTCATGTGGCCCTCCTAGAACACTTTGTGATAGTGAAATGTTTATAAAGAGTTTTGTTCTCCTCTCACTTTCTATACATAAGTTAATTCTGTTATATTTAGGATGGATACCCATTAGAAAGAATTTGCATGCGCCTGGAGTATCTAAGTTGTGACTTGTGAGTACCTGGATGCAAATTCGAGTTTGAACTTCTAGAATTCAATCAGTCTTTCCTTGAAGATATGGTATTAGTTCTATAATGGTTTCCAATAATCCTATTGGATTGTTGTTTGGTTGGAGGGAATCTTTGGCCAAGTTTGAAAACTAGTACATTTCTATGCATAAACTTTTTACTGCCTAGTAATTAAATTATTTTTCACTCTCCAATATCTTTAGATCTAATATCATCTTCTATTGCAGATTTCACTGGACTATCAATTTTTTCACAGCTTACCTCTTTCACCCGTGCTGGATAGTGGTTCCACTATTGTATGTGACCAAAGGTTTAACCATTCAGTATTCCTTATGTTTGAGCCAATGGCTTGATTTTTATCTTCATAATTTTCTTATATAATAGCTCTTTCAATTGTAATTTTATTTCCATCTTATACTAGCCATTTGGATGCACACTGGAGGATTGCCTAAAGCAGTTTCTCACTGCCGAACAACTTGAGAATTACCACTGCAGCCACTGCTGGCACATTGCTGCAATAAAGTATTTATCTATAACAGAAGCAAATGAGGTAGTGCCCTTGTTAAATACTTTATTCTAATCCTTGCTTATTGAATAGATAGATGCTGGTCTTATACCTGTCAGCGCTAACTTTTTGGTCTTGGAGCATGTCCAACCAGATCTTCTAGCTGTTTTTCCTATTTTGCCATTCTCTTAACTCTTCATGTTTACTTCTTTCGACTCTTGTACTTTTGTCAGTTCTGAACCTGACTCTCGAGTTCCATAGGGCAATACTGCTTTATGTACATTTCCTATGTTGTAATTTTGATTTCTTTTCTTAGATGGAGATTGAAGAACTCAGGAGATGTAGTGCACAAGATTCCTGCAACTGTCGTAGTCGTCTTCATCTTGAAACACTGCCATGGTCCAATAAATTCTCCCACACTCTTAAGAAACTAAGCATCTCTCATTGTCCACAGGTATGAAAACCTCTTTTTTTTTTTTTTTCTAATTAACCCTTTTCGCCCTTTTCTGTGAGAGCTAATGTACTTGTCAAGTGGCAAAAGGGACACTGAGAAGTCATTTACACTTGGACGGAAAAGAGAGTGAGGTACCTTTTATGAGATTGTGATTTAACATCTATAGGATCTCTTTGACAGCTAGGAAACTTCATTAACTACCAACATCTTTGTCTTCATTTGAAATATATACTCGAAAACCTTCTTGATATAGTTTTAACTCTATGTACTTGCTAAAGTCTATCAGGATTCTATTGATTCGAAATGATCCATCCGAAGGCTGTATTTGGATGCTTACTGTGGATTGCACCCTAGCCTTATTTTTTTTTAAGCCCTTGCCTTTTCACAAAGGCTATTGGACTAAGCCAAGCTTTTCCTTTTTCTGAGTTGTCAGTTTTTTTGTATCACTTACTTAATTTCATAAGAGAAGATTCTGGTAGGTTCATATTCCAATGTTTATCTACCATTTGTGCAGTGGCTGAGGCAGAGAGGGAAGAGTTTAGTATTAGGCATAATCCTGAAAACAGAAATTGCTACTTGGTGCATAAACAGGCCAAAACTAAATCCAATCTCTATCTTTGTAGTGAAGATTCTAAATTATCAATTCTTATTAATTTCTGAACTAACAAGTTAATGATTTTTGTGTTGGGTGCAAGTCTCATCAAATTTTTCTGTGTCACTAGCTTGTAAATACTTGCATAGTTGGGTCTCCAAAATGTACTAATTAGTCTGATTTCATGCTCACAGATTTTATGCATTCATCTACAACGTGTTTCTATAAATGAGATGGGAGAACTAGTCAAAATCTGGGTATGTGAGTTTCATTCTTAACATTGCATTTTAATAAAGAACTTCTGTATTTCATACATTTTCATCTTAAATTTTTGGATGATGATCTTTCCATATTGGTGAACTGCTGTATTGATAATACAGGGCCATATTGCTTTTCCATTGATTTTGGACCTGTTTCCATTCGTTAAAAGTGGAGTAGGAATAAATGACTTGGATGAAAGTTGGCAAAGAGGGCAAGCAAAAGTACTAAATGAGAGACCAAGCTCTTCTCTCAACCATGTTAACAGGAAATATGATGCAAAAGTGCTAAATTCTATTTATGGACTTACGGGAAAAAATAATCACACAAAAGCGTTAGGTGTAGATGAACTTGGTTGCACTGCACATGAGAAAGAATTTCGGGGAGAATCCATATTGCCCCCGACTCAAAGCGGTTCCAATGTTAGAGGCAGAGATATCCAGATGCAACCAGATGATGAGGTTTGTTGAATATTTTATGATATAAATGTGTCTTTGTTGGATAGGATATGGAATTTGTAACATCATATTTATTAGAAATTACAGTTATCATGCATTTGAGATATGCATCTACCTAGTAAGTTAGAGCTTCATGTCGAACATAATCAACATGCATGTTTTGAGAATGCTGCAGAAGCAAAGATTTGATGAAAAATGTTTGAGCAGCTGTAGAGGCTTACGTATGTCATTTATTAAAACATCTAAAAAAATTTACTACTTACTGCCTCATGTTTCCTTTGTTTATGGATGATTGAGGGATTTTCATTTACAAGTGTGAAGTAGGCTGACCTAGTAGCCTCTTCTGTTGACCATTGGTTAATGATTTTTCTGTTATAACTGAACTTTCAGTTCCAATTTTCATGACTCGGTCTAATTAACATATTTGAATGCAAATGCTGCATATATTTAACCGCAATATCAGAAGAAATATTGCCATCCTGAATTTGTAATTGGATTCTGTGGTGATGGCATGTGGACTATTCTCATGATCTCATCCTCTGAGTTTGTCTTATTCATGGTTTGTAATTTCTCGGGTGCAGGTGATTGGATCTTCTCAGTTATGCCAACCAAATACTTATCTGTATCGTCTTGCTTCGGTTGTGGAGCACTTTGGAAGAGTTGGAAGTGGGCATTATACTGTTTACAGGAGTGTGAGAGTAGAGTCGCATGAAGAAAATCCTAATGAGCATTTTGAGACACCTCTTACACATTGGTTTTGTATTTCAGATTCTCAAGTGTATAGTGTGTCAGTAAACGACGTCCTAGCTGCAGAGGCTAGCCTACTCTTCTACGAGAGAATTATAGAAAGCTGACAGTACATCTACTACTTTTCGCAGTGTTTCGGAAACATCACGTAATCCTGGTCAAAAGCTGCTCGTTCGATTGTAATTTCGTTCGAGAACTTTTGAAGGATCAAAGATATTGCATTCAAGCAGCTCAAGGCATTTTTACCTGGGGAGATGAATAAGGCACGCGTGTTTGACTATACTTGTGGGGAGAAGTAGCTTATACAGTTATTAGAATACCTTGAATTCAGAGCTAGATAGAGTAGTCATCATACTGAAATATGTGGAAATAGTTTTTGGAAATTAATTTCCATTTTTGTACCTGACAGCCTTGGGATTGGTTGTTTCCAATTTGTTGTATTGAAAATAAATAGTATACCAATTAGTTGTATTGAAAATATGTAGCATACTTTTTGACGTGTCATACTTTCTTTGTTTCCCAATAAAAGGATAGATTTCTTGTGCTCAAGTTCTGATTTTTATCTTTTCCTTTTTGTAATGTTGTACTGATTGGGCCATTGTGATCATATGTTGTCAATGGTTGTAAATCAAAATTTAAAATAAATTTGATGCAATAAAGGCTGTTCTCTGATAAAGACTATTCATTATGTACAAAAACACTATTCATTATATACAAAACTAATCAGTTTCCAAGTGTGTAGCTGTTGTTGGTTGGAATTGTTGGAGTTATAAGTCTTCTCCAATATCATCATTATATTATTATTATTATTGTTGTTATTATTATTATTATTATTATTATTATTTTCTCATGAACGCCTACCAAATCAATAACACAACTTCATGATTCTTTTCCAATATCATTGTATTAGTTTGTCTTCCCATGAAGACACATTAAATCAACAACGCAACAAAAGTTGAAAAACAACTTTCAAAATACACAAAAACATAGCATTGGTATAATTTTGAATGTTCGCTATAGTTTTGCGCTTTAAAAAAGAGGCCATAACCCACGTGTTTCCATAAATGATATTAATTTATTGGATCAAAATTTTGACACTGAAGAAAATGTATATTAATTGTGGCGGTAACATGTTATATAATGATTTATATATTAGGGTTTATAAAAAATAAGACATAAATTTTGTTTTGTTAAAATAATAAAGTTATAACAAGAACTTTAAAAAAGTGTGGTGGCTTATTTAATAAATTCTTAATAAAAAGTAAACAAAATCCCATTTTTAAAAGTTATTATTAAAATGGAGAAAATCATGAAATAAGAAGCTTTAAAAAAATTTACCAAAAGCTATTTGTGTTAAAAATTATGAAATAAATAGTTTATAAAGTTTCAACTTCAATTCGAAAGAGGACTTGTATAAGTTTTTGTCTTTTATTGTAATTTTCATTAAGATTATAATTATAAACTTATTAGAGGGGTGTCAAATGAACTTGGGAGGGGTGTGGAGAAACTCAACTTTAGGTTAAACTATGTTGAGGTCTTGGGACTAAGCGGCCGTAGGCCCAAAAGATAAACACTGTAAATATAAATTTGCTGTCGCCCCCTTAAATTTATAAAATTTCTATTATGACCCTATTAAACCTATAGTTTTACATTATAACCTCCATCGAACCAAAGTTTTCCGTCCACCAAAACAACCCATGAATTATCACAGGTTTATGGTGTTCTGACACATGAGAATTCTAAAAGCTTTAAATTTTATTTAATTAAATTTTTAGATTATGTATATTAAAATTTAGAATTTAATTGAAAAGGACAATAACTTTTAGTTTTTTAATTAAAAAAAGTAAACACTTGAATTATACCTTTTTAGTTTCTAAAACGGTATTTACGAGTGCTTTGTTCAAAGTTTATTTACACAAAAACATTTGTAAGCTAGTTACATATAGCAACTTCATTTAAAAGTCCAAGATCAGATACAAAATTCAAACCCTACTACGATGGGACAAAATATTAAAGACAAATAAGGAAATTTGATGAAGAGCTAGACCTTTTATGATTAATTTTGAATAATTAAGACAACCGAAAGAAAATTAATCAAAGAATTCTTGGCAAATGTATACAAATTCATGTTTATTAAGAAGTAAAGTTTTGCATTCTTTGCAACTTTAGGAGGAGCTAGTTGTGCATAAGCCAGTTTACCTTTTGTCCACAAGCTCTATATACTCTTTTGAGAAATTTGGAGGATAATAAGACTGTGGATGAATATGTTAACACACCAAGTATGCGATTCACTTAAAAATGATCTATCAGCAACATTATTTTAAAATGAAAGTTAATTATTTTCCGCCTAAGTGATCATTTACTGTTAATATGTCTTATTTTATAATCGTCGTGAATAATTCAGTTATTGATGATCTATTCACTTTACACACACACACGCATATATAGTCCAAGTTACATGAGATGCTTTACTCATCATCTTCTCATAAATTCTCTCAGATTAAACACCAACTTAAGTGTTGAAGTGTCTTTTACAGGTTCGCCTAGAAGCTCAGTAAACAAAGGAGAGATTTGATTTTGTAAGAGAAAAACTTAAAGAAGTAATTTTAATCATCATAAGGTTTAAGATCTTGCAATAGTCATATAGAACCCTCAAAATTTTGTTCACGCAATTTTTTTTTCCCTTGATGATATATATGCTGGTGAATTCACTATATCAAGAATATACAAGCCACATTACTAAACCTGAGATAACAAAATAAACAGTCCATATTATCTAATTTTAAAGGACTGAAAAAAAATATTAGTGCTTCCCAAACATTAATATATGATAGCAAACTAAACTAAGTCACACATAATGTTGAAGAAGAAAATCGATATCATCTAAACATGAGCTTGTAAAGTTGTGTGTGTGTGTGTATACATACACACACGTATGATGTAGCAAAATTATTTTTTGTATTTATACATATATATATGATATTATCGAAACCAGTTAACAAACAACAAGCATGTCACACTCAAGTTTTTCCTCTCATCATATAGCCTTTTCTATAACCCTAATTTAACAAAGACATTTAAACTGTAGAATATAGCATTCTCCTGTTTTCAGATTGATAATAATACTATACATATATGAGCACTATAACTGATACCTTCTCCACTCAAATTGTATATATACATACAATAAGCAAAAGGAGCTATTACAAAAGGAGCATTTTAAGACTAGCTAAAGACTAAATTAATTTACAAAATTTGTGGCTTTAGTTATGAATTGGAGGCTTCCTTCTTGCTGGAGTGTAATCCGCAGTGACCAACTCATCATCACCATCACTTGGCTTCCCTCTACTTTCTTCTGCTGGAGCAATAAACACATCATCTTGGCCCTTCTCAGCAGCCACAACACTAGGCGGCGCCGCCCTCAAACTTCGTGCTACATACCAAAACAAATAAATAAACAAATAATTAAATAACACATCAAGGAATTGCTTTGCATATCAAACAGTACAAAGAACTTACCTCCATTAGTGATAGAGATGAAGCAAAGAAAGATGAAAAACACGAAAATAAGATGCTTGCTCGAAACCCTAGCCATGGCAGAAGATTGAGATATCTAATTAGTTATCGATGGATCTTAATTTCTCCTTCTTCTTTTTTAAGGTTTACTTTTTGCTATTTTTCTTATATGTCTAACCCTCTTAACTTTTGCACCCATTTATAGGCACAAACACAAGTAAATAGCTGCCTAAATTTGCAGACATGTTGAGCCATTGACGGTGACCCAATTTTTGAAATTTTGTAGCAACTCTCTACGTAGAGAAAATTGCAATCAACATCAATGTCTGCTGATGTCTTTGCATGAAAAGGGTGTATGGCCTGGCTGGCTTATTTTGGTTGCTCTGGAGATTGGGAAATTTGGTTCTTTCAATTAATCTCCAGAGAGAAAATATTTGGTTTGTCAAATGCGATTTTGTTTTTGAGTTAGGAAGACTTCAATTCTTGTCCCCATGATAGTTGCATATTTTACATACAAGAGGGATCCACTTTTATAGCATGCGCAAAGCAAAAGCAACAATATATTCAATCCTTAATTAATTATGCCAAATTCACTTTTTGATTTACTTAATTTATGCATTAATGCAAGATTTCCCCAATTATTGTAGTTTCTTATAACTTTTATTTCTCTTTTTTATTGGGTTTAAATGAATAAAATTAATATCAAATTAGCAATATTTAATTTTTTTTTTTTTGGTTTTTTCTTTTTTTGGGGGGGGGGGGGGATCACAATTAAGTTCGAATACTAGGGGAACTACTTAATGTTAATCATGGTGGAATTTTTTTTTTTTTTTTTTGGTGTTATTGTTTATACACATTCATGGATGTGACCAAATGAGGAGTCTAAGGTATGTAAAGGTAGGACTATAGAAAAGGGACGAAGTTTAAGGTGGTGGCAGATAATTATTTCTTAAATTTTAAAATAAATTTCCCTCTTAACCTAATGGCAGTGTGAAAATGTTTTAATTAGGATAAGTTAATTAGAAACAGAATTATTCATTTTCTTCTCTCGCTATTAATTAGTTTTTTTCTTCTTTCCTTTTTCTTAGAGCTTTTTAGTAAGCCCGAATGTAAAATGAAAATTTGAAAATCATCAAGTTAGAGACAAGAACATACTGCATCCTAAACTTTTTGACACAACTAATTAAGAATTAAGACGAATTAACACGATAGAGATATATACACATATACGTAAGAAAGAAATTCTTCTAATTAAGAATTAACCAATAGAGATACACGCGCACACACATGTATATACGAAAGAAATCCATGAAGCACTTGCATCTCATCAAATTTAAAAAGAGGAAAAATGAAGCAAGTCGAAAATATAGTTTTAGTGATTATTACCTTCTCTGAAAGTATGAGTACTGAATCCATTTTGGCGATTCAATGTTACAACATGAATATTAATTATCGAGAAAGATGAAATAGAGAAAGGGTATATCAAATATATGCAAGATTGTTTTGTGTGTCCTTAGATCATTGGACAAGATGAAATGGAGGAAGAAATTAAAATTGAAGATCTATTTTTGTTCGCCCCGATTAATTAACTTGTAATGTATCATATGATAATAAAAATTTATCAATACTTTTAATGCTAATTAATTGTTGTCACGTTTATCATAGATCATTTGTATGCTTCAATGAATAAATTAACTCTAAAATTAACGTTCTTAACGGTTTGGTTATACTCAATTCTTAATTACTAGAATTCAAACCGGTTCGAATTCTAACCAAAATTTTGCTCCTAATAAATAAAATAATTGATGCTATCTTTATTGACTATCAATCCACTTTTGGTAAAGTTACCAAAATTCAAAAAGAAAGTTCTAATTTTGATTTCCTTACTTTTGTCTTTTTACTTTTGGAATTTTTATTCAAAAAGTGATTAGGGAAAAGCTTCAAGCATTAAACGATTTGTGGGCCTAATTTCCACTATGCTCAGCAACATATCATTTATGGCTTGCGGTGCCAAGATTGTAAAACATTTTGGACATATATTTTTTTTTTTTAAATTATACATTGTGATTATTGTTTACACCAAGGCTACTATTTCCAAAGTTTTACCATTAGGATAATAGTTGAAGTTTTATGAATGTCAACAGTTGAAAAAAATATAGATTCATAACTAAAGTCTTCATGTTTTTATTTTGTATCTCTAATTAATCTTATCGGCTCTTACTTTCATCCTATCGGATCCACATTTCATGTAAAACTTGACTTTAATGTCAATGTGATGAGTTTTAACTTAAAAAGTTTTTAATCAAATAGTCACAAGGGGTTCAGACTACAATATCGCTACCTATATTGTTGTAATTACATATATATTCAAGAAGCGAGGTAGCATCTGCTTGATTGAAAAAATCTCCTTAATTGCATTTATTTATTTAAGTCCTTGCCTCAATAAACTTAGTTAAAATGTCTCTATGTGTTGAAAATTTTAAGTTTCTGTCTCTCTGAACTTAATTGAAAATCCCTGCAAATCGTAATCACTTATATTGTATTCATTGTTATATTACTCTTTATGAAATAAATTTCTGACTCCGTCCCTGAATATATTCGTTAACTTTTTCATTGAAATATGTAACAAACAAAAAAAGAAAATTTGTTGTATCATAAAATCACAGCCGCATTACCGTAGTCTTACACACACAGTAATTGTGTTAATACAATATTAATAGTCATTAATGTTAGTATTACGCAATTATCCATTTTTAATATATTACTAATTAGCATGATTTTTTATTTTTTTTAATAGTTTACTAACACGAAAAGTATTTACACGTTAAAAATTAGTAGAAGACAAAGTAGTCCCACTAAAAATTATAGGGATTTGATTATTGAAAACGAAGCACACTTATCTCATTATTTGATTGACAATCAAGGCTAATTAGTTGGTTAATCGCGGAAGGAACCAAGCATTAATGAATGGAAGGATAAAAACCGACAAGCGGTGGGGCTACGTATCGTTTTCAGACAATGTTTACGTACGTCGTCGATCACGTGAAACAGTCTTGTGATTATCTAATCGATGGGTCCGACTTGTCGTTTAATAAGGACATGATTTAAACATGATTTATTGAGGCTTAAAGATAAGAGACACTAATTAGGCCGTACCAAAATTATATTCAGAAAAAAATGGGAAGATGTTAAAATGGTAATAATTTTTATATAAGCTATTTAAAATCAATTAATCGATAATTTGTAGATGGTAATTAATCTCTCCGATGATGTACACGAGGTAGAAAATTTAGTTATCATATCGTGCAATACTTTTTATACAGGTTTTTTTTTTAATCTCTTTTTCAAAAATAAAGAATTATCATCCCACCTAATGTCCTCTCACATTTTCTAAATCATCATTCTCTTAACTTGTAACTCAAATTATTAGTTGACCTCCTTTTTCTTCAAGTTGTGACCACAAAACAAAAAAGTTCGAACCTAAGTGACAAAATTTCTCCTAACTACTGGCACCATTGTCACTTTGAAAAGCCAACTGGGAAAAATTAGACCATATAATATTGACAATAAAACATTAGCATATGATTATTGGCATGAGAACTAACTAACTAAGCATTATAGGCAACATTATGAGCTAAATCAATCCTATTAGTGAGCCCACATGAGTTGGGGGTCCCCAGCCCCGAACTGTGCTAAATTTAGCCACGTTAGTGCAAGCCACCGCACCTAACCTTAGAATTAGCAAATTAAATTGGTGAATGGAAGCGCTTCCTTTGGAACATCATTGCATATTTGCTTTTTCAATAAAAATTGTCACCCGAGGCACGATATTTTGGGGGGCCTTCAGTGTTGTAGTTATTAGTTAACCCACTAAAATCTGAGGCATCCAACATATCCATTGGATGCAATCTTCCCACGTTTATTGCTGAGAAGAAAAAGAAAAATTAAATCTATATAACGATAAAGGTGAACGACAATTTGATCCCTTTTAAAATTTATTTCTACTATTTGGATTTCTGATAACTTATATCTAGTTATTGAAATATTAAAAAAGGGACACATTCTTCAAAGGTTATTTTTTAACAAATGAATTACCTAACTTTAATTTGTAGAGATTACGGATAATTAGTTTATATTTAAAAATGTCATAATTACTCCTTCAATATTGTGCCTTTTTTTTTAATCTTGTTGATTTATTCAAATTTTATCAAAGGCCGACAATAAATTCTAAGAGGAACTAAAGTGTCGTTTTCCTATGTAAAAAAATTATAATATGTTCACAAAAATATTGTTGTATATGTGCCATGATTTCTTTGGTTTAATGTATAATTAAGCACCCAATTTGTGATGAAAATGATCACGATAACTGTGACACAATTCTCAAATGTTATTCATACAAAGTGATCTGGCATTCATCCGTTAGATATTAGAATAGTAAACTAGAACAAAATAAATTTAAAGCATATGTAAGATATACTTTATTGGAGATGCATGTTAAAATATTCTACCTAAGACTTTCTTTATCATCATAACCTTTATATTATTGTGATTTGATATACTTTCTAACCATATTCCTCAACCCAAACGCATAAAAGACCCAGAGAGAAGCGAAGAAAATCATGCCAGCATAGGAGCAAACAAGATGCGAGCCACCCGGTGGCTCACGTGATGGACCGTGACGATTGAGCTATCTTTTTGGCTTATATATGAATGCAGTGGGTGCCATGGGGTATGTATGTGTACACCATCACTTACCACGACAGAAATGAAACAACCAACATTTTCAGATGGATGCTTTCAAAAATTGATCGGTTTTTGAAGTGATTTGTGTCTTTTCCTTGTTAGCTGAATTAGGGTTTCTGGATGGACCCCCATGGCCCGGGCCGTCTGGCTCGAGCTGACAAGTGTAGGCTCCACGGTGGGTGAGCTAGCCCTGGCCCTCACTATATGAGCTAGGGTTAGCAGCCTTGGGTCACTACATGAGGTTATTGTCATAGTTGTCGGGTATAAAATATTCTAGAGTACATATTTGTTTGTGAGAGAACGTTCAGCTGCGAACATCTGTATTTTATAAAGCGTAGACTTATTTTTTTACATCAATTTAAAAAATATTTATGACATTGAAAATGATTAATTTTTCCATTAATGTAAAGGATGAATTGTGACTTTTGCATCAATATATATATAAAAAGGCGAGTTCACATTTTATATAGTGTGGATATGCACACCACTAAGATAGAATTTATCGAATTCATAATAGATGACATGGTTTAATGAAGGAATATTATACTTTCGATAAATTATTTATATAACTTTTTTTTTGAAAAAATTGCTCATTTATATAAGCTGGGTTGGATCGGTTGATATGATTTTTTTGTGTTAACTTTTTAAGAAGCAATGGTATGTAGTTGTTAGATAATAATAGATATAAGATTAAATTTTATTCATGTATTATTATAAATATACATAAAGAATAAGATCTTTAAAAGATTAGAATAGTTAAGAACAACATTAGATGGAATTTGTAAAAAATATATTATGAGTATAACTCATACTCATAAGTTAAATCTTTACTTGAGAGTTGCAAAAATCATTGTCTGCCATTATGTGGGATTATCTCACTAATTACACTTTTATCACGTGCAATTCAATTTTTTTATTAGTTCTTATCTGATGAAAGATATTAAAGATATTATTGTTCTTAATTACACATGAATTTGACCTTCATATCATTGTATAAAACTTATGCATCCAAGTCATACTAGAAAATAAGTTGTGGGTTGCCCAAATTTATTGGCTAAGAACTATTCGCATTCAATGTATGTTATCTCCCTAGCATGTGGCATAATAAAATTAAAACGAGTGTCGATGCAATAAATATAAAAAATAAAAAAAAGTGTGATAACATTGATTTTTCTTGTCGATCTTCCTATATAATCATTTAGGCCCGTTGATTTGGATGAATTTGTACATCACTCGTACATTTAAAAAAGACAACTTCCATTTGACTTCTTGTGTTTCCTTTTGACATATGTGTTTACCTTTTTATTTGAAATTTATGTAAATAAACAAGAAAAAAAGAAACGATTCTAAAGCAGTGCCACCTAGATGCATGGAGGAATTTCTTAAAGACCTATCTGATCACTATTTTCAATTAGATTCATTGCATAAAAATATGAAAATTTGTCATTTGTTTAGTAAGTCAAGGGAGAGGAGCATAATTTAATAAATAAGATCTAAATTCAATCATGGGCATATCATAATTGAAACAATTTTCAATTATTTTTTTTTCGCTTCCATTCATCAAATTGTTTTATTTAATTAATTTAATATATTCCATCTTTGTTTTTAATTAGCCAAAGGTGTAGCTAGAGTGCATGCCACTTTCATGTCCATGCCACGCATATCAGTCATGATAATAATTAAATTTGTTTAGAAATATTGATCATACTTATTTTTAATACGATTTTCAGTTTAAATGTTTCCGTCAAATAATTTTATTAACACACGATAAATTTAAAACTAACGTCTTAAGTTTAGTTCAAGGAATAAGCCTACATATAACATGAAATGTTTTGTTGTTCTTATATAAATATATATATGGAGAAGAACCAAAACTGAATGGTTTCACCCACTCAAAACTAAGAGGGGATGCCGTCTACTACTAAAATCCCGGATTTTACAACAGTTGCATTATTCTATATAGTTGTTATCTAGCTAATAAGGGATTTATTAAGTTATTAAGGCATTTGATAAACTAAAAGATAAGAAAAACACACAGTTCAATGTAGTATATATTATCTTGTAGTGTATTAAAATGTGCATTTTTTAAACCTATTCCTTATTTTAATAACTTAAAAGATCTTTTGTTACTGTAATCAATATATATCATTTACCCCCTACTGTTTTTATAATAGCCAATAACCTTCCTTACAGCATAATTTTATAATATTACTCTTATTTTTAAATACACTTTCATTCAAATTTATTATAAATTAAATAAATCATATGGATGGAAATTAAAATGAAAAAAATTAAGAATTAAAAACAAGAAATATATGTTTTGATGTGAAAAAAAATTAATAATAATTTTTTTTTACTTTTTTATGTTATAAACATTTTATTATAATAAATATATATGAAAATTATTATTAAATGATAAAAATTATTATAGGAAAACTTAAATGATAAATAAAAAATTATTATGAAATAAATAATAAAATGTTTTTCTTATATCTTTTACGTTTAATTTTAAAATATTATAAAACATTTATTATAAGATAATGTTTATAAAATAAAAAAATACAAAAAATATTTTATTATTAATTTTTATTCACATCTAAATAAAGTTCTTATTTTTAATACTTAATTTTTATTTTAATTTCCATTCATATAATTTTATTTTATTTATAATAAAAATATATTTAAAAATAAAAAAAATATTATAAAATTATACTGTCAGAGAGATTATTAATTATATAAAAATAATAAAGATGGAAATTTACAATCTCCCTGTATTCGTGAAAATGTTGATGCAACTAGCTAGCTAGTTTCCTTTTGTTTTTGTTCATGGAATTGTGACAAATGAGATCGAGGTACAAGGGGCACATGATCACGTGCCTTTGTTGTTCATTTACAAAACTTGACAAAGACATAATATTAATTAGCTTGGAATTGCATAGCAATTAATCAATAGCAAGCTGACATGGTCGAATGACTACTTAATCTCAAATGTCTCACTTTTTTTGTATGCAAGAATGGGAGTGTCCCCCTAGTTTGAGTTGAAATCTGGTAGCAATTGATATCGAACGCAAGTATGCAACTTCTGGAGATATGCGCCAATTTAATCATAATTAGCCATTAACCGATAGCCTAAAATAATTTCATGAGTAGCATTGATCAGCACCAGATTAATTATACGTGGGCATTGGAGAGCCATAATTTGAATGAAGATAACCCAAAATGATACGTACGAAGGCCTCTTGATGACAATTCTGCGTATGATAAATCGTGCTGTACAGGTCCATCACTCATTGCCTAGTCGTTGACATATTCTTGGTTCAGTTAGGACAATAAATGTATTGATAAAAATCATTATCTATAATTTAGAAATAATCATATAATATCATCAAGAGTTAATAATAAAATATGTGAAAGCGTACTTAAGCTCATAATATTTAATTGTTCTCTAGAGTCGTGTGGTTGGCCTACTAGATCAACACATTCTCCTAGAGAACCCTCTAAGTTTCTTTATGCCCTCTCTCCGATGATGGGACGTTAGAAAGAATAGAATTATACATGTGACCTGAGGACCATAACCACTTATGTAGACAACTTTTCATATTGTCTTTAAATATTCATAACTCAGTCCATCATAGAAATAGTAATTGTCATTAAGTTTCTACACATTAAAGGCTCACATCCTATTAAATACATTGAATCTCATATTATTGTAAAACTTAATAGATCACTTTTAATTGAGCTTAACCTTATATAACAGTTCCTTAACACATAATTATTCGCTTATTAGCCTAATGTTGGATAAAAGATCCAACACTGCTAAATTAAATATCCAACAATCTCCCACTTGGGCTATATGTGTAACCTTATAATTATACTTTGCAAAAAATAACCGTATGAGCTCAACCTTAATGTCATTACCGAATTGTATCTACAACCAATCTGGTTTATAAAAAATCATATCAACATAGGATCAGAGCAGCCTTTATTACAACTATTGTAACTTGATCCATCAATGGTCACTATATAAATACAATTGAATGACATGAATCTTGATGTGGATGTGTAGCATGAAAATTTCATGCAATGTGATCTTAATGTGCCTATTTTTAAGTGGTCCACTTTGAACCTTAGTGAGATCAAACTATACTAAAATCAGAGTGTAAACCATAACTTCATTTATGTAGAAAATAACCCAAAATATTCGTAAACTGAAATAATTGAAAAATGTCTATATTATAAAAGCATCTAAAATCATAGATTCCCACTAAAACTAAATATCATTTAATGACAAGACACCCATACGAGCAGTTGCTCATGAAATCACGGAGTTGGTACTGATGTGTTGTATAGACAATTGTCCACTCCGAACTCTTTCTTTAACATCTAGGAATTTGATGTCTATATATTTTGACTTCGTCGAGCTCCTGTTATTATTAAAATACTGCATTGCTGACTTATTATCACAAAATAACTTGAGTGGTCTACAAACACCATCTACTGTACACAGCCCTGTGACAAAATTCTATAGTCATATTAATAACTCTATGAAATGAGAGTTATCATGACACTTTTAGATTTAAATCATGATTACTTAGAGAGTAAATGACATGTTTTTATTGCATTTTAGTAATGTTTGGTATGAACATCCATTTTAGTTTACTTTTAATAAGTTTTATTTGATTTAGAATGAATTGTGTGCTTAGACCGTATGCATAATTGTTGGTGACCAGAAGCTCAAATTTCAAGGAATGAATGCGGCTGCAATAGGCTTGTAAAGATAAGGAAAGAACTTGGGTAGAAAAGAATTGAAATAATTCTGAAACAATGTAGATGTTGAAGCTATTGCTGTAGCAATTCTGGAGCATTCACAAAGAAGATTTCGCGCGAGATACTTTGAAGATTGCGATATGGAGTTTCCTAAACTGGAAGATGTGCACCTAGACTTCGGGTTGCCTTAATTCTAAGCTATAAAATGAGCACAAACACAAAGAAAGAAGAGGTCGTCATTATATATATACAGAAATCTCATGCTTTGATTATACGGAATTATACGAAAATCTCATACTTTGATTATACGGAATTATACGGAAATCTCATGCTTTGATTCTTTGTCTATTCGGTTATGCTTTATTTAATTATTTTTTGAAGTAAATTTATAAAGTTGACTTGGAACGAAGAATAATGTTTTGTGAATTGGTGGAATATGGAGTGAAGTTAAGTTGTCGAATTAAATTTAATTAATTTTGTATTGTTAATTTATAACATTTTTGTTTATTTCACATGGGTTTTTATTCATGTGGGCATATAGAAGTGTTACTGTTCAAAATGTAAAGTGAAGAATTGCATTTAGTTCGAAATTGTTCAGAATGAAGAATATTGTTTGATCTGCATATTATATGACATGCATGTGCAGTAACAAGTAACTGAAATTAAAGTTTCAACAACTGATATTTAATATTTTGAAGATATTGGTAGTCGTGGCATCAATTACTGCCGAATTGTTTTATAATCTTTTGTGTTTATTGATTTTCTATTATTCTTGCTCTGATTTGGTGTTGTTGATATGTCTATTGATAAATATCTATTACCCTTAGCTAGAATTAAATGGCAACTGATAGTGTCTCCCAAGATAAATCCAAAGCTATTTGGGATCCAAAATCACATGAAATTTGGGTTAATTTGGCTGTGGAGCAAGTGAGAGCTAGTAATGGAAGTGGAACACATTTAAGTAAGGTTGGAAAAATCTTATAGAAAATTTCACAGCGGCAACCAATAAAAATTATGATTGAAAGCAACATAGGAACCGTTGGGATATTGTGAAGAAAGAGTGGCAAATATGGGATGCATTGGTGAGGGGACAAACAAGGCTAGGTTGGAATGTGGAGAGACAAACAAAAGAAGCTACAAATGAATGGTGGGAGGCAAAGTTGCAAGTAGGTTATTTAAATTCAAGTTATTTTAAGTTTAATTCATCTATTAAATTTTTATGTTGCTAATTCTAAAATTATAATAACAGAAACACCCAGAAGCTGCAAAATTTCGGATTAAGGGCCTAGACCATGCTTTTATGTTAGATGAATTATTTCATGATGTTACATCAATTGGAGCAAGCTTGGGCACCAACTTGTGGTGTAACACCTCCTTAAACAATCATTCTAGTTTGAAAATATTTTCCAG
>NW_006262075.1:17821112-17846587 GCF_000493195.1 Citrus x clementina
ATCATTCTAGTTTTGAAAATATTATTGATGATGATATTGTTTCGGTGGATAGTGCAAATTCTGAAGAAGTCAACCATGATGAAATAGGATATAGTGACCGTCTGGAAAAGATTCCACCAAGAAGAAAGCAATTAAAGAAAGCTAACAGGAAAATATCTGTTTCATCTAAGTTGACCAAACAACTTGATGAACTTTATGAGGCAATTAAGAACAAGGATTCATATATACGTACTAATCCTCTCGATTGTAGTGTTCAGGAGGTTCTCGACAAGTTAGCTACATTTCCAGGATGCCAACCAATGTCTCCTCTATTCAAGTTAGGCATTCGTTTGTTCACATAAAAGGCAAATAGAGAGACTTTTGTTGCTTTGAGTAAGCCAGAGTATCAACTTCAGTGGTTGAAGGATCAACAAGATGACATCTGAAATTTATAAACTATTTTGTGCTAGTATTCCTATGTTATTTCTTTGCTAATTAAGTTTGTACTAGTGTTTTTGTGTTACTTTGGAGTAATGTATTGTTTCAGGATTTTTTTTAAATTTGTGACAACTTTTATAAACTCGTCTTTGCTATTATGTTATCATTTGATGATGAATATATATTTGGTTGGCTCTCTTGTTTTTTTTTATTCAAAGCTAAAGTTGTAAGATTTGTCATTTCCTTTTTATGTTTTAAAGAAAAAATGGCAAATCAAGTTTGGTATTTTTTCTTTAGATATCAGTCATTTTGAAAACTCTCTTGATTAAGGCTATTTATCATTTTCTATTTTGTATTTATTACATAATTTCATCAAGTGATTCAGATGATGACACCAATGAACAATATTTGGAACAAGCAACTAGAAATTGTAAGATGTTTGATGAAATTATCCTAGCTGTTGCAAGAACAACGGTATACTATAACAATAATTTTTTAGTTAAAGAGCCATGTAGAAATTCTCCTCATACAATATATAAATTTATTACAGAGGTACTTAATGGCAATGATCGACATTGCCATGAAATGTTTCAGATTGAAAATCATGTATTTTGCAAATTATATGATAGATTAAGAAGTCACAGTTTAACAACTACTAGAGGTGTGAACTTGGAAGAAGTTGTATGTATGTTTTTTATGATCTTAGGGCACAATCTTGGAAATCGAATGGTCCAAGAACAATTTCAACATGCAGGTGGGACTGTGACCCGTCAATTTGAACATGTTTTAAAAGCGATGATGAAGTTAGCTAGTGAAGAAATTAGAGCGCCTGATAATTTTGACGAAACTCCACAATACATTCAAGGAAATCCAAAGTATTGGCCATACTTTAAGGTAATTTATACATTTTTTTTAATTCATGACTAATATATTTATAAATTATTTTAGTTTCTTGTATTAATATATTACATTTTAGGATTGTATCGGAGCTATTAATGTGACTCATATTTTTGCCTCACTTCCGGTGGATGAGCAAATTCCATATATTGGTAGAAAAAGTCTTCCTATGCAAAATATAATGGCAGCATGTGATTTTGATATGTTATTTACATTTGTGTGGCCTAGATGGGAAGGAACTGCATATGATACTGTATATTTTTTGAGGCATTGAAAAACAATGATGTAAAATTTCCTAAACCACTAAATGGTAAGTTCTTCACTTTATAAGTGTTATTGTACTTTTTTTTTACTTCTTTTAAAATAAGAATAATTAATTTTGTTATAATTTGTAGATAAATGTCACTTGGTTGATGGGGTATCCAAATGTAAAAGGTTTTCTAGCTCCTTGTAAAGGAGATATATATCATCTTCTTGAATTTCGCAGTAGTGGCCTACAAAGGAATAGTCGAAAGACATTCAATTTTGCATATTCATCATTGTATAATGTTATTGAACGTACCTTTAGAGTATGGAAGGTATGGTAGAAAATTTTGCAACATATGCCTAATTTCAAACTTGATAAGCAAGTAGCTATTGTTGTCACGTCAATGACTCTACACAACTTTATAAGAAGATAGGCTATTGCAGATTTGGAGTTCGAGTCTTATGAGGGAAAAGGAGATTATATTTCATATGATGAAGAATCATCAACTAACATTAATGTTGATGAAAATGAAGCAAGTGATATAAGAGTGGTTCGTGAAAATATTATTAGGGAATTTATGCTCAAATAAATTTAATCTAGTTATTTTTGTTCTTCTTTTTTTACAAAGAAAAACGGTACTTTAATTTGTAAAAGTCTAACTAAATTGATCAAATAATTATTTTGTTTGTCATTAATTTTTAAATTTGATAAGTATTTGTTAGACTCAAATATTTAAGAGTATTAATGACTTTATAATGATTAAAAAGTCTTTTTTAGATGGTCATCCAAATACTTCGAAAAGAGTTTTTCATTAAAAAAAATATTTTACTATGGTCATCCCCAAACAGCAAAAATAAGCTATAGTTTTCATTTATCTTTTACTTTTAAGTAGAAGCAAAAACAAAAGCAAAAGCTAACCTAAACAGGCTCTAAAACTCCCAAAAAGCAAAAAGATAGAGGTTTCAGAATTTTAAAGACCCAAGACCCTTACCTAATATTATGAAATTTGAAGATTCATCTTTTATCTTTTTTATCATGTTTATTTTGTATCATCATCTCTCCTTATCATCATTTATTCTTATTTAAGCTTGTAACTTTTTTCTTTTTTTTTGGATTCACATTGATTGTTTTTCTTTATGAAAATATTCATACTCTCGGTTATCCCATGAACATCTGTCATATTGACTTGAGCATTTATAGGTTAACATTGAAAAAACTTTCGATACCCTTGACCGTTTTTCTAGTTACATGTACTCACCAAGGTCGAATTGTTCTTGCCAATTTCTGGTTGTATTCGTTGGATCCTTGGTCACCAGCTTCTTCTTAGGTTACTAAACCAAGGCAAGAAACCATCTCTCTACACAAACAAATTCAAATGCTGGCATTGGAATTTGGTAGGTAGCCCACACATTAACGCGACCAGTTTTTGTTGTTAATATTTTAACGCCATTTGTGGGGATGGTACAAGAAGCCATTTTACCAAACCAACACTTATGTGGGATCAAGAGGAAAAAGCGAGCATAAAGAGGGTAAATTAAGAATGAATATTAATGATGATGAAACAAAGAGTGAGAGACCCCATAGTTGATGAAAATGCCACTTTGCAGAAAACCACCCACAAGGCTAGAGATAGGGTGATTAATGAAAGGGTAGAACAAATATAAAAACAAATGGATAGCATGGCTATGATATCACTGGAGCTAAAAAAAGAACAAAAAGAAGCTTAATAAAAGGAATCATGTTGGGAATACGGATATACCTGAGTCAAAACATAAGAGACATGCACAGAAATACCAGAAAACATTGTACCAATGTTATCCAAAATGGATAATCCCTTTAAATAACCCAAACCTCACAATAGAGATACGAAAGGAGGAGAATATTGAGGAAAGAATGTTGAGCCAACATCTATCAAACACAAAGTGCGAATATGAGCTGATAATGGTACAAAATCCTGGTTACGCTAGAGAGCTAGAAGCTGAGGTACAGAGGCCAGTATGAATTATCGAAGAGGTGCAAGGTCGAGGAAGAACTTAAAGTTGGAAGATAATGTTAGATTAATAAGTTTCAAATATCAACAAAAATCATGAACACTATAATTCCAAGAGACTTTTGCTTACCAAACCTTTATTATTCTAGAAAAGTGAGCCTTGATGCACATAGAGCAATTTAAAGATGATAAAAGTGTAAGACTTCGCATTATTACAGAGGTGCAGAGCATTTTCTTTCAAATTAAAAGGGCGAGCATGTGATTGGTACAGAAATCTACATCGAGGAAGTATCAAAACCTGCGAACAACTATGTAGGGATTTAATTGAATAATTTAGAGGTATCATAACCCTAGAAGATGATATGATGGAATTTATAAGTTTAAACAGGGCGAGGAGGAAACCCCTAGAGATTTTGTGAAAAACTACTATACAACAATTTGGAACTAGGTGATTTCAATCAACCTCAAGCTTTGAAGGGATTAAAAGAATGGGTAAAGATATGTAAATCATAGTATGACTCTTACTTAGCAGCCTACAACCAAGTAAAGATAGATATATACATTGCAAAAGAGAAAGCAACTAGAATTAGAGGCAAGCAACTTAAAGAACTAGGAAAATGAGAAAGAAGAGCTCAAAAAATGAAGCATGCTGGTTAGATATCATGATAGAATGACGACAAGTAGAAGGAATGCCATAAAACCAAAACCTTACTCACGATAGAATCCACAGACCATGTCCGCTATTTCACCCAACATAAACCAGTTGAGACCCAATCATCAATAGGATGTTGTATCAAACCTTAAACTAATGACACTTGCTCGCCCATGGACTGATGAGCAAAATAAACAAAATGAGTTGCTCAAGGCAAGGGTTTCAAGTCTCAAAACCTGCTCAATGTGAGACAAAATGCCTAAACTTACCAATTTAGCTCAGCCACCAGTAGACGTGTAGAAAGTTAAAAGCGCGAAAATCTTAGGCAAGTAAAGGTTTCTAGTCTTAGATGTACTCGAGGTAAGACAAAAAGTCTAAACTTTGTAATTCATCTTGGCCAAGTGTAGGCAAACAAAAAGATAAGGCACGAACTATCTCTAAGGTAAGTTAAAGTTTCAAGTCTTAAACTCGCTTAAGGAGAGACCAGGAACCAAAACCTGTTAACTAAACATGCCAGCACTAGGCGAGAATCCATAGACCTCATCAGGACTATGCGAGTGCTTTAAAAATGTATATAGGCAAAAATCCATATACCTTGTTAAGACTAGGCGAGAATTCTAAGAGCCTATAAAACTCATCAAGACTAGGCAAGAATTTGTAAACCTCATCAAGAATGGGTGAGAACTTCGAAAACCTTTTAAACTTCTCAGGACTAGGCGATAATCCGTAGACCTTGTCAAAACTAGGTAAGATCTCAGAAAACCTATAAAACTCGTCAAGACTAGGCAAGAATCCGTAGACCTCATCAAGACTAAGCGAAAATTCTAAAAATTTGTAAAACTCGTCAGGACTAGGCGAGAACTTTGAAAATTTATAAAACTCTTCAATACTAGGTGAGAACCCGTAGACCTTGCTATGTGTAGGCAAGAACTTATAAAACATGCCATGTGAAGGCGAAAACTTATATAACTCGCCATGCGTAGGTAAGAACTCATTAAACTCACTGTTAGTAGGCAAGAACTCATTAAACTCACCACGAAAATGCGAGAACTTATTAAACTTTACCATAGGTAAGTAGGAACTTGCAAAACTCGCCAAGGGTAGACGAGAACTTATTAAACTCTATTACGTGTACGCAAGCAAATCCTAAACTTTGCTACGAATAAGCAAGCAAAAAAATAAAAAATGCAAATTATCGCTAAGGTAAATAGTGGCCTCAATTCCCGAAACCTGATCGGGGTAAGATAAAGTGCCTAAACCTATTAACTAAACTCAACCATAAATAGGCGACTAAGAAAAAAGGCATATTCAACTCGATCATTAGCAGCAGTTGCTGGTTCAACTTAAACCTGAGCTCCTTTATCTTTTTTCTCCTTTATGTAGGCAACAATAGCTCCAGTAAGGTCATTCACGTTTAACTCAAGATGACTTTTCCCGAGAAACATCATAATACAATTATAACAATACTCGAGGCCAACATTGTAACTATCATCAGCCTCGTTCTCTAGGGTCCAAATACGGTCTTCTAAACCAGTAGCCATTCGCTAAGATTGAGATTCAAGGGATTTTATCTTCTGCTCAAATGAAGATTTCTAGTCGCCAAGCTGAGTCCTTAGAGCCTTTAATTCCTCCTCAAACTGGGCAATTTCAACATAATTATTGTTTTAACAGTCTCAGTCTTAGTCCTTTTATTTTAGGTCTAGATTTCGGTTTTCATCTTGTTGTCATACTTTGCAATTTACTCTTTATAGTTTGTCGCAACGTAGCCCAGCTAGTGGGAGCCAAACTAAAAGGTATTCATCAGTTTAGCAAAGGTGTAGTCTTCCATGTCCTCAATATCCTTCTTTTTGACTATTTTAACAGCAGAACTGGAGCTCTGACAAAAAAGGAGACATAGAGACTACACACAAAGAGTTGAGTAATGATAAGCAGGCTTGGTGAGTAATATTGGCAGAAGAGGGGATTTTTATATATATCGTTCCCAGCTTTGTTCGTTACACTCTCAAGATTAGAAATTAAAGGACTGATGTTTGGGTGATAAAATAGAGCGACCAGAATCAAGTTTTCTTTAAAGCATGATTATGCTCACTTCGCCATTTAAAACGGCCTGGAGGAAATTTGGCGATCAGTAGCAGGAGAGGAGACGGTTGAAACTGGGGACAAACCGGTAAAAATAACTTTTCCACTTTATTTGAAAATCCAAGGATTGAGTTTTATTCACAAAACCAATAACCCCATGATCTTAAGGAGTAAATGAGGTGGAATCCTATCAAAAAACACATAATCTTAGAATTTATAGGGGGTAAAGAGACAGCTCTATCCAAAGAACCCACTTCACCAAGATCCGAGAGAGAGAATTTTAAACTCTTATAAAACTCCCTAAAAGTAAAAGGATAAGGGTTCTAGAATTTTGAAGACATGTTACCCTTATCTAATCTTATGAAATTTGAAGATTTATCTTTTATCTTTTTTTATTTTGGATCATCATACCTCCTTATCATCATTCTTTCTTATTTAAGGGAGAGTTTCTTCTAACCTTTATTTTTTTTAGGTTCACTTTGATTGTTTTTCACCATGCAAACATTTATATACTCAGTTATCTAGTGAATATCCATGATACTGACTTGAGCGTCAAAGGGTTAACGCTAGAAAAACTTTTAATGCCCTTGATTGTTTTCTTTGTTGCCGGCACTCGCTAGGGTTGAATCATGCTCCCCAATTTCTACTTGTACTGGTTGGATTCTTGGTCGCCAACTTTTGCTTAGTTGTTTAAATCAAGGCAAGAAACTATCTCTCTACATAAACTAATTCAAATGCTAGCATTGGAATCTAGTAGGTAGCCCACACACCGACATGACTAGATTTTGGCGTCAACAACACTTAAGCACGAATATATAATTTGTTGATTATATATATATATATATATATATATATAGGAAAACAATCTCTTGCCCTATCAATATACTCATTCTAAATGTGGTCCAATAATATAAAAATTGTACAAATTATATGCAATATATTCTATTTGAAATATTTATATTTTTTCATAATATAAATAAAATCAACAGTAGCTCATTTGTCCCAAAATGCACTTTAAAAAAATAAATAGATTTGTACAAAAAAATTGAAAAAAAAAACGCCAATTAAATTACTTATGATTTTTTTAACAAAAAGGATTATTTTAAAGTTTCAATTTAGAAATGGCAAGTCTTTTTTTTTTTACAATATTACATCCAATATTTTAAAGTTTAATATGCGAGCTTTTTGAATATGATAGGTCATTTGTCATTTTATGCCAAAACGACAAGTTGTATGGTCGTTCCACACGGAAAAAACATTTCATCATCGGTACAATCGTAAACGACATAGTGTAAATAGTATGTGCTAATACATACTGTTTACGGTTCATCATTTGTAATTTGGAAATACACAACATGTAATTTGGTTCATCGATTTACGGACGACATGATAGCATCTTGTCTCATGTGATGATGACATGTCATTCACATACTTGAATTCCACATGATTTTAATGAAATTAAGAAATTGTTTGTTCTTTTAACAACTAAATAAAATAATAATATATTTCAACTATTCATATACTTTTTGCACATTTGTTTTATGTAACATCAAAATCAAGTTATTTGTTTATTTGGGTAAAACTCAGGGAAAAGTTTTAATTTGAAAATCATGCTTAAGTATGATTATATATTATTTACGCTTCATAGTTTGTATTTTGGAAAGAAAAGACATGCCATTTGATTGATCGGTGTATGGATGATGTGGCAACTTGTTTCACATGACAACGACATATCATCTAAATAGTTTAATTCCACATTATTTAAATGAAGATGACAAGTCGTTTATCATTTTATAGGAAACCATTATGTCGTACAGACTTCATGAATTCAATCAAAAAATAAAATAACTTGTTCTTCGAGTCTTGTTTTTAAATTATTGAATTCTTAAAAGTATATTTGTGTAAATTCTTGACCACACAAGGATAAACAATCTAGTAAAGAAATAAAAATATGATTTTACTGAAAATTAAATATCAAAATTAGGGGTGGGCATTTGGTTTTCAGATCGATTTGCAATTTGTTCGGGTTCAAAAATTCAACTCAAATGGGTTAAAAAATTATTTCAGTTCAATTCGGTTCAGTTTCAAACTCGATTCGATTTAGTTTGGGTTCTTAATTCAGTTCAGTTTCGGGTTGTTGATTTCATATTACAATAGAAATGAACAAATAATACAACAAATAATGAAATATTCGGGTTACTAAAGTCTAAAGCACAAAATTCAAAATATTCAACTACAAATTACAACAAAAAAAAAACAACACTTAAAAAAAATTTCAAAGTCATGAAGTTAATCGAAGTTAAATAAGAATAAACACAAATTATTTAATAAGATAAAACCATCTCCATTGCTTAATCAACAAACAAAAAATAATGAATCAAATCAATTTATTTTGTGAAAAGAAAAGCAAATAAGTGTAACAATTAACCTCCACCAAAGAAGCATCAAACAGTTACGTTAGACATGTACAATATAAAGCAATGACTGAATCTAAGCATAAAAATACATACATACATACATACTTATATTGTTGGGGAAAAATCAGGTTTTTAAATTTTTATAAAACCTTTTGAAGATCGCTCTCATATAATATATAAGAATTCGTATTCTAGAAATCGTACCTTGAAAATCCGAGTTGGCTTTTTCCGCTGAAGTGTTTTAGGCTCCTAGATCACGATCCGCCACCACCACTCCTGTTAGATCACGATCCGTCACCACCACGCTTGTTAGATCATGAACAGTCTTTAATGATCTTCCAGGTTATGACTCAGGTTCGATCTGCACTTGACGTGTGGGCGCCTTTATCACTACCAAAGCAACTAGCACGAGAAAATTTTTCTCTCAACAATGGAGAGAAAAATTTTATTCTCTGATCTGTATCAAGTGGCTTCATTCTTTTTCTGTTGAGAAAAATAAGCCTTATATATCTCCCTTTAGTGAAAACCCTAGGCTCCAAATAATGCAGTGGTGCAGTCAATTAAATTAGCTAACCCGGGGATCATTTGGGAACATACAATAGTGGCTACAATAATTAGGCTTGTAATTAAACTAGCCCAATTATTTAATTCCAAATCTACTCCACTAAAAGATTGGAACTGATTTCCATAATTGTATGCTCGAATAATAATTCGTCCCAAGCCACATTGATTTCTTTACTGCACAATCCTTTGTACCACATCGTTAATTAAATTGATATCTCAACTGTCCAATCAATTTAATAACATCTTATTCCTTGATCTTTACTGATTTTCTCTAATGATCATTTTCAACATACTAAATATGTTGACACACTCTGGCCAGAGAATTCTATGATCAAGTGCCGAAAACCCATCAAAAGATGTGTTGTACAAATTCTATATTGTTAATCCATAACTCCAATACTCATAATTGCTCCCACCAAGATACCGGGTAATCTTGACCACAAGGATGTGTCGTGCCCATTGGTAACTCAAATGGAATAACAATTACAATCATGAAATCATAATTAACTCAAGATTAAGATTACAGTAAAATCAACGCCTATGAGATTTAATAAGTCTGACAGTTATTACAAAGTTAATTAAATCTCATATGTGATCCTGTTCAATGTAGTCGTACTACATCAATAAATTCATACATGATTAAGACAAATCATTCAATGAATTTATTACAGTCTATACCTAAATAAAGTGCCCAACTTTATTTATCAACTGCGAACTAAATTTATTTAATCATAAGATAACTTGTATTTATGTCTTCTGTGAATCCACATGGTGATCACATAAATACATATAATATGATTAAATGGACTTTAATACAAGTATTAATGCAATTAAGATATTTGAATAAAATATTTCATTTATTTTATTAATCAGAAAAATAGTTTATTACAATTAAATAAACACATATGCTTTTAAAGAGCATATTTTCCCAACATATATAACCTCTATGAATAACCAATCCATAATTTCCAACTTGAGCTCTTGTCCGAGTAGATTTGAATTCAGTAAGGAATTAAGTAAATCCAAGCATAAATTCTCCAAAAGTTCTACCAGCACTTCACTAGCAACTTTGAAAACTTTTTCATGGCTCAATGATACTCTTAATGTTGAGATCATCAATAACTTCCCCTTTCTTGGCTAGGAAAGGGGAAATTATTTTTATTTCATTAATCAGGTAAAAGTTGTACATTCATGCACATTCACTACCAATGTGACTTTTTCAAGCAAAAGTAAAGTAAACACACCCTTCCATGACGCATTTAGAATTGTTACTGGACTCCCACCACCATTTGCAGCAAGATGCCTAATTCACACAACTTTTATATTGAGCATTTTGTAATGTTTGGAACTTGGTTGCTATCATGAGATGATGCCAAGGCTATCGTGAGCTAATGCCGTGTGCTATTATGGTGAGGCCATCGGTGGCTGAAGCTATAGTGGTGCGGCTTTGCGGCTGTCGTGGGCTAATTTGAGAGAAGAGAGATGAGGCTATGTTGTCTTCATGACTCAAAGGTTGTGCTGGCTATCGTGGAATGGTGGGGTGGCAGCCATTTGTTTCCGATTTAAGAGGGGAGTTGGGCTATGGTTTGTGTTAAGGTTTATGACGTTGTGTTGTGGCTTTGGGAAATTGACAATTGGGGATTAGGTTTTGGGCCTTGGTTTTGACCGTTTGTAGATTTGTGCTTTTTTTTTTAAATGTAAATATTTAAACCCGATTGGTTTTAAAAGTTGAATCCGTTCGATTTTAAGGGTTAACCTGAACTGAACCGAAAACTAAATTAAAATTCGAGTTTTGTTCAGTCCAAGTTAGTTCAAACCAGTCTATCCTAATTAAAATATTAAGATGATAATAAATTAAATTATTCTATTCCGATTTGGATCCGAACCCAAATAAGTATAAGTTTAAATTGTCATGAAGTTTAAATAACTAATTAACTCAATTGGAAACTGCAGCAATGAGAACGACATGCCGTTCACCTAACAAATAAAAGACAAACTAACTTACAGCGTCAAAATTTATCGACGACTTGGCATCTAGATGAAAACAGTGGACGACAAGTGTTGCTGAAATCCATCTGCTGATTCATTAATAATTGTAATAATAACAAACTATTAGACAAAGTAATAATAATAAGAAATTATGGGGGTCCGTATTTCATTTTACCTTCTCTTCCTCCTGAAGTATCCCGCGCTTATTTCGAAAATACATCACATAACACAACACCACCACAAGCTGTCTCTAGCCGGTTCGCTCTCGGCAGCTCCTTTCAATGTCCGAGCCAATCATTTTATCCGACGAGGAAGACCAAAATGCCCTCGAAACCCCGATCCAATGCCCGTACAAAAAAATCCGAACAGGACCCCACCCGGTAGCCCCTACAGTTCTGATCCTAGACGATGACCCGACCCCGAAAAAATCGGGTTTTGCCCCGTCGTCTTCGTCCACCCCCTCGTTCGTCGCCGAGACGCCGATGTCCGATGTTTGTATTATCAAATGCACTTCCCGCTCTTGGCTTGATCCTCAAATTAGGGTTTCGAATTCAGATGAAAATTTAGCTGGTTCGTTTCTTTTTATATATGTTTGTTTGAAATCGAAGTAAAATGAAAAAGTTAAATTATGGTTATGATGTTTTAGGCAAGCAATTGCGCACTGTTTGTTGTTTTTTTGGAGTAATTTGGAAATGCTATTATCTTTTACCACGCAAATTGAATGTTTATGGTTATTAATTTTTTTTGCGTTGCTATTCAGTGTACAATTCAGCTAAACTTGAAACGCAGTTGAGTATTTTTTGCAGTTAATATTGCTTGTGCTTGTTGCCAAAATAGGAAGAGTAACTCGTTCTTTGTGTTCTCAAATGGCCTGTGTTTAGATAGATGGTAATTGATTGCCGCTGCTTATGCTTTTTCATTTCTTTTATTGGCTATATCACAGGAAGTAGTAGATTGGTATGTTTAGAGTCTGACAACGAATGTGAAAGTGGTTCTGGAAGGGTAGATTTGGGGCAGAATGAATTGGTGCATTCTGATTCTGATGATGAAAAGGACTCAGAATGGGATTTAAGAATTGGTGAGTTGGAAATATTTTGAGAACTAGTAAGAATTTTGTTTTGTGTTTAGGTGTTTGTTTTCCTTCATATAAACAAAAAATTTACAGGAAATTTGTTTATCAGGAAATGCTGGATTCATACAAATGTCTGGGGACAGCTCTTCACAGCCAACCTGTTCAGAATATGATATGGACCTGGTATTTCCTACTGAGGGGTTATGATAGTAATACATCAAAATAAAACATGCTTGGATTAAGTGATACCAAAATAGTTAGGCTTTAATTATAGAAACTGAGTTACTTGCTAACCATTATCTTCCAGATGTTCAAACCTTGATGGTTCTTAAGGAAGTACAGAGTATTTGGTACCACTTTAAACCCAGAATATTACAGCTGTAGTGTATCAAAACCTCCTGTAGAGGGTATTTGAATTTCAAGTTCATGTATTGAAGCAAGAAGCTGATTCCTATGCATTAATATGCTATATGGCATTACTGTTGGCATGATAAATGCTAATGTATCCATGCATAAGTATGCTGATTTAGAGACATTTGCTTGCTTCACCAGCTTGGATATAGGTGACAATATTATTTAAAGTTCATGGAGACTAGCAAATTGAGGAAATGACATTACACTTACTTATTGATAACATCAGTTGTCCTATATCTGCTTTAGTTTGATTTCTTAATTACTTGTAAATATATTTTACATGTTTTCATTTCTTATGTACATATCTGAATTATATTTGAGTTCAGTATCTGCTGTAGTTACTGCTATAATTTTGGCCATGATACTATGATTGCTTGTTTCCCAAATTATGATATTTAGGCAGTTTTTTCTCAGCAGTAACTTTTTGCTTCTACTTTATTATTGAAACTTGTGACTTTCATTTTTTAACTAGAAAAAGAAAAAAAATTATGGAGTTTTGTGGTGCACTTGTATCTCTTCTTCTGAGTGTCTGTAGTTTGGGTAGCTTATTTTGTTTTATATCTTTAGCTAACTATTTCAAGGTTTGAGTTATTTTTTAGTTCTTTGTGGAAATAAAATGGGGTTACGCTAACAATCAAGTTTCTCCACTGTGTTTACCTAGATACTAATGATTTGACGACATTCAAACAGCTACAAGATTGTCCTGAAAAAGAAAATTTTAGCATGGAGCAGATGGGTAATCTGCTAAATACAAAAAGAAGCTTACAAGTCAATGCTGACAATAGAACAAGCACGGATGAAGCAGTGGGAAAGAAGAAGAAGATGACTAAGGAAGAAAGAATGCTCTTTATGGAGGAAAAGAAGAAAAAGAAGGAAGTAAGTCGCGTATTGAGGGTCCCAGTTTCATCTCAATATTTGGGTGACTGATCAGAATCTGTTATACAGGAAGAGAAACTTCGGAAGGCAGCATTGAAGGCTGAAGCTGCAGAATCAAAAAAATTGCAGAAAGAAATGCAAAAGTGGGCAAAGGGGAAGTTTGCACAAGATTCTATTGTGACTGAAATTGATGCAAAAGTAGTTGAATTGGGTTCAGTTGGAGGTTGGTTCTTTTTTATATCTTCTTTTCTTTTCTGGTGATTCATTACCGATGCTAATTTACTGTCATTTACTTTTCCAATTTGGTTATGGGATAAGTTCTCTGCTTTGTCCTACAGGCCATCTACTTACAAGGTTTGCAGAAAAAAGATTTAAATACCGCATAGCATCAAATCCAATTGAAAGATCAATTGTGTGGACCATGCCAGTTCCTGAACATATTTCCCAGGTAACTGTTTGGACTGAATATGAAGATTTTTCTTGCTACGATACTCAATATATCTATGGATTCTTAGTTTTCCCTTGTACCTCTGACATGACATCATAGTCTGATAACTAGGGTAGTTCTTAATCTTCTGCGAATGGTTGGAATTAACTGAGTAAATGACGTATTTTCATTGAATATTGATGCTTGATCACCCTAATAAATGCTGTATTTTTGGTAGAAAATATGATTATATGACCAGAAATTTATTTCCTGTGAATTTTTAAGGCATATGTGACAGTGTGACTCCAAGTCTTTGGTTGAAGGCTACTCGAAAATGCTTGTGACTCAAATGTTGGTTATTGTCTTCATCTGTCTCCTGTTGTCTGTATAACTTGGTTAAGAATTGATTTTTTATCACATGCTAATGTTCTTTAAAGTGCTATTGATTTTTCTTTTTATGCCTAGTTACCCTTCAAGTTGTAAGATATAAGATTCCTATTTTGTTTTATCTTCTTTTCCTTTTCTTGGGGGTTTAAATTGATATAGAGGTCAACATCGTTTTTAAGTTCTTCTATGCCCCTTTATTACACCGCTTTGCTCATGCAATATCAATATGAGGGTTTTAGCTATTGATGAGAATCCCAATGACTGTTATTTTGCCAATTTTATTTTGAGGTGCTGTATTCCAAGACAAGCTTGTGGGCTTGTCAAGTTTGTTAGCATTTTGGTATTTTTAGAAATAACCATATGATAAGCTTTTGTGCATCAGAAGTGAGTTTTTCTGATTATTCTTAACTTAACCGACTTAACCGATATCTATTACTTAAAATTTATAACATGAGATTGTCTTGGGAAAGTTTATATGTTACCTATTTATATAATTTTTTGAAATAGTCTGAATTCTCTACTACGAACTTCTAACTACTGGTCTGATAGTTATATTGTAATATATGTCATCCCTTCGTTTGTTCATGCTTTTTTTTTCCTTTTTTTTCCTCCTTTTTTCCTTTTTCTAATAAAATTAGAAACAAATGAAATATTCTTGATTGTCAAAATTAGCATTCGCTCAGATGTCAAATTTATATGTATGCATGAGAATATTGTTGTTCTGGTGAACCTTTAATTTGCACGTGTCTGTGATTATTAACATTTTGACTTATGCTCATTTTTATTTGTCACAGATATCTCCCCAAGGAATGGAAATTCCATACATATTACTCATATATGAGGCAGAAGAGTTTTGTAATCTTGTTCTCAATGAATCACTTATGGATCACGTTTCTTTAGTTCGAAGGCATTATCCATCTCATACAATTTGCTACCTCACAAATAGGTTAATGGCACATATAAGTAAAAAGTAAGGTGTTGATAAGTATAGTATCATACTATTTTTGCTGGGTATTTGTCGGCAATTGAGATGCAATATTGCAATCTATTGATACATGGACTCTGGTAATGTGGCAGAGAAAAGGAACGGTATAAGAATCCAGCAAATAATAGTGGTTGGAGACGTCCACCTGTTGAGGAGGTCAAATGACTTACTGAGATTCCAAACAATTACCATATATTAATGCTCTATATAACTGAAGAATTTTTGTTACAGGTGCTGGCAAAATTGACCACCCATTTTTTCAGGGTACATTCCAGGCAGTGTATTGATGAAGCTGAAGTAGCTGAACATGTTGTTGGTTTAACAAGTAGCCTAGCCTCTTGCCAATTCAGGTACTGTATTATCTCATAGTCATGAGTGTAATCTTGGTTTTGAGTGAGATGGAAACAATACAGACTAGTGATCAACATAATCCTGATATCATTTCTATATTCTTTTGCAGTTAATTTTTATTTTTAAGTTTTATTTTCTTTCTTAGGTTATATATTTTTCTGCCTCAATTGAAAAATAAATTCCTTTCAGAAAATCTTGAGTCTGAAAAAATTCAACAATTATTTGAACATACAACTATATGTCTCTCACTCTTTAATATACTGTTATAAGTTTATTAATGTTAGTCTTATTTAGCTGTCCAGCCCATTTAAATTACTTGGGGTTTTTACTATTGGAGACTTTTACAGGTGTTTGTTTCTATGAACAACTGAAGGAACACCTTATCTTTCATCCTTGTATTGTATGCTTGTGCACATGTGTCAGTGAGTCTTGCATTCTTTTCCATATTTTAGCTGGTAAATGATCTGAAACTGCTTCATACTTTCAATTGCAGAAAGAAATTAACTCGACTATCTGTAAACGCCAATGGATCCCTTATCTCGAAGGACTCTGTAGATAAGAATTTAATAAAAAAGAGCCCGTGGTGAGTATGCTATAATTTCGTACTCTCTATCTTTAACTGTATTTTTTACTTGGATTCATCTGAAGAAGAAAAATGTCAAAATGAATTGTTGAAATTGTTTGATTAGAATTGTTGAACTCAACGTTCTGGAACAAAATATTTAGGAAATTTCATCTTGAATTTTACTGTCATGTAATTTTATCTAAAATAGTTAAAACCAACCCAGCTATTGTTCTGTTGCAAAAGGATATATGAACATTCTATGTTTTGTGCATTAAGCCATTGGACAGTGGTACTTAGCTCAGTCACAGACTTGCACTGGATAGATGTTCTACGAAAGAAATTTGATAAGCGTGTGGATGGTATTGCTTATCAGCTTATACAATAACAGCCTGTTTCAGCTACATTGATAACTTTGACGAATAATCGATAGAATATTGGCAATAGTAGTGCCGCTTTTGACTGATGAGTTACATATCATGCTTTGTGACCTCCCTGGTATTTGTAGAATTATCCGCTACCTATTAAGCTGAACGACCTCCTTTTTTCACTTTCATGCTAAGTAGAGCCTTCCATGTCTCTCATGCATCTCATGGCTTTGCTATCTTTCTCACCAGTTAATCCCCAACCATTAGTGTGCAACATGTTGCTTTCTGAGCAGGCTCTGAATTTTTATATCTGAATTCTCTGTTATGTCCAGGTTAAAAGCTTTGGTATCTATTCCAAAGGTACAGCCACGATATGCCATTGCTATATGGAAGAAGTACCCTACTATGAAAGCTCTATTGAGCATTTACATGGACCCTAGTAAATCAGTAAGTGTAAAGGCAAAAATGTCTTCTTTATATTTGATTGATACTTGATAGTAAATATGTGCTGTCTTTTTGACATTTTGTTTTGAACACCTGTATGACTTTGTTCACTTTATATGAGCCTAGAAATTTGAAGGACTTCATTGTACCCTGGATAGCATCTAGATTGTACTTTACCATCTTTAATTGTGCTGTTAAAGAAAGAAAATCTATATAATTTCCCTCTTGGAGGAATTGGTTTAGTTTTGCAATTACAATAACATGTTATGGTTTTGTCCACTTTGGTTGTGTTGTTGGTTACTACTTTCATTGAGGCCTTATTTTATAGATATATAAATAATAAAGGATTGTGAAAAAAGATTTTCAGCAGCACAGAGCTAGTTTGAGCGTCACAGTTGGTGTAATTGATCCTTTCTGGTGCTTGCCTTATTACGTCATCCAAAATTTCTCTAAGTAGCTCTGCATCTTGGGTTTAGGGTGTAAGGAAAACCGAATCCTACACACTGCATCTTTCGCGTCAAAGTACCAAGTTTTATGCAATATCTTTATGTTAATATTTCTTAATTTGGTTCTTATATTAAGCAAATATATAAATAAATAAAAACACACATACAAACCCATTTTCAATGGATCCCAGATATGATAGCAGAAAACCTCTTGTTACAGTAATGCTTGGTGATGTGACCTTGTTCTACTCTGTTTCTGTTACTACAATGAATGGTTTGACTTGTGTTTGTTGTTTCTTAAAATACTCACGAAAACAAAATACTTGTATTGCTCTTATTTTGGAACTTCAGGTGCATGAAAAGGAGTTTCTGCTCAAGGATTTGACTGTCGACGGATTACTTGGTGGCAATAGAAAACTAGGAGAGGTTTGCTCAAAGAGAGTGTACAGAATACTCATAGCTCAAAGTGGGAGCATCAAAACAGATGATATTGAAGACGGTGCTGATTTCTTCAGATGTCAGTCAAATTAAAGTAACTTCCGATGGTAATTCTTGGTTTTTGCTTTAGTTTAATCAACAACGTTACAGGTGTGTATATTTGTTTTCAAGTTCATCTGTAGTTTTATCACATGCTTCATCTCTACAGCAGTTTATATATTTTCCTATTTCCTACATTTTCCAAGTATGCATGATTTTATTGTCCAACTTAGAGCACTCCTATTAAATGGCGTCTGAAAATTCATTGTGTCCTTGTAATATCTCAAGATCGGTTGGCCTGATGAGATACTGATGTGAGCTGAAGCGACGGCCAATTAATGGATTTGAGATATGTGGTCTTAGATTGTTGTATTTGTTTATCCTAGCAAGCATTTGATGATTGCTTAGGTGGTGGCCATTGGATATCCATTATTATACTGCCGTCTAGCTCGGATTGTTGTTGTTTTCTGAATTCCAAACAAATCTTGTTGCCTTCATCTGGTTGTTTTCACGATTAGCTTTTTAAGATTCGAGCCAATCTAAGTGAAGTCATTATTATTTTGATCCTAGAGATTTTATTGAGAATTATATTGATTTATGTATGATGAGTTGAAGATTGGCTTCCCTCCACCACGATTACTTAAATTGTGATGTTGGTTTAAGTTATATTTGATAATCCTGGTGGTCACATATACAATTTGATCCTGCTATCTCTCTTTGGAAGAAACTTCTAGTGGTGATTGATTTTTTATACTATCATTAATATGATAGATAGCAGCGATTGACACCTTAATGTGGTGTCTCATCTATCACATTAATAATGGTATAAAAAATAAGTAATAACTTAATATGTGACAATCATTGATGAGTGCCACATGAGTTGAAATTTTGAATCCTCTTTGGAAGACACTTTTTATAGTCATTGATTTTTTATACGATTATTAATGTGATGACACTTTTAGCAATTGACATGTTAACATAATGTTTCATCTATCACATTGATAAAGGTATAAAAAATCAACAGCAGCTTAATACGTAACATTCATTGGTTAGTGCCACATGAGTTGGGTTTTTTTTTTTTTTTTTTGGAGAGGAAATATTAGTACTATTATTTTTTTGAGTTGGAAAATGAATCCTCTCAATGTGACGAGTGAAATGCTTGAAATTGAGGCACAGAGGCTTGCCTTGAGGGCCCAGCAACAAGTAAAGCAATAACATTATTAAAGTAATCTGCAAGGCCGTATTATACAGAACTTGTGGGCATCACCATTAATGGACCTAATTTTGAATGGGGCCTCCACCTCACCTCGATATCAATGGTGGCCTTTTCATTTCATACCTTAAACGTGCTCTGCCCACCATCTCCACCAACTATTTCTACCAACATTCCATCATCATTAGTGTCATTAAAAGCTCCACTCCAAGTCCCAATAAACATTCGGTGATAATTTGCTCTCGCAGCAATGAAAGAAATTCTAATAAAAAAAATGTTAAACATTTTAAATTTTTAATTTCAAGAAATTATCTTAAATTATAAAATTTAAGTAAACTAATTATATTTTATAAGTTTTTAGTATAAAAAATTTAAGATGTGCAGCACTATTTTATTTTTTCATAAAAATTGTTATTCTCACTCTTGTAGAAAGTGGAATCCTATAATGATAAATTTATAAATTATTATCTTAGTGTCATTTCTAACCTATTTTAAATTCAAAAAACGACAAAAAAAATAAATTTTAAATCATGTAACAAACCATGCATTATTGTTATTATTTTTAAAGTTCTTAAGCCTCGTAGTCGTTGAATTCAAGCTATATTAAATTAGTTTACATCAATATCATATCTAAAACTTCGATATTTATTCATATGTTAACGCTCTTAAGAAGAGTTGCTGGGGAAGGCACTAGTCAAAGTCAATAAAAATTGTCATAAGCTTTTCATGAAATATTATTTTTGAGTTAATTATTTTGGAATTATGAGCCATTTCTATCCTTTTTATTTGCAAGGCAAATTATTTTGTCTAATAGAAATCCATTTGATACTATGTAAAAAATCTTGATTCTTGATGATTCAACTTCATAGAATGGTGATATGATCTAAGATCTTAAACTCTTATTAAAATATAAGACGAATTGACAACAATGTAAATATAATTTTACATCGTTATAAATTATTTGACAATTTCATAAATTGTCAAAACTCATCCGAATTTTAATTCCAGATTGAAAATTTTTCCTTATACTCCGTAATAATCAAATCTTTAGTCCACGTCATAGCCCATGCACACCGCACTAATTGACATGCACCAATAAATTTTTTGCATGCAATTTTATATATCAAAAAGTAGCTTCGCATTATTATGCCTGTGCTCTATAAAGTAGAAGTAAATAGACCTCACCTTGTCTTCTTAGGGAGCTCTCGGGTCATGGAGAAAAGCAAATCATTTTCAGGGAATCCAAGCTCCTGCTTCGACGCCCAGTTCGGGTTCGAGGATCGGTCGAAATCTTATAGCTTCAACGGTCCGACCGGGAAGGCGGATGTGTTAGCCTCTTCAGGCAACCCAGAGAGCAAGAGGAGGAAAAGGGTGGCTGCTTATAATATGTACACTATGGAAGGTAAGCTCAAGTCATCGCTTCGCAACAGTTTCAAGTGGATCAAGAACAAGTTCAGTGATGATTAATGCGATGTTTGAAGTAAGCAAGCTGTTCTTTGGCAACAGAAATTAGGGTTCTTCTTCTTCTTTTTTTTTTTTTTTAATCCCATAATTGAATTGTGATTATGTTTTGAAGTTTGTGTATAAGGAGCTTGTAATATAAATCGATGATCGTCATGTGTTTGTTGTTTGTTCGTGTTTCTTTCTTATTGCCTCCGAGCACTGCATGTTAACTACAGATTGATGATTGACGAGCCTGTTTAATTAACAAACTATTGAGCTTTACTATTTCAATGGGCTTGCAATCTGTAGGGGTGCATTTAGACGCATTAAATTAAATTGGGCAGAAACACTTTAAAGACCCATCACTTGTGAGTCCATTTTAATGGGGCTTCTTAAGTACAGATGAATTTATTGATACAAGTTTGAAGTTTACATTCTTCCCACGAAGCGATGCCAATAATTCACTTTCGATCATTCTTTACCTCTCCTTCGGCTCTTGTTACATCTATGAGCTATTATATTAATTACGAACTCTAAAATACATCTAATGGCCTCTTCAACTTAGGGAAGTAAAGATAAATAAAGCAGCAATGTAGAATTTTAGAGAGGAATTCATGCAATAATATTTGCGTGTGTTTCCTAGATTTCAAAAAACAATACAATAGTCGAGTGGTCAGGGCTGCTGTCCTCCAACTTGGAGGGCAGCAGTTCGAACCCCCATAAATACATTGTGGGGATATTTTCTTTTTTAATTAAAAATTGAGTGAAGGTAGTTTATTTTTTTTATCTAAGAGTGAGCAGTAGACATCTCTCGAATATTTGTGAGGGTTAAAATCTGGGCAGAACTCCATTAGCATTAATGTAAGTTGGTCCCAGTAATAGTCTGATTTGTAAATATCGGTTATAGTCTCATATAATATAAGTTGTAGTTTGAGCATTAATCTCATGTAATAAAAAAAACAATACAATAATCATAACTACATATACAAGAAGAAATGAGAAAGCCTTTAAATTGAACCTTTCTTTGGACCACAAAGAAATAAAGGGAGAAAAGATAACATTTATAGTAGAAATCTTTTTTTTTTGTGGGGATAAATTTTATAATAGAAAATAGAAAGAGCATAAAGCAATAACATTCTCGAGAAAGCCTCCACTTACAAAAACAAAATATAAACATAAAAAATAAATAATAAAAAGAGTAAAAATAATTCATAAAAGATAACATTAATCAACATTCATTCATAGTTGGATCGTGTAAATATAATTGTAATTTGAAAGGCTACATGGTATAAACTTATTAAATCTTTGGCGATAAACAGGATTAAAAAAAAAAAAAACTAGACCAAATTTTCCAAAACTGCCCTTTTCTTTTCTCATACTCATCCCTTCAACGTGCGCGACCGACAATAATTTTCTTTCCAACATATTAAGGGTGTTTCTATAATTTCAATAATTTTGGGTATACTTCTTCAAGAATCTGTCAAGAAAGCGTACTTTTCACAAAGAATGAGTTTTGCAGCATATGCGGAACAAAAACTCCCAATAACTTGTAAAAGCTCCGGCCAGAAGAAAGGCCGCCGCCGGCCAGAGTTAATGAGTTGAGTTAACCCTATATCTTTGCAACACCACCGGAAATCAGAAGAACCCACTGCCGGCGACCCCGAAACCCTTAAAAAGGTAATTTTGAGTAATATTAGCCTTCAATTCAGTAACTTTTTCTTCCCAAAAAAATTAATTTTTTTTCTCAATTTTCAAAAACTTTGGTGAATTTGTAGGTGCAAGAATAAATGGGAGTTATTAAAGACGGTAAAGTCTCTGGAAATTTACCGAGCAATGAGGTTTTTGCGGTTCACTATCCAGGTTATTCTTCATCAACATCTCGTGCAATTCAGACTCTTGGCGGAAGTGAAGCAATTCTCAAGGTCCAAACAAACTACACTTATGAAATTTTCCCAATATTTGTTGTAATTAATGTAGTACAAGCTTATTTTATGTGTCAGTATTGCTCTTGCTCTTGTAATGATATGGGGTCCGTAGATGTTGAGTAAAGTGATAATTGTTTCTTTTCTTATTAGCTGTTGGGTTTTAAGTTGCATAAATAGCTGTCATCTGCTGCAGAAGAAATAATTTTGTTTGTAAATGTTATTTATTCCATGGTTAGTATTTGCGCATGTTTATGTGTGTATAATGGATGGGATCCCAAGGATTAGGGCATAACAGGGCATGTGAGGATATATGTGCTCATCGAAATGTGCTTTTAGGAGTCAAGGATGTGTAAAGAATCACTGGAACATAAATTCTTGAATATATGGTAAGATAGATAAAGTCGCTTGTATGGCTGGCGATTTATATATGTTTGTTTTACTATATGTATGAAAATTAGTTTGTGTTCGTTTAGATTGAAATTTTCAATGTATGAATATAAGCCTGTGCCGTTTTTTTTTTTTTCCTCCTATAATTTAACATCTATTTTTGCCATCTCAATTCTTTCCGAGATATGATTTTGGGGCTGTAATTCTGTGCTTCCGAGTAAATTCTTATTTCATTCTCATGTCAAACTGCTGCTAATTTATGATTAATCGTGTCCTGTTTAGGCTCGTAGTTCAAAGTCTAACAAGTTGGAGCTTCGTTTCCGACCTGAAGACCCATACTCACACCCTGCATTTGGAGAAGTTCGTCCCTGTAACAACTTGCTATTAAAAATGTCTAAAAAGAAGACGTCACAGCCTTGTGATGGCCAAAGCCCTAAACTTTCCAACCAGACATTCAAGCATCCATTGCATGATGCAGCTGATGTTGGAAATGTTCCAGAGATACATCAGCTTGAAAGTGACTCAGTTGTCTCTAGAAAAGAAGCTGAAAAGCAGAAATCAGAAGACCAAGTAAATCTTTTTGCTGATATTGTTGCTCGGGTCTCTGAGGCTTATCACTTTGATGGTCAGAATTCAATAGTTTGCTATTGTTATATGCTCATTGACATTTTCATTTATCTTCATTACTAATAAGTTGATCTTTCCTTGTTTCTAAAATTTGTCAAGGAATGGCTGACTACCAACATGTTGTCGCTGTTCATGCTGATGTTGCTCGGAGGAAAAAGAGAAACTGGACAGAAGTAGAGGAGCCACAGTTTGGTGAAGCCTTTATATTTTTATTTTCTCTACTCCTTGAGAAGTGACATGTAAAATATCATGTTTGGTTCGTTTTCCCTATCAAAATGATTTATTCTCAACTTTCAGAGAAGGGTGGTCTCATAGATCTAGATGAGGACGATGTAATGATGATATTGCCCCCACTTTTTGCACCTAAAGATGTTCCAGAAAATTTAGTGTAAGGCACACTTTTCTCTTATTTGGATATACTTGAACCTTGTTTAATTGATTCCTAATAAGATTTTTCCGTGGAGAGTTTATATTACATATCTCATTGAATTAAATGCACTACATTGACCAATTTCATAATTTTTATGTAACAAAATCCACTTCCTTTATCTTGATATATATATAATCTACAGCTATCTGTTGCTAGATTATTGAAGAACTTTTAGTCGCGCGTTATTTTTCCTGACTGACTATTTAATCTTTTTCAGGTTAAGACCATCAGTCATTCCAAGCTCATTGAAGAAAGAAGCAAGAGTTGAGCAAAACATTTCAGAGGTATTGATGAAAAAGTTAATACTTCTGTTCTCCTTTTATTCTATTTTGTTTACTTTTTAGACTGTTAAGTTGCCGCCAAAACGTTTTTACTTTTATTTTATTGATTTTTTATTGCCTAATGTTTATATGTGTATGTATATGGGATAATACATTTCCATATTTAGTCATATTTGATAGCCTAATAAGTTCCACCAAGTCTTTGCTATGGTAGATGTTTATCTTCCGCAACTTGCTCCACACATTTCTTCTTATGGGTTTGATTTCTTATATTTAATCTGGACGCAGTAGTTTTAGCAGTGCTTTAGATTTGATACCCAATATTATACAATTAATATACTTCTTTTTGTTTCTGAGAAAATAGTATTAATAATAATAAATACAATTAATATTGTTCTTTTATATTAGCTTAAAGCTGTAGGAGTCATAAAGTTGGAATTGGTTGATATTGAGCAATAGAATGGTTAAGTCATGATAGGGCCCTCTTACCTGTTCACCGTTTTGCTTGTGAAGCCCATATCTAAAATATGAAATGCTAATGCATTTATAAACAATACTTCTTAATAAACATTCTTGTGTTAATCTTTTGTTAGTTTTAATAAGTGAACTTTATGGATAAAAAATTGGAGTCAAACTTATTTCGTGATTAAAAATGTAGCTTAACAGTTAATTAAATGAAATCAATTTCTACTGATTAACCCCTTAAAAATTTGATGGAGCTTCAAAGTGAATTTCTTATTTTGGAGTTTGACACATGAAAAATTTGAAACTGATTATACACTTTGGAGGAGGCTGAATCTATCTTTATCTCCTTAATTGTACATACAATAGGAAAGAAACAGAATTCCATGCATCATCATTTTCTGGGAAGTTTTTCGGCTGCAATTTATTGTGCTTCCAAAGAGAATGATCTGACTTAGTAATCTTTACATGTCTCATTTCAGATGTCAACTATATTATTTAAAGCAATGTTCTGTCCGCTATCAAGCACATAATCTCATATCATATGGCGATGGTTAGTAATGCTTTAATTGACAAGACTTTTGTTGTTTTCTATGCAGAAGGATATAGAGTCGGGTCTTGCAATTGACTTTAACATCAAAGATAT
>NW_006262075.1:17847920-17930100 GCF_000493195.1 Citrus x clementina
GGGATTTCTTGTTTTCATCATCTTTCAGGGCATATACTTAGAATAATTCATCATAATTTTGCCCCTTCCGCCACTCTCCCCAAGCACACAACCCCCCCCCCCCCCCTCCCCAAAAAAAAAAAAAAAAACTTTTTGGTTATACTTAGCAGTCTTACAGATACCTGAAAAGGTACAGTGGGAGGAATTCATATCCAGGGATTCAGAGCAGTGGAAGTGGCAGATGGCTGTATCTAAACTCTTTGATGAGCAGCCTATATGGCCTAAAAGTTCTATCAATGATCGCATGCTTGATGAAGGTCTAAAATTTAACAGTATAATGCTCAAAAGGTTTTCTACCTGGAACCTCAACCTCATAGTAAATTATTTTAGCATTACTATGGCTCTTTGTTAAATTTAGTATTCTACATTTGTCTGCTTTTACAGGCTTCTGCTTGGAATTGCATACTACTTCTCAAGTGGACCATTTCTCAGGTTCTGGATCAGAAAAGGCTATGACCCTCGCAAAGATCCAGAATCCCGCATGTAAGATTCCCACTTAAACATTCTCTTAGATTTCTTTTCCTGTTTAGTTCATTAATCTGCTTGCCTATTGCAATGAAATTGGGTGTCCCAGCCAAAGAAATGAGTAAAAATTAGCTGAGAATAATTGAATGGAGGATGCCCTTTTGTTTCCATGTTGAGCTTGAAGCAATAGGGTAGTGCTGTTAGATCTGAATTAGAGTATCCTCGCTACATGGTTTTAACGTGTTTTAGAAGCATATGAGGGATTAGTTCATGATGATATTGAATTTTGGAGATTTTCGTTATTGCTTTTCGCTTGAAATGTTTTGGACCTTCACAAAATCCAGGCTGAAAATCCCGATTGCTGATGTAAACAGTCCTTCCCCTTCTTCCCTTTGTCCGTTCAAAGTTCTGATTACATGTACACTATTTTGCATTTCTTCTAGTGTTTTAACGATGATATCACTGAAATTTGATTGCACACCAAGGTTTGATCCATTCTAGGGAAAAGTCTCGGGTGGGACAGTCCTTGTAGACCTTGCTCTCTCCTTTTATCTGTAAACTGTTTTTCCTATTGTCATAATAAAAGTTGACATATGGGTGCTATGGTAAGAAAGAAAATTGCAGAGATGAATTCCTCTTATGAAGTTTAGTATTTCTGTTTAGCTGACGTATTTTCTTTTTCCCCAGTTCATTTTTTACCTCTCTGTTGACTATCTAAAATGTACTTTGCTTTAGCAGATATCAGAGAACTGATTTTCGAGTAAAGCCACCACTACGAAGTTATTGTGATTCTAACGCAGATACTGAGTAAGTTCTGTCTGAAGTTTTTCCTTTTTCTCCTTTCTCTTTAAAAAACTTAAAACTTGGTAGTTGTTTGATGTAGTACAATCAGAGTACTAGCAATGAACAGTTAAGTTTTTCACTTAACGTTGTGCATTAAGATGTAAAGCTATTTGTTCTTGTCCTTTGAAGGTGATACCGAGCTACATGACAGGAATTAGCTCAAACCTTATCTTTTTTCCTATAGAACCAATTGAAAGTTAACCAACAGGCTAGCCGGTGCTTGGGAAAGCACATTCCTGCTAGTAGCATGTTCACTGGATGGGTTTATTATAATTTAAAATATTAAATTTCCATGGATCTTCTTGTACTTTCTGATAAAAAAGTTTAAGTTTCATACGTTGATTAGCCAAAGGAAGGTCAAGGGACTTTTGGGTATGAGTAAAAACATAAAGGAATGATGGCTGTAAAATTCATGATGTTTGTTTGGATTTAATTGATGAGAGTAAGCTAGCTGCTTACTGCATTGTTGATCAGGACACCACAAAGCCAATTAAGGGTTCTGTTGCCTGATCAGTGGAGTAATTTAGTCTACGGTTAGAAGTTGATTGTTTTGTTTCTAATTTGACCTAGAGAAAACTAAAGTCAAGCCTGTAAAGCTGCATATATACTCTAGATTAGTGTAATTATTTCAAGTTACCTCAGTCTTCTATTTCTTCTGACCCCTTATTCAAAACATTACGCCTTGCATATTCAGACATTTGAGCATTATCGTAGACCTTAGAAATTTGGACTCTTGAGAAATATCTCTTTTTATACAATCTATATCAGGTATTCCTCATTAATATCATGCCTATTTTGTATGCATGTGAACATTGGTCAAACTTTTGCAGCAGATTGTGATTGGATTTGGGAGTTAAACACTCCAAAATATGAGTTGAAACATGAGTGACTTAAAGGTGCGCTCGTTTTATTTTAACATTAAGGACCATTCTATGTGTTGGAGTGGATGATTTTCTTGATTGAAGGATCTAGAAGCAACTGGGACCAGAAAATTTCAGGTGGCTAACACTGAGGAATAATTTTAGATTGCTGTTTCAGTTGGAAGGCTTTAACAAGCTCGGGTTCTGCTTTCTATTTCCTAAAATTCATCCTTTAGAGAGAGAGAGTGTGTGATCTAAGTTATTTTATTATTTTGTTGTGTCGAGGAGTAATGAATACAGTGCTCAATTGCGTGGTTTCAAATGAGGTTGTTGGGTTTTGAATGATACTAGTATTACTTGTGTCACGTTCCAGATTTTATTTTATTTATTTTTATCCCATGCAGATTGAAGTATAGATGGAAAGATTTATGTGCATTCCAAGTGTTTCCTACCAAATGCAGTACATCACTGCAGCTATTTGAACTTGTTGATGACTATATTCAGCAAGAGATAAGAAAGCCTGTAAAGCGAACAACTTGCTCTGTAAGTTTTTATTATTGCTCCACTTTGCATATATGCATTTGTGTTTTCTGTCATTACTTATTTTCCATCATTCTTCTGTGATTCCTTTTTCCTTCCAAAAACATTTTACTTTTTAGTTGCTTCTTTGCTCTCTGGATGCTGTCTATTGTTCGTAGTTAGCTATGTATTTCTTGTTATCCACTTTCTTCTCTGATTTAGATGTTGAAGACTGGATTTGTCATTTAGCTGTTCATTATTACTTTTTGTTCCTCAGCTGTTAGTGAACTGACCATTGACTATTTTTATCCTCTGTTATTAGTTTATTCTCTCTTTCTCTCTCTCTCTCTATACACACACGCACATACACATATATTGTATAAAGAAAAGAAAAAAAAAAGGTGTCAAAACCTGGATTTGTAAAACCAGATTTTTTTGAAAAAAAAGAACCACTAGAAGTTTCATCTTATTTTTTGTTGGAGGCAACATGTCAGTACCAGAGTTTGAGATAAGATAGGAGAGGCAACATTGTAATTGGTGCAACATAAGTGCATCCTTTACACATATATTGTATTGCTACCATTCATACATTTCATTTATTATAACCACCACCTTGATTTGTAAATTGAAAACAACTGTGCATTTGCATACTTTATAAGATTTCATTGGATTGTTATGTGGACAACTGTGGAACAATGGGTATATCCTAGTATTATTAGCTGCCCTCGCCCTCTCTTACACTGTGGAAAATGGCGCCTCAGCTCAAATTGCATCTCTTTTAACAATGATGAAGATGCTGTAGAGAAAATATTGATTTTCCTTCCACTCCCTTACCCCAAAAAGCTGACAATATGTTTCTGAGAGAGAAAACAATCATTCTTTTTATATCAAGACTTTCAGTTTGTCAGGTTGCAATATCCAGACCTAAGTATCCTTCATGATTGTATGGAGTGTTGATTTTATAGTTTCAAGCAACTTCTGCTGTCTGGTATCTAGAATTTGGTAATTTAAAGGTGTAGGAAAATAAAATCCATGTGTTTCTTTCTTCACCATCCCTCTCTGTGTGTAACTTTGTTGGAGACAAGTGATTGGTAAAATGATTCAGAAGACTTGATCTGGGCCAAAAGATTATGGAATATGGACATTTTCCTGGGCAAACAAAATGTTAGGGCCTTTTATCTCAGATGAAAAACAAAGTATAAGCTTGATTGAGGTGAACTGTGTAGTGTGGACATTAAAAAAAAAAAATATTATGATTACTAGATTTAGAGTAGCTGGTCATTAGGACAGAAGAAAGGGCAGTAGTTTCTTTCGTATCCACCTAAAAGTGCTGCCTGAATTGTTAATATAAACATCCAATAGCCTGTAATTAGCAATGATGCTTCTGATCAAATGGTTATGAACATTTTTGGCTTTATTTCCAATTAAGAACAATTTGAAGATAACAAAATGTTTGAAATTTATTTGGTGCCTTGTAGTAATTTTGTAGAACAGAATGGTTTGCAGCTAATTCTGTGTAAAATGAGTATTTTGAATCTGAATATTATCATGGTTAAAGATCCTTTTTAAAATGGTATTAATTTTGCAGCTGCAAACTGGATGGTTCTCAAGTCACGTGCTTGCTGCAATAAGAAGACGAGTGGAGGTGAGGTTTCTGTCGGTGTTCCCTGGAACTGGTGCTCAGAAGTTACTAAAAAATGCTAGTGAAAGCTTTGAAAAGTTAAAGAGGATCTGCATTTATAAAGATACCTTAAAACCTGATCAAGAGGAAAACCTACAAATCAATAAAGGTTTGAATTTTCTATTACTTTCAATTATTTTCACATTTCCAGAAGTACATTTATTTGCTGTGCTACTGTACTCTTCATATTATTGTCAAATGGTTACAAGTATTGTGAAAGTTTTCTGATCCTTGTTATTCAAATTATCCTAAAAATATCTTTCAAAAACTAAACAAATTAATAAATAAAATATAGGTTACTTACAGATTGTTTAAATTTTTTTGCGCAGAAAATATTTGATTATGCATGCATAAGCTTCTTCCTTGCCTTTATTAAATTAGCAATTTTTCATTTGGCTTGATTATATGTCTCTCCGTATCTATGTTGTACTGAATTCTGTGTGGGGGTGTTTGTCTTTATAGCTGTTTCTTTTTCTTAGACAGTTTTAAAGATTTCAAAAATTCACTAAAAGGTAAACAAGCCATTTACAGGCAGTATAAATGCTTCCATAATGAAAGCCTTAGAATTATTAACCAAATCAGGACATTCTAAAGGATGCCCAAGATCCGTAAAGCAACATAAAAGATCCCCAAAAGGTGCTTCCCCAATTTTCAGCGCTTACAAATAACCAAAAATTCAAAACATAATCTAACTTATTCCCCTTTTTTAAGGATGGAAAGGAGTTCAGAAGCTACCAAATCCCAAAAAGATTCCAAAATTAAACTTTTTCCTACAGAAAAGCATCATCTTCAATCTTATTATCAATGATTTTCCTATTCCTTGTCTAATCAAACTACCCAAAAGATTGTTGTCCTCTCTCCCTTCCCCAAGCAGATGCTTCTCAAGCTAGACAACATCTTGGTACTGCTCAGCTCAACGAATATGGAAAAGGAGAGATCCTTATGTGTAAATCAGTAAGAGAAAAGAGAAAGGGTCATTATTGGTTTCATCCTCTTTCTATCATCTGATGCATTGTTAGGAAAACAAGTGCCCACTGGTCTTCCTTCGCTAAGGAATAGTCTATGCTTGAATTGTTCCTGGAAGACTTCCAAATCTTCAACGTGGTCTAGGAATCAAACTTTGTTGTAGTTCCATTTAAGTTGTTTTTCTGATCTGTTTCACTGTCTTTGTTAATTGGTTCCAATTGTCTGTGATACTTCTTACATCTGTGAAATGTGTCTGGAGTAGTTAGTATGGAATTATCTAGTACTCTTCCAATTGATGTTTCTCTGTAAGTGCCCCATTGTACTCTTAGTTAAATGTCAAATTAACTAATCAACTTCACCATGTGGAGCTTACAGGTGATGGTGATAATAGAGAAAAACCTGAAGCTGTTGATGATGAAGAAGACAGAATAGAGGTTGATGACGAAGAGGAAGATAGAATAGAAGTTGATGCCGGTGAAGAGGAATCAGATGCCGATGAAACACTGGATATGGTAATCAAATGTAACTTTTCACTCAAATTTGGCATTAGTTTCCCTCACAATCTAGTATCAATTATTTAACACTTTGTCTTATATTTTTATACCTTTTTGTTATGTTGCTTTTGTTTGTCTTGTATTTTATATCTTTTTGTTATGTTGCTTTTGTAGGTTGGCGAGGATGATGAAATCTCTTTGCAATCTCATTCATGTATCCTTAAAGTGTATTATGCCAGTGCATTTCTTGCAAAGCATGTATCTTTGGAGTAATCAAAGATGATTAAACCCTTAGGCAAATCCTACAAACTTACATTGAAAAAGGATTAATCAATAACATTCCATCTGAAAGAGTCATTAGTTATCAGTTTCTCTGGGTGTAAGTCGTAGGAATGTGTATCTTCTTATTATTGAAGTATTGAAAACTCTAGTTCTTCATTGTTAGCTCAACAATATTTCTAGGTTCTGCTTGAAGTCATGAGAGTCCTGCAAGAAATTAAACTTTTTTGCCTTTTCCCCAGATTACTGTTTCCTTCTGGTATTATCCCATATTTTTTAATGTCAGAGCTTCCAATAAATTGGATAAGATGTCAAGCCTTGCTCTCTCCTTAGGAAGTATACTTTGTTTATGCTACTAAAACCATATTTGAATTCCCTACCCTATTGTAAGCCTAAAAATTTTAGTTTAAGTACGTTGGACCTTGTTGATGTTTTCATCATATGTTACTTTTAAGTTTGCATCTGCATGCATTCCCGGTTGCATCAGATTTCCCATACATTTTTCAGATCTAGGTCTGGAAAGCAACTCAAGAATATATTTGCAAGAGCTTTTTGGTAGTTTTTCATCGACCGATGTTGATGTTGATAAGATACAAGATAATGGCATCAGTGATGGAGAATATCAGATATACGAGCAGGATAGTGATGACAGCTATTCTGGGGATGATGACAACTAAATTTAAATTCTAGCAGATGATATGGAGGTACTTTTTCTTTTTCACTTTTGTTCATTCCCTTTTACCATCAAGACTGCGGAATTGTATGATTCCAAATTATGTAATTCTTCTATTAGTTAAGAATAAGTAATCTAGCTGACCCTGTATGTCCATCTCTCAAGTGTATTAGTATGTAAACTTCTGATCCAGGCTATTAGAGGATTTGAAAGTCAGGGAATTCTGTATTATGGTGGAAACTTGACCTAGATATTACTCGTAACATCAAGTGCTCATGGATTTTTCTTTTTTTGCATTTGTTGTTTCTTTTGGTTGAAATTTATTTATTTTCTATTCTTTAAGTTTTTCTTCAATTTTTAGAAGTATTATCTGTTGCATTATGTCTTGGGTCAGCTTGTGCTTCTATCAAAGTTATAGCAGGTTTTGGTTTAAATTTATGTTATGTAAAATAAAATTAAAATTAAAATTGTTGTACAAATTGCATTGTATTGGCTCGAGCCTTTTGTGCAACTGAAAATTCCAAAAATTGCAGGTGGAATGGAACCTAAAATCATCTTGAAGCACTCAAATCAACGTTGAATTGAAGGCTAGCCTTGATTGACTATCAGATGCTATTTAGGTCCATCAAAGACTGCATCTGCTTTGTTGACTATTTACATGCAGATACTGGAGCTGAGTTTAAAAGTAACATTGAAGAATTGTGGATAGAGTCTGTATTCTAGCTTCGCTGTGGGCTTCAATTTTTAAGGAGTTCCAAGATTCATCCTTTTTCTTCAGTCATGTAAGTTGGGAAAGTGTTTTGAGATAGGTGGCTAGGATGATCTAGTATTGTAGAGGGCGATTGGTATGTTTTGAGATAGGTGGTCTAGGCTGATCTAGTATTGTAGAGGGCGATTGGTATGTTTTGAGATAGGTGGTCTAGGCTGGTCTATTATTGTAGATGGGTGATTGGTATTATTTTTATACAGCACAGAAAAGTTTTCATTATTTGGCTTTCTTAGTGGACACTCGGTCCACTCCTTGTAACAATTCTTTGTCTTTAATACAATTTACAGTTTCTTATTTTTTTTTTTTTTTTAAAAAAAAGAAGAAGAAGAAGGAACAGCTGCACCATCTTGTCGAGCAGTGACTTCAATTCTTAAATTGTAAGATGATATGTACATTTGAATACTAATATTATGTTTAGCAAGAAGCCTTGGAGATAGATATAACTAGAGATTCATTGGATGGATCTTTGAGGAAACAATTTTGCAGCTGTAAATGAATGAATTGGACAAACAGATTAGCAGAACATATTGTCATATTTATAAGTTTTGTCAATACTAAATAATTTTGTTTATACACCTGCAATTGACTACTTGTACATTTGAGTTGATACACATATTACACACACAGCCTGCAATTCGCCATTGATCAAGAGACTGGAAGGAGATAGTTTGATTTTTTTTTAATTATAAGAAAAAGAAACAAAGTCATACTCAGTACGATTGCTGAGTAAGGCTCCGTTTAATACATGTTTTCAAGTAGAGATTATTTAAGTAGAGCTTTTATTAGTAGAATTTTTATAAATAGAGTTTTAACTACAAAATTTTCAATTGTTTGGTTGTCCATAAAAAATTTTATAAAAAATTTATGAAATTATTTTAATAAGTAAGTTTTTTAAAGTTATGTTATAAAAATAATAAAATAAGATTGTCAAATAAATAAAAGATATTTTAACATTTAAAAAATATTTTTTAACCTCTACTTGCAAAAGTCCAAAAGTCCAAAATTTAAACTTTTGCTAGTAGAGGCAAAATAACTTATCTAATCTTTAAAAACTCTATTAGAAAAATAACCAAACAAAAAAAAAATTATAATAAGAGTTTATAGATTTAAGTAAACACTTATAACTATTAAATAAGTCATACCAAACAGACACTAAGTTAAGTAGAATATGTTCTCAAACAGCAAAAGGCATTTTAGTTGATTACAAAAGCAAACGTGTGGATCTCTAGTGGATGTCATGCAGCACTAATATGTTAAAGGATACATTCATACATAACAGAGCTCAAAAAAGGGACATCCCATAACTTGCAGCTTTTAGCTAATTGGGATCATTTTCATTGGACTTATCCTTATCTAATCCAAAGAGTTTTGTTATCTTTTCGGGATCGAGTGTTCGGAAATCCAATGTAGAGAGGGACCTGCTGAAAGGAGCAAATGCATTGCCTTCTCTGTGATTGATGATATCTGTTATTGAAGCCTGTAAAAGAGTGAAGTTCTGAATGTTCATAAGAGCATTAGGATGACCCTCAGTTAGATTGAAGTTCTGGATGTTTTTGTTGTGATGAGCCTCCATTGTAGATCGATTTCGAAGAGTTGGACGAATTGGGGAAAGAGAAATATGCAATCCTGCTTCGTGTATGATTGATTTTAGACTGTGAGAGCTGCTTCTTGCACTTGGGTCTGCATTCTTCTCCAGCTGCAAGAACACATAACACCAGAAGCTTGAATATTTGATGCGTGAATGACTTTAGGGAAATTTTTTTAAAATTTTCTCTGCCATCATAGAAAAAAATTTTCATGCAAAAATCTTATTAGCCGGTGCTAACGCTCAAAATCAACCATTAAACAAAAGTTTATATGTATTCAATTTTAACTGAAATGCAACTTTTATGGGGCATTATATATGTACTCCATTCACCTCTTTAGAAGATTCGGTCTCTCCTTTGGTTTCATCTGCAGATGAAACAGATGAAACCCTTTTATGATGACCTTCATGTATCGATTGAGTAGATTTCCTTCCTTTTGAACTCCGGCGCCTGTAAAATGGAAATGCGTGGTGTTTAAATGATCTAATTTAATTTCTTTAACACTTACTGTAAGGTAGTATGGTCAAATAACCTTCCGTCTCATCATTTAGACTAGTGATCCTAGTGAGTACTTTATTTCATGTGAAAAAATAAGTTTTATCTTCGTACGCAAGCACGCTTGGAGGTATATGAATTTTATTGCTTGTGTTACTGCTACAAACATTTGAGTAAAATTCTAAATCATGCTGAAATTTCTGATTCTTATTGTTGCTTTGTTTATGTGCATGAAGAAGCTCCTTATTTAAGCATGATAACTTTTAGAAACTAATTCTTACAGCATGAAAATGAAAACAAGAAATAGAAATTCACAGCCAAATTAGTCACATACTTCTTTCTTCTGCGGGTTCGAGCTGGCTCATCCTCCTCTCTGCAGATTACCGGTAGACTCGAGAGGTCACAGGCCAATGGACTTGCATTGAAGAACTGAAAGTGAACGAAGTTTTAAAGATACAGAGTATTATAAGCTTATTGTATCACACAATCAGGAGAGGAACAAGAAAGGTATCGCTATATATACATTACATATAATTTCGGTGTAATTGCTCATTTAAGATTATGTAGAATGGACTAATGTTTGAACTCACCTCATTTTGGAGAGCAGAGGCAGCAGTACCACGATAAGCTGGATCCAGAGCTAGAAGTGTGGTTAAGATACCATAGGAAGAAGGAGGAAACTCTCCAAAGACTTCGCGAAAACTGGGCTTATAATGTTGTGGTCGAAAAGTTGTAGTTAGCTTCATTTTCTTCCAGTAATCCTCTGAAGGTGTGCCACAGAGCTTAAAAATCCTGTGAAGCTGCTCAACCTGAATGCACAAGAAGCTTAATTCACTGAATCACCTGCCAGAAGTAACATTTACACATTCATATCCTATATTTTAAAAAAAAAAAAAAGTGCACTTAGTGAACCTTTGAGATTTCGTAAAAATTGAATCATTGCTTTATCTCATTGTCATATGAGCAATATTTCTTCGTCAATTCACTTTTGTGAATGCTTGAACAACATGAAACACAAATTATTCTTCTATGATTTTTGAGCTAATTGCAAGAGTTTTACCTCTGTCCTTCCAGGCATAAGTGGTCGTCCAATAAACATTTCAGCTAAAAGGCATCCAGCACTCCAAAGATCGATACCAACTCCATAATCAGTAGAGCCTAATAGTAGCTCAGGAGCTCGGTACCAGAGTGTTACCACGCGGCTTGTAAGGGGGCCTTTTTGTTTAGGAATGAAGAAATTTGAAAGGCCAAAATCTGCAATCTTTAGCATCCCACTTTTGTCTATTAACAAGTTTGAAGCTTTAATGTCTCTGTGTAAAATTCCCCTTTCATGGCAATGCTGCAGACCCGAAAGTAGCTGCTGCATATAGCACTTCACCTACATAATACAAATATAAAATCCCAAATCAGGATGACAATATCCTTTGAGCTTTTGCCCCCCACCACCACCACCCAAAAAAAAAAAAAGGCTATACATAATCACTTGACTGATAACTAATTTGCTTTTTACCCAGAATAGAATTCATGATTTTGCTTGAATTTCAAAACACAGTAGCTAAAGTTTTTGGTACATGTTTTACTTTTCACCAACTATCCACTCATTTATACTTGACAACCATGAGAAAGTCGGATTTGGAAGTCTCATGTCATCCATACAAAAATTCCATAAAGTCGTGCCATGTAGACAATTATTTTTGAAACCACCAGAAAAGTTGATTGTTAGGTTAAATGAACATACATGTCATATTATCCGCAGTTATCGTAGCTCCAATGTATTCTAGACTTTTACTTAAAAGACCAATAATTCCTATTTCACATCACCTCAATACCAGGCATTCCCTTAATGCTATTTTCACTAGTACATGGTTACCAATTCAGTTTTTCAATTTATCCCAATTTATTTACATTTTTCAGACGAATTCAAAAAAAATTCCAACCTGTGGTTCGGTGAGCTTCTGGGCTGGGCGGCAGATGATTTTGGTCAAGTCTGATTGCATGAAATCGAAAACCAGATAGAGACTGTATTGCATCCTTGATGTAGCTAGTCCTTCAAGCTTGATGACATTGGGATGATCTAGCTTCTGCAGTATCCTTATCTCTCTTGCCATAAACTTGACACTCTCTGGCTCTGATGTGTCAAACCGGACCTTCTTCAAAGCAACAATCTTTCCTGTGTCTCTATCTCGAGCTTTGTATACATTGCTGTACGTTCCTTGCCCTACCTACAAAGTGAGTGCAAGATATTAATGATACAAAGGTATTAAGGATAAAAATTTGAACACTAACTATGCCGTCTTCAAACAATTCTTTTGTTTCCAATTTATACTTTTCAAGATCCAAACTGGGCCTCAAACTGAAACTCCTTAAGATTCGATTGGAATATGTTGAAATTGTTGATTCTACTATCTACAACACACGCCAACTTAGAAAATAACCAATTCTAGCCTCATGAAATTATTCTAATCAGGAACAAATTCAAGAAAACAAAGAGTTATTGAAAATCAAACCATGTTGGTGAGAAATCACAATACAAGAATGACGTGTGAACAACTGAAGCCACAAGCATGCACATGCTTCTATATCTACACTTGAGAAAATCATTCACCATGGTCTATTCAATTCGCTTAATACCTTTGAGAGAAAAATTCATCCAAATAAAGATAAAGAATCATTTTGCAAAGTGGTATCATCAAAATAAATCATTCCATGATCATAACAACTAAATAATAGCAACAATACCAACCTTGGCTAGTTTATCATAAGAATCAGCACTCTTAGGCACCAAACCAGCCAAAACCTCTTTAGGAATATTATCAACAAGCCATTTAGGCCAGCCATCAACCAGCTCGTCTTCACTAATCTTCTTCTTCACCGACTTCCGCGACCGGCTTCCGCCATCACCACCACCATTCCTCACCCTCTCTCCCACTCCATTACCATCACCCCCATGCCTAGACACCTTCCCATTCTCCTTCCCCACCGCCTTCTGCACCACAACTCTACCTGCACTCACTCCCTTCACATACCCACCTTCCATTTTCAATCTCTCAACCACATTTTGAGGCGGCGACAACTTGGCCTGAATACACCCCATGAATGATCAGACACCAAACCAAACCAGAACCTCTCAAAAACTTCACCACACAGTCAACACTAATGGTGATAATTGATATGTGACATTGAAACTTAGAGTTCTTTTGTGGGTGTGTGAAATGGGGAACATTAAAGAAAAAAAATTTCCCTTTTTTGTTGTCTCTTTTTGTGATCATCAACAAGGATGAATATGAAAAGCAAAGATGGCAATGTACATACAAGCCGTCCATTAGCCGGCAAATTTTTGGAATTATGCAAAAGGGAGAAGAGTGAGGGGTTTGAATTTGGCTGAAAAATTTGAGGAACCTTTTAATTATTATTATTATTATTATTATTATTATTAACGATTTTCTCCATTATCAAAGCTCAGGGGGGCTAAGTTATCAAGGGAATGTTGTTACAGTGTTTATGTTTTAGTTTTTTTATATTTACAGAAAAATAAGTTTAATTGGCAATTAAAAATTTTTGGCGGGTAGGAATTAGTAACTGTCGTATATATACAAATAAGTTTAGAATTTTGCCAAAAATCAACAATAATTTACTAATCAATTAGTCAGATATTGAATATTAAACTGGGTTAAATTGGATTATTTATTTTATTATTTATTTAAAAAAAGAAAAGAAAAATAACCAATCTATCAATGGAACAGCCATATGAAACAAACCAAATCAGTTTTTAAATGCATTTTTGAACTGGAGATTGGGTTGATTTTTTTTCCCCTTTTTTTAAGTAGTAAAAGTGTAAAACCAAAATTTAATACCTATGTTCACGAGTTCTGTTTATGGAATATAGTCTTTTTTTGTTACAAATTAAAATAAAATCAGATACATAAAGGGCATGTTTGGTATGTTGGAGTAGATTAGATTTGATAGTATACCAGAAGATTAAGTTGGATTATATTTAATATTACCGTATATTTTGTCTAGAATTCGATTGAACTCAACTAATTTAATTAAGTTAAAAGAAAATTAAATATATTAATATTAAATTAATAATTATGGGATATTTTTAAATTATTTATTCATTAAAGTAAATTAATTTAAATTTTTTAATTAATATTTATGTAGACAATAGACATGTTGTTTATAATTCTATTTTATAGATGCTGTGTCGTAAAACTTTATGGAATAAGTATGATATGCCGTTTATTAATCAGACAGAAATTTAATGACATGTTCGTAATCTCAACCAAACACACCCAGCTTCTTTTCTAAGCACGCGTTTCAAAAATAAGAACTCATAAGAAAAGTAAAAAGCTTTTTCTCCCATAATTTTTAGCCTAAATAAATCACACATAATTTGGAACATGATGCTGCTATCCGTTAATGAACAAATAGGTGATGATAGAATCAGAGTACCAAAATATAGACTAATTATAGTTTATTCCTATGAGCTTTGTAGGGAATATCCAACTTCGATGCTACAATCATTTACAGAAGAATTTGAACAAAATCATGGAGTTCGAACCTTGACATGCAAGAAATACTTTAACCAATCATCAAGATTCAGTTTATTCGTTATCATTTTTCCCCGTCTCCATTATGTTTGTATCTTCAAGAGGAATCTTTTAGTCTGCAACAAGTTGTTTCGAATTAACAGACTGCTAATTAACAAATCCACTTCGAGAGGATGATAAGCCGAGATCAAATGTTCCCATAGAGTCGGTCTGCATCAAATGAGAAAAGAGCAGAGAAAAAAGAAAGTTTAAACACATGGTAAAGTAAAATGATCAACACAATTTCCAGAAGAAATGTAATGTACCCATTTGATGTCTGACAGCCCAAGGCTGCTTTCATCGTTAAGCAGACGTGAAAAAAGCAGCAGGTCTGTCTCGGATTTTTTACTAGTATTGCTCTGTTGAAGCCCTGATTGGATGTTCTCCTGCACAAGATAGAATGAAAACTTAAAGAAGAATATATTGAGGCACATCTTGGGCAAGGAAAATGAATAACAGTACACGAACTATATCATGACTAAAATCAACGTGTTCTTTTTTTTTTTTGTCAACTAGCCTTTACAGAGATATGAATGCTCAGAGAACCAAAACCGAACTCTTTTAGAATAACAAGACTTTGAAGTAAGAAAGATGGGTACATACGAAAAACGCACAAGGAGCCAGAGAAAGCAGGACGATCTGAGAACATGACAGTACAGTCTGAACAAAAACTTACACCATTTAAAGAAACTTTAAAAATTTTAGCATATCAAAATGCCTTACAAGGAAGATCCTTTTGGGCCAAATAAATTTCTAATTTCAAGGGAATCTCCTAATAGAATACCAGTAAAGCTGAATCCAAAGAACGCGGCGTAAGAAGAAATTTTTGCCAAAGCTCTCATCTTCCTAAAATGTTAAAAATCCCAAATCAAGCATTCAAATCTATATAGATGACCAACATATATTTTCTCACAAATTCGATCCAACCATCATTATCAAGGGCAAACTATGCTAATAACTGTCTACTTATGCCTCTAAGTAGTTATGTGGGAGAAAAATACAAAAACAAAACCAACAAAAGCTTTCTGTGGGGGAAAAAACAAACTATTCCATTGTTGCAACAATAAGATAAATTTTTTAGCAAAACTCAGTCCCAGTAGGAACCTTGAATTTCTCAGCTTCAGCCCCCTGACTGCAGGAAATATTTCCACCCAAACCTAGAGTATCTTTCCCTGAGGAAGAGAATTTTTGGAATGCAAATGCATGGCATGTGTCTTCAGCATCCAAAATAGATGAGCGTGGCTGTTGAGGGGCTGGTTGTGGACCTTGAGGATGATTCATTTGGGCAGCAAGAAAAGCATCAAATGAATCAGAAATTAACTGAGATGGCTGCGAGTCTGCATTGCTCCCATTTGATTTCATCTCACTATTAAACTTTCCCTGCAAAGATGCTTCGGACAGCAAGCCTCCAATGCTTATGTTTGTTAGCATATCATCCCAGAGTAGTGATGGTTGGCCAATACTACCATCTGTCCTCACGTCATTATCCTAGATTGATCACAATGATTATTTTAGAAACAGCAAAACTTAAGAAAATATCTATACCAACTAAAAGTCTTGACTTAAGGATAGAAAATTTAGAAGCATATATAAGCAAGTGCTAGTTAATCAATTAAATCTGCAAAGCTGATTTTGACCATTTTACTTTCTTCCAAATAAGTATCAACCAATTCTTCAGAAAATATTACTATCTGATAGAAAAGATGATAAATGCTGAATCCAGATCTGCTCACTAGCCATGTGCACCAGAGACAAATTCTTAAAGAGGTTCTCATGCTAACTTATGAAGCATTCTCACAATATGCTTATACAGGAAATAACAATAATAATAATGATAATAACAACTGGTAAATGACATCATACCCTGGGACCAACAGGTCTATCAAAAGACATCTTCTCAGCTAAACCTGTATTTGTTGATCCACTTTCAATAAAAGGTTTGAGCTCTCCTCTTGTTGCATCTATTTGCTTTACTATGCCATTTGTATTCTCCACGTTGGTACTGCAACTTCTCTGTAAACCTTGAGCTTTTAAACAACCCTCTAGGGAAGTCGTTGTAGAGGGTACTCCACCGGTTTCCGTTTTGAGATTGGACGACCAGCCATACCTTATAAAAAGGAAATGAGTCAGAATCTGGAACTAAATTACTGCGAGCAAACAATAAAAGAAAGTGAGCAGTCCTCCAACCTCAAACGGAAAACAGTAGGGTTTCCTATAGCTGCATAGACATCTCCTGCACTGATGTCATTGTCATTCATAGTCCATCTGTAACTAGCCAAATTCTCCAAAGTATTATAGGGGAAGAACATGGGTTCCCCAAGAGCAATGCTTGAACTACCCCACTTGCTCTTAAGGTGCTTAAGCACAGAAGATATCTTCTTTCGAGTGCTTAGAGTGAGTTCCAAGTATGGATGAAATCCATCCTACAAGAAGAAAAACAATAATAACAGTGCATAGTGATTTATCTTGTGAAGAGTTTCTAATTAATTCAAAGCTTTTTTTTTCACAAATTTACCTTTTCTAATCCCATACGAGTCTTTTCATCTATGGGAAAGAGCTGTAACTTGATTTTTGCCAAGGGGTGAAGTATTTTTCCTGGATAAAGTTCAAATACTGGTGATTTAGTAGCTGATTTCATAAGGCATGTACCTTTGACTGGATATTTTACTACAACTGAGCTAGAAGGTAAACAATTTTCATCATTTTCAACTGAAAAATCATCAATTTTCCCTGAAAAGAGAAGATTCAATCCAATTGTAAGTTTATTGAAAATAAATGAAAGCAACTATGGTATAACTAACAGGTGGCATGATCAAAATTCTTAAAAAGAAATCTAGATGCAAAAGCAAGAAGGAATATGAAGACAACCTTGAGCCGTTAATTTGTTTCTTAGGAATAGAGTTAAGGTTTTTAATTAAGACAGGAAATTGGCAAGTTCACTGGTTTTCGTTCAATGGAGGGCCAAATTTGTTAATGCTTGCTTTATGGTTCCAAAAAAACCCGGCTTCAATAAATTTTGGCGTGAGCTTATAGTATATACAAACACTATGCCGGAAATTACTACAGGTTTTATACAAACCAATACTCATAGGCTTAGCTCCATCTTGTCCTATTTTAATGTAGCATATCAGTTTTACACCGTAGGCCTAAAAGCTTGTGGATATCAAATTCATTCATAGCTGAAATCATAGTTACTCCAATCCCAGCCTTGAAGGTTATCATATTCAAATCTGATTTAAGAAGTACTCCTCATTTTCACCCTAGGTTGAACCAAAAGGCCACATAGGCCCTGAAGTTAAATCTGAAAAACTTTGCATTGACACTTTACAAGTAGCAGTGGCAACATGAGCATTTGTACAAGAATTGATTGCTAGACAAATGCAGCAAGCATAAAAACGAGGTGCCTTACCTGTTGCTTTGTGGCACCTCCCCAAAGTTCTCTTAGTAGATCTCATAACTCCGTCACTACTTATACCCACATTGTGTTCTGTTTGAGCCACAATTACTTTTCCCCTTCGCTTTCTAGCAGATGTCATGGCAATTCAGCTCTTTTGCAAGTTAAACCAATTGTCAAACTGCATCAGTATTCTCTACGAGTCAAAAGTATTTCAAACCATAAATAGCCAACAGATTCAGTCAGCTAATATCGCTGCACAAGCATAATGCAGCAGAAGGTAAGTTGATGCAAGGTCAGGGATTAACAATATTCTGCTCACTAAGAATGCCAAAAATATTGAAATATAAACTAAACTCATCTTAAGCTTGAGGATGTCTCCGAATCTGGATAGCTAGATCTCATTCATTCCATGGAATAACAAGAAATAACACAAATTCATTCAGAGTCTAAATACTGAAGACTTCATATACTCAAGTCTAATGTGCATCAAAGGGCTACGAAAGACCCATATTTATAGCAACAGATAACCTATTGTAGCTAAACTAGAAATATGACCTAAACAAGAATTAAACTATAAGAAGGAATAAAAATTAATACAAGAGACTGGATTTTTTAATTTGTTTGAAACAATTGATCTATAGTCAATATGACCGTTACACTAAAGAAACAATCTAAATGCCATAAGTTCTGAAATCAATAATTTTTATTCATAATTAAAGACACTAAAAGAGGCGGCTGCAACTAATTTAACTGGTAGATTAATTTTTTCCCTTTCTACAAAGTGGCCTAAGATTGAATCTTGTTCACTCCAAAAGGAAAGTTTGCTAAATGCAAGAGAGTTAACTCCTGTTTGCAACCTATATTCCTGAAATACAATTTAGATATCGAAAGAAAATGAAAGGAATAATAATAAAAAAAAATGGAGAACTAGCAAACTTAAACCAAAGCTAACTAAAACCAAATACAAGCACAGTATTGTGTCTCGAAATGGTTTCAGCACAGTTAGAGAATTTCCAAAGAGTCAGAAGTGATTCTATATCAACTTTTCAAGATCAAAAAAGCACTTGGATTTCTACCTAGCAAAAATAAATGGTAGTGGCTTCCCTAAAAAGCCTATTTAAAAAAAAAATTACAAAGTTTATTCCAAAAAAATTCTTTTAATTATTTCTATAGAAAGTGGTTTCATCCCTTGTTTTTCAACAAAATCACTCTGCAGTCATATAATTCCAACAAACAGAAAATTAAAAGTTCTCCCAATTTGATCTCCATAAAAAAAAAAATAACAATCTCCCAAAATTGATTTCTCCTATTTTTAACTTCAGAAGAAGCAAAATTTCTTACATTAATTTAACTCAAAAAAGGAAAAAAAAAAGTCAAAGTTCAGTAAAAAATCTAACTCTTTCATTTTTTTTATTGTTATTAAGATTTTAACTTCGGCACGAGATGCATTAAATCAAAGAAACCCTAATATCACCAATCGACTCTAATTTACGCCTCGATGCTAATAATCAAAGATGCGACTTGATATTAAAATATTAATGAAAGTGTTCAAAACGAAATTAAATTACATAACAACGTACATAAATCATTAATAAAATCAGATTAATTTTATTAAAACTTAAAAGAAGTAAAAATTATTAGAAAATTGACGTACCTAAATCAGAGCGCAGAAGGGGAGAGAGAGTGGGGTTTGGATTTGATTGAAATTGGACAAACACGTTGGCGGGAACGAAATTTTACGAAACGGATAAGGGCGCGTTTGCGTGCGCCATTTTATAACTGAGTGGAGAATCATGGGCCGGACAATATAATCGGGCTTTGTGAGTGTTGTTTTGGGCCTTTGTGGGTAAATTTTCATTTAGCTACTTAACGTTTAGTTAAATTACATACATCCACATTTAGTTTGGAAAAAGTGGACCTTTTTGAAATATATCTTCATAAACATAAAGTCCTTCCGTGTGTAAAATTGGAACCTCACACATACAATTTTGGGTCTAGCTACGTTAGTTATGCTCTAAATTAAAGCATCTATTAGAATCATTAGATCTAAAGTTGAAAGAACCAATAATCATTTCAACTTTAAATCTAATAATTATGAAAAACGCTCTGACTTAGAACATCTCTAACATAGTAATTTTTTAATAATTTTTTATCAACAACAAATTTTCCTAAAAGCCCGACCAAATAATTATCTAATAACTTTATTTAGCTAACTACTCAAATTCGAATACGAATTTTCATATACTCTACTCCATATAAGATTATGTATTGTAGAAGATTTTTGTTCAACATAGATCAACGATGATTACATTTGTTGCCATCCTTGCAACAAAGTAAATTCCAATAAATATGACTCCCATTTAGTGAATATAATATTGGTTTCGTTTTCCATTTTTCTTCCTCTTTTGGACGTGCAATTCAAGCAGAACCGTCTAATGTGTGATTTGCAAATTGCCTTGTCCTTTTCAAGGCCCTTTACGATGGCTCGAATAAACTAACAAACAAGTACCAATAATATTTTACAAATAACTTACTAATAGATAGCGTACATGACAAACATTTGATGCGAATGTTAAAAGGTGATTAAAGTACCCTTTAAAGAAGATCCTAGCGATAATCCACTTCCATCTCCCCAATCCCCACAGACCCCACTCATGCAACCTCTCATTGTTTCCAAGCACTTGATTGTGAGAACTCTAAAACTAGAAGAAATTAAACCATTAACAGATATATGTAGTTAAAATGACCTTGCACTACATTTCAGCTAATTGTAAGCATTCTAACCACAGAAATTTTAGACAGAAAAACATTAAAAACTATGTAAGAAAAAACACACAAGAAATTTCAGTAAGTAAATTCATGGCCTGGACTATCGGCATGCATATCCATAGAATCGGAACTGGGGGAATTGGCATCCCTGTTTTGCTGGTGATGAGCATTGTTGGTGTCACCATTCCGAGGTCCGTTTCCAGGCGGCATTTGGTAACCACCTTGTGTCAAGTCATAGTGTTGGAGGCTCCGGCGAACTGGGCTGGAGAGAGCGTTTGAAAAGACTGAGTTCTTAGCTTGATGATCAGGCTGCCCAGATCGAACTCCAGGTCCGACTGTTGATGGTGCATATGGAATAGAAGAAAATGGAAGTCCTGAGTTGTTTAATACGGCTTGGGAATGCTGGTGCTGAACTGCCAGCCTGGGGGACATTGGCGGCTCCTCTGCTCCATATTCAAGCTCATTCTACAAAACATCATAATAAAAAATTAAAATAATTTCGCAGAAATAATTAAATTCTTCTATGCGTCTTCCACTGCATTTGGATGCTCCAATAAGAAAGCAGCCATCCATTTGATACAAACATATCCACTCATATTAGAAAATGTGAGATGCCAGTCACCAAAGCACTAAAAAAGAATATTCCATACCTGATATGCCATACCCTCATTTGGGATGCTGCGAAAAACATGCACTCGTGTTCAAAAGCAATCACTTAAGCAAATGGTCATAACTCCGTTTAAGTGGGCCAACATATTACTTAAATTTCATTTCCTAATACCTCATGAATCCACAAAAAAGCTTTTAATTATCATTATCAGTTTCAGGTAATAAAAATACACTACAAGGGAAAGACAAATGGGTACGTGCAACAATTGTCAATCGCACTCATCAGGTGCAATCAAAACAAGCTGAAAAGGCAACAAGCTAATGAAAGTCCCCAAGGCAAGCATGACATATATCCTAAACTAAAAAGATATGCTATAACTTCATGTCATTCAACCATGCAAAGCTAAGAGTCACAAATCAGATCAAAATGATCTTTAGTGAAGACCAAATGAACAAATGCCTGAACCAAAATACATTCACATTCCACCTATCAGCTTACCTTTTTTTTCTTTTTTCTTTTCTCTTTTTTGCCCTCTGTACGATGAATGATAGAAAATAGTCGATCCTTAGTGATCTTGGGAATGAAGACCCATACTGAAGTGAAATATTATTAGAACTACACGAAGACGGGTAGCATCCTTTAATTTTGATGGTTCAAGACCATCTGGCCTTTCATTACTAGCAAGGTTTGGTTCTAATTTAAAGTAAACTCAAATACCCATTTGTATTTCGGTGTTAGATGCATCACCGTTCACGAATTGGGCACACAGCTACTCAGCATGAGGGCATGGATGTTTCACTTATTTTGATATACTTTAGAAACACATAAAAGCAGGGACAATAGTATTGCATGTTTATGTAATTCCTGTAAAATAATTTCCAGTTTCCTGTTAGGCCACTATAAATGTCACCCATAATATGAATCATTGATCAACTTATCTCAAGATAAACAGATGTAGTACTTGATCAAACTTGCAGCAAATATCCTACTAAGTGCATAGCATTCGAGAAATTGACTAAGAGCCAGAAAATGAAAAGGATTATAGCCCTTAAATTGACCTATGCAACTAGCAAATAAAGTGGGAATTAACAGAAAAGCAGGGGAAGGGAACCTCAACCTCGAATAATTCCTTCCCAAATTTTGAAATAAACTAGATGACTCTTGTCAACATGGCTGCGCCGAATTATGCATCAGACTAATGTCAGGATCTGCTCAATTAAAAAACAATTATCATTCCCCTCTTTCATATTGAAATGCTCTATAACTGATCCCATCACAGAATCAAATGCCTTATCCCCAATAACGTCTTTCGCCACCCTTTACCAAAGTCAGTGTTAACACTCATGTAAAGCTTAGACACTCAATAGCTCACTATCTCTAAAAAGAGTAAAACTTTTCATCATCAAGACTGCGATTAACAAATAACACTCTTTCTCCAATCTTTCTCAAGTTCAGAATGTACTTAACTAATTAAGTATATTCAACCCTTCAAAATTCAGCATACAGATGAGGAAGTAAACATTGCTATACCACTTATTGAAATTCAGGGACTAAATGGCCTAGAATAGCAATCTTGTGCACTTATAGTGTCGGTAAGAACATAAAATTTCACAAAAGCATTATAAATACCCACACTCTGGTAAAATCAAAAGGTCAAGCCATCTTGAGAGCCATTTGTTTTCTTCCAGGGTAAGAGACAATACTTATACGGTGACCATAATACAACTAATCCAAATGTTAATACACCGTGTGATAACATCAACAATCAAAAAAATGTCGAAGAGACTTGATACTAAGTTCTCAATTGTCATAGCAGATCCATCTAACTCAACATCTGGATGCAAAAAACAACCAGAAGCACAAGTTTGACACAATGGATAACATATAAGTAATTCAGAACAGAAACATTCAAGAGTTCAAATAGCCATGAAATAACATCGAAGACATCCCAAAACAACAAGAGAAAGAAATCGCATTAAAACAAATGGGTGTTAAAAAAAAAAAAAAACCTGCAAATAAGAAACTATATCAACTGTTGTCACTCTCGATCCTTCTTCTTGCTGCCTCAAAATCCATTGATAAAGTTTCTCCTGCAAGAAAACAAAGCGCCAACAGTTAAATGCTGACACACAAATCAGCAAGCCAGAGTAACAAAGTAGTCAAATGCAACATTTCAAATGAGACAGCCACAGTTCAAATCATTGTGCATCCCATTGCCTGCAAATTGCAGGAAATAAAAGTCACCTTGATTACAAAACAAGATCTTTTCCAAAAATATCCATTTAATTAATATACAATTACGTGATTATCTTATAAAAGGCTTTACTAAAATCAAGGATACGGCAACTCCAAATCCGAGCTCACTAAAAATCTGAACTTTCCTCGAAGTAATATTTTTTTTTCTCATTCTCTCTGCAACCAAGCAGCTACAAGTTCGTCGAATTTAAAAATAATAATAACAATGAAGTTACCGACCTTCGTTTTTCTCATAATTTAAAAAAAAATTAAAATGAAAATGAAAAAATAAACACACACTGACAAGCACCCCAAATAAAACAGATATCAGAGAGAAAGCTCAAAAGATCAAAACTGAAAACAAATAAATAAATATTTTCTAAAAAATATACATATATTGAAAGGGGAAAGGTACCAGCGCGTGGCGTTCACCGGCTTGAAAGCAGAGGCGCTGGTGGTTCATAGCCTGCGTGTAGAGCTGTGAAAGCGAGTTGGCGGCGCTGCAGAAGGTGGTGTACATCGTACGATCAACCTCGTCGAGGCGCGTGGCATCCGATTTCCTCTTCTTCGCCATTGAAACGAATAAAAAATTAAAAAAAGTAAAAAAAATCCTCAGACAAATACAGAGAAGGAGAGAGTGTTTTGTATATGTTTTTTATTATATATTTGTAATAATTTTTTGTAAATATTATTAACTTTATTTATTCGATTTTTTTTTTGACGGGTGAATGAAGAAAAAAAAAATGTGTTTGGTGTTTTGTGTTTATTATTAAAACGAAAGAAAAGAGAAACCGATGAGCGTGAGATTGAGAACGAAAGGCTTTTGCTTTTGGTTTTTGTTTTTGTTGGGTGGAAAAAGAAAAGTTAAAAGGCAAGTTGGTAGAGAAAGGAAGCGACATTGAGAGACGAACGGCGCAGTTTTGGATATTCTGCCACGTAGACTTACACGTGGAGCAATCATTTTATTGTAGGTCCCGCAGAGTGGCTCATCAGCCAGCTCGTGTGTATCATTGTAAAATTTAGTGACAACGAGAAGAGGGACTCAACTATCTTGCAACAGTTGTACGCTACCATTAATTTTTGTCTTTTTTTGAGTTCAGTCTTTTATCATTCGATTTAGTAGAAAGGTAGTTTCAATGGTAGAGATTTGTTTATTTGAATATTAACATTACACTTCCTGATATTTCTTAAAAACATAAATAAGTTAAATAGTTAAAATTTTTAGCACATATGTCCAGATTGTCTCCAATTTATATTGTTTAATTAGTAGTGAATATTAAAAAATAAATTTTATTTTTAATATTATATATTTTATTTAAAAGAATAAATTTTTAATATTATTTATTTTATTAAAATAAATATTATTTAATATTATTGATTCCATTTTATTTAATATTATTTAGTCATATGCTTATTATTTTATTTATTCTTTCAAAAAACTAAATAACATAAAATAAAATAAAATAATCAGTAGGGCGCCTTAAAAATAAATATTATTTTCAACATTTTTTTATCTTTTTATTTAATATTATTTAATCATAGGTTTATTATTATATTTATTCTTTTAAAAATAAATAATATTTAAATAAAATAAAATAATATGTAGTGAGCCTTAAAAATAGATATCATTTTTAATATTATTCATTTTTTTTTATTTAATATTATTTAGTCATAGGCTTATTATTATATTTATTCTTTCATAAAACTAAATAATGTTAAATAAAATAAAATAATCAGTCATGAGTGTTAAAAAATTAATATTATTTTTATTTAGTCATAGGCTTATAATTATATTTATTCTTTAAAAACTAAATAATATTAAAAAATAATAGCATCTTAAAAATAATATCATTTTTAATATTATTTATTTTATTTAAAATAAATTTTAATATTATTTATTTTATTTAAAATAAATTTTAATATTATTTATTTTATTTAAAATAAATTTTTAATATTATTTACTTTATTTTATTAAATAGTATTTAGTTATAGGCTTATTATTATATTTATTCTTTTCAAAAAGATAAATAATGTTAAATAAAATAAAATAAAATTTTAAAAAGTCACCGGCTAAAATACATAAACTTATAAATAAATGTAAAAAACGATATTAAATAAAATAAAATTACATTTTAAAAGGTTACTAGATAGAGCACATAAACTTATAAATAAAATATAAATAACAAAGAAAATAAGGGGTTAAATGAAATTTAACGTCACATAAGACAAAAATTAGTGGCACCTTGCAACTGTTGCAAGGTAGCTAGACCCAAGAGGAGTAAATGTGCGTTTAGTATTATTTTTTATATAGTATTTTTTATTTTATTTTATAAAAAAAGAATGATTAGTTTTTGATAAAAATAAAGACTCGCCTATCTTGCAACAATTGCAACGTATCACGCTTTTGCCCACATCCGTAATGCCCGTAGGATTTAGAGTGCTTCCATCCAACGATTCAGATGAGTCCCCCATATAAGTAAAGTAGTCGATTGGAAACAGAGACTGTGGGTAAATTTAATAAAAAATTAAATAACCCAAAACTGTTAAAAAATAGGGGATTGAATCAATGTGGAGAGAAGATAGTCAAATTCGTACCCAAAAACCAAAAATTCCTGAAATCATTTCCAAACATAGTAAAATCAGATCATGAAATTAATTTCCAATTGAAGTGCGGTCGAATGAGGCTGAAGTAAATTTGAAATCGCTGAGAGAAATTGAAGACGATTATATCAGTGTGGCAGTCAACTATGGCCAACACATCAACGAGAATGCTTTCCAGGGAACATTGTCTAATTTCTTTGTAACAAGTGCAGGACAGAAAAAGCAAGATGATATTTGGCAATTGGAGAAGAAATTGAAGAACTAGCATGTGTTTAGTTTTTAGTAAACTTGTACATTTCCTCCTCCAAGAAATTTATCGCCTTTTCCTCTTTCAATCCACTGTTGCTTGCAATATTATTAAACATTGACAATTTGTTGCCTATATCACCTCATCGCACTCTTATCAATAAGCATAATCGTCTTTAGTTTCATCAAATTACGAATAGCAACTCTTTTAACCACAAGTAACCATTTTTTTCCACAAATTACCTTCTTCATTCGGTTCGTATTGGACATAGGATGTATTCGGGAGTGATGTGCTGTAGCTTTTAAGCTGCAGTTGCTGTGGAACAAAAGTTACAGCTATGGAATAGAAGTTAGGAAAAAAAATTTACTAAACTATCAAAACTCAACTACAAGTATTACCAAATACCTTAGTAGCTGAGTTTTGACGCCCCAACTACCTCACCACACTCCCAAACGGGCTAATAGTAAATCAAACAGACGCGCTATTACCTCTACTTTTGGCTATGGGGAATTCGTGTACTTTCATCACCGCATAGTGGGTTGCAGTTTGCTGCTACATTTACACAAGTGTCATCCGATTCGTTCCCACGACAACACGTGTTCTTAAACAAATCATCGGAATCAACTGTTCCAACGAATTTGCAACCGTCTTCTCCTCTCTTCGGTGTATCCTAATTATTTGTCTAATTAAATCACCTACACCCTCTACTTTCTTTGCCTCTCGCCACCCAAATTGTTCTGCTGACAACCCAGGTACCATCTTTGGTTAGTTAATCCTTCAAATATTTTCCCCCAAGAATGTGTGATCCTCTTGTTTAGGTGACAACCCTTTATTTATCTTTTGTCGTGAGTAAATCGTTCCTCTTCTTCTTTTGGGTTGCAACTATTTCAAACCAAGGCTCCCTCAACAGCCATTACTTAAGTAAATAACCAGCTTCCACGGTTGCCAGTACACTCATTTTTTTACAAGTGACTAAACTGAACTGTTGGATAGAAGCGCTCCAGATCCTACGGCCATTGCGCATGTGGACAAAAAATCATGGTACATTGGAACTGTTGCAATGTAGGAGGACCCTAAAAATAAAAACATGTTTGGTAGCTTATTTTAAAACTAATGTCTGAAAATGAAAACTGTAAAGATGCGTTTGATAGTTTATCTGGAAAAATAAAAATAATGAAGACTTATTTGGTATATATATATTTTAAAAAAAATTATATTTCAATAGTTACATTATAATAATATATGTATCTAATTTTAATATGTTATCAAAATAAAAATTTAGTCTAAATTTAAGAAAAATATCATCGTTGATTTTGTAAATTTCCTAAGTTTTGAAAGAAATTAATTTTGTATTTAAATGATTTATGAGAATTTTAAAACTTATTTATTGATTGTTACATTTATTAATTTTAATTATGCTAAATTTATTTTTTTATTAATAATATAGTTTTTTATTAATGTATGCATAACCGTCTTTTCATTATAGATTTATTACATTAAAATAAACTATTTATCTAACAAACATGTGGGACCTACCAGATTTTAGTGGTAATTATTACATTGAAAGTGTGAGACTCATGATGACAAAAAACAAAAAGGTAAAGAACCCCAATTTAGTGTTTTCCACATTTATTAAGAAAAAGTGATTCTTTGTTTACGGTTCAAAAACGCATCCACCAAACAAGTTCTACACTTTTATTTTTTCATAAAACAAAAAACAACTAGTCAAAAATAATATCAAACATGCCCTAAATTTCAATTCATTTTGGAGATGAAATGAAAATATCGAATTTACTCCCAATTTGTCTCATTTTCATTTTCATTCAAAAGATAATCACAAATATGGGTAGAGATAACAAGTCGGTATAAGGCCAAACTGAGAATTTTGATTTGGTTCAATACTAAATTTTAAAAATCAAATAAAAACCGAACCAAGATTAAAACCACACTGATACTGGGATTTTATGTTTAGATTGGTTTTTTAAATAATAATAATTTTTTTTCTTAAAATTTTAATTTTTAATTTTTATTTTTTACATACACTTAAATCACTCCACATGGCACCGTTTTAATATAAAAATAGTATCGAAGTAAACGAACATTTTCAATTGAGTAATGATATAGCCACAAATTTTTTTACAAATTTATTTTGTACAAACTGACGTGGTATGATAAGATTGGTTGACTTAAATATCACTTAATCCACATGATTTATTTTTATTATTTTATATTTTCATTCAACCAATGAATTAATGCCACATCAATTTGTGCAAAATAAATTTATAAAAGAATTTGTGGCTGTATCATTACTCTTTTCAATTCAATTCTAATTTTGAGAATTTGAACCGAGAACTGAACCAAGAGTTTCTGTTCAGTTTGAGTTTTTATATTTGACTCTTTTAAATACTGAAACATAACAAATAAACAAACCGAATCGTTTTTTTTAACCGGTTTAGTTCTGCCCACCCCTAATGGAAAATGGGAGGTGTTTTGATAATTTCCTCTTTTTTTTTAATCCTCTAAAAAGTAAATGGAAGTACATGATATTTTCACACTTTTAATATAAATGAAAGATTATCATTCTAAATAGTTGGTAAATTAATATACATATACATACATATTAAGGGCACACAATTTTTCAATCATTAGATTAAATTAAAATGATGGATCAAATTAGACGACACGGGCTATTAATTTCATTAATTTTTTTCTCTTTCCTCTCTTTAATGTTTAATTTATTTTCTTCCTTTATTTAAGATTTTCTCTTTTCTTTCTCCTGTAAATTTGTAAATGGAATAATTAAAATCATCAAAATTATAAAACTGGCACCCTTGAGAAAGTGAACATGAACAGCTTGGCTGGGAGGACGAAGGTATTAGGCACACGGTTGTTAATTTGATTGGTGGAGCTGTGTTGTTAACCCTTTTAAAGAGGAAAGCTAATATCCCACCCACATGTTCAAGCCACAAATTACAATGTAACAAGAATGACGATTTCGTGTAAGAAGACAAGAGAGGTGGACCATTGGTTCAATATTTTTTTATCGTAAGCTGCATTACATAGTCAATATCCAAGCACTGCTATCATATCATTCTTCGGTGCCACTCTATCAGACATTTTGAGTTTGATGGTTGAGGGGAACCTTCCTGGGTGGGTTTTGAAAGGTAAATTGGAGATATAAATGTCAATATTATGTAACAGTATAACTATTCTCTCATGATTCATAATATCGCAAATTTAGAGGTTATGTAAGTAAATTAATTTTGGTAGTTTTAATTATTCTATTTACAATTTCATAGGAGAAAGAAATGAGAAAATTTTAAATAAAAGAAAAAAGATAATTAAAAATTAACAAGATAAACATATTAATGAAATTAATAACTCATGTCGTTTATTCTTGACCCTTTTTTTTTCAATCTAATATAATGGTTAAACATTATATATATATAGTGCGAGCACCTCAGTTTTTTAATGCGCGCATGTTGTAAACCGTACATTTTAATAAAGTAGGTGTAGGCATATTATTGAATCACACAGTTTTATAACGCATTGAAAAATATTTGTTAATATATTGAAATATATATTTTTTAATCTATTGGTGACATTCTCACTTCATCAAAATAAGAATATTCTCACTAGAGAATTATTATGTGTGTGTTTGTGTTTGTGTATGTATGTATATATATACACAATCTCAGACTGAGCCTTAGTAACTCATACCTTCAACTTGTGTGAGAATGGGCACAAATCTCATGCCATTTATTAATGGACAATGATTTCTTTTGAATACATACATACATGACACGACTTAAAAGTATTATTACTCTCAAGTATAAGAGTATCTGATTATAATATAACCCGATGAGTTTGGAATTGAATCACAGAGAATTTAAAATCTAGTAGTCAATTTGTTAAACAAAGAAAATTAAATGCGAGAAAAGAAATTAATAGGAATCAATATAAAAATATGCTAAGACTACAGGATCCACTCTCAATATTCAAACTATGGTTTTAATGCTCTCACATTTTTGTATTTTACCTCACTTTTACTAATTACTTATTATGTCATTTAATTCTTAACTAACTATATATGTGGATAAATATGCAATCAAGTACCTAATGTGCCCACAACCATATTAATGTGTTGACAATATGTCAAAATACCATATAGATCCAAGGAGATTTACAAATTAACATGACATAAAAATAACTAGAAAAGAATAAAATAAGCTTAAAACTTACTTGAGAAGGTAATTAATTTAATAATTTGAAATCTTGAGTTTCACATTTCACCTCATCTTTGTAAAATTAGTCACTCATATTCTAAGAAAACAAAACGCTCTTTTTTATTTGACAAACTTCTAGAATATATTATAAGAAAATTGATATAAAAGAAAGCAAGAAAAGAAAGAAAGAAATCTCTTAACTTCACTCTCTCGTACTCTCCCAGCTCGGCTCTCCTCATGTCTGCATCTCCTTGCCTTTTAAAGGCAAGGAATGCATCCTCCTTTATTTATTTTTTTTTATAATGTATATGTACGTTGAGAAGTGTGATGGTCAGTATTACGGGCATTTTTCACCTTTTCTCTTTTTTTTAAGTATATTTTTTTATTAATTACATCTCATCAATAATACATTCTAAATAGCTTCAGTAATTTTTTTTTGTTCTCACTTCTAGTTTCAACTCCTCTTTACTCTTGAAATATATTTACAATAAAAAATTAAAATAAAATTGGCATATTACAAATTAATTTAACATAAAAAATATATTTGGAGAGTGTTAAAATAATTTAAGAATAATGAGCACATTAAACAACACAATAATTGAAAAACTGATAATTTTATCGTTATTAAATATACACTTTTTAGTGTCAATCCATACATACATACATACATACATACATATGAGCGGATCAAGAGCTCTCTAAAATTACACTTAATTTTACACTAATTTTAAGCCTTTAGATTTAAAACATATTGACAGGGAGGATTTAATAGTTTAAATGACATTAATCTTTTTACTTTTTATCATTAATTCATGCTTTCTCTCTCCTCTCATCCATCTTCTTCCCCAGCGCTTTCTCCTCTCTAATCCATCTCAATAAAAATTTGGAAGGAGTTTATAAAGTAAATTAATGATAAAAAGTAAAAAGATTAATGTCATTTAATTTATTAAATTCTCACCGTTGATATGTTTAAATCCAAAGATTTAAAATTGATGTAAAATTAAGTGTAATTTTAGAGGGCTCTTGATCTGCCCCCATATGTGTGTGTGTGTGTGTGTGTATACACTTGTTGGGTGGTATCTCGTAGCGGACCTGAAACTTAAACTAGAAGGAGCTTGTTACATATAATAATGCAATGCAAAAATTTTCAATAAAAATAATATGTGCTAAAATATGATAGGTAAGACGTTACGTCAATAATTAAATTAATATTCAAGACCATCTCTCTTATTCCTATTATTAATTAAATTTTGAGGGAGTTTATATTGATACTAATTGATCAAGGTCTAGGAATGATGAACTGCGACTTTGATTTGTTGATAAAAAAGAAGCTAACGAGGCAGAAGTGCAGTTACGGGCCTTTGGCAACCGCAAATTTGAAAATATTTAATGAGTAGAACTTCTAATTTTAAAACTCTTATGAAATCCCATTTTTTTATATTTATAATTTTTTTTAAATGAAAATTATAAAAAAGACAAAAAATCACAATAGAATTTGAATTAAATTTTAAATAAATTAATTAAATTGTAAACATACCATTTCAATTGTAAAATGCAATTCCAATTGTAATTTATTTATTCATTGATTCAGTATTATTATAATTTTATTAAAAAAAGAAAAAGAAAAAACGTTGTTGTATTGGGAAATAATAAATTACATTCATTATATGTCCTTTAATATAATTTCCTCAAATAATAAATTATTATTATAAAAATGGAGGTTTATGAGAATATTAAAGGAGTGTGGAAAGCATTACTCATATTGAATTGCAACATGGACAAATGCACATTAATTGGGCTTAAATTTCGATGGCCGTTTTCAATTTGAATTTAGAGTGAAGCTCCTAATACCCCTTTAAAACTCACCCTCACTTATTATATACATAACTCTTTTATCATTATATAATTTATTACTTAATTGTCTCAAAATTGTTTAAAGAAGAGCCCATGATTTGTAAGTGTAAAAACATTTTAATTTAGTTTTTTTTAACTAACATTTTAATTTAGTTAAATCTATATTTGTTTAGTTAGATTCATGTTTGTCGTTTTATTTAATTTTCTCTAGTAATAGAATTACGATTTCAAATATGGGGTTTTATAAAAACTTTAAGAGAGTGTGAAAAGCACTACTCTTTAGGATTTCAAGAATCAAAGGCCCACAAGCCATGGCCGTTATTCCATCTTTTGTGACAAAGGGGCTAAGCCCATGGTATTTAATGGTAGAGCCATGGAGAAAACTTTTTTCGCTTGAACATTTAGAAGCATATTTAGTCTTTATTTGGTATTAAAGTGTCGTTTCCTTTAATTATAAAAAAATATTATATTTATGGAATAATAATTAATAATATATAGTAAATATGATTTTAAAATAATAATTTTTACAAAAATAATGAATATATTATAAGTTTTTCATTATATAAGTAACTTAACTTCCAAGCAATACCAACTAGCAACTTCAATAACAAATGAAACTTTAGTCCCATTTAAGTTAGATGTTGGGATCTAATCTAAGAGGTTATCACAAATATTTTGCATATATGGATAATAAAATTATTAGACTTATGGGATAGATGATCAAAAGACAAAAATAAAAGGAAAATGTTCTTTTTTTTATCCCTTAATTATTTAACCAAAATTTTGAAAGTTCTATTACTCAAGTTCAAGTCACCAAATTTTAAAGCCCTTTTGTTGTAGCTCCATAAACTATAGATATATTTTGTATCTGCAATCACCGAATTTAAAATAATAGGACAAGAGTTATGTTCATCATATGAGATTTTTCTCATCCCATCTAAACCTTTTGAAAATAATATAAAAAAAAAAGTTAAATGAAATATTAAAAGAAATTTCAGAAGGGATAAAAAAAAAGTAATGATAAACATCTAAAATTTCGTCTTAAATAGTAGGCATCGTTAATTTAGTGGGAGTTAATTGTATGATGATCCCAGCCAATTAACAAATGTCATATCATTTAGTATAATTTTTTTGGATAAAAATCTTTAGAATATGTAATCCTACTCTAAAGAAAAAAATTAATGAATTGATCATAAGTACCTTGCTTGCCTTAAATCAAGCCGTTGACATAAAACGTGAGAGAGTTATGTTGTTGATACGCAAAGTAAATAAAGTTTCTTAAGCCATAAATTAAGGCACTTAAAATTGTTAGCTTTTAATGTGTGTTGTACAACAAATTCAACTAAAACTTAAACAAAAATTGATCAATAAAACGTCTTGGGCACTTTATTAACATAATAAAGGCACTTAAAATTGTTAGCTTTTAATGTGTGTTATATAACAAATTCAACTAAGAATTAAAAAAATTGATCAATAAAACGTCTTGGGCACTTTATTATTTTTGTCTTTCATCAAAATAAATTTAAATTTATGCTACTTTATTGCCAATTAGTTATCTTCTAAAAAGAAAATTGATTTTTTTTTATAGAATAAAACATTTTGTTGTATAGCTTATGAGTTTTTTATATCTTTAAAAAAAAATAAACTTCTAAATATTATGACCAAAAAATTAAAATTTTGACCTTTTTTTTTCCCTTAAATTTGCTTTATGAATTTCTATTGAATGTTAGGGAGTCCAAAAACAAAATTTCATGATTTCATCATTCGAATTTAGAAAGCTGCCCATAATATTTACATGAAACAACTAACAACATATATCATTTTTTTTTTTAAAAAAATCAAAGAAGCACTTGAAATATCGTTTAAACACAAAACTTTATACACATCAAAATTTCATGTTCTTTTGAATTTTGGAACATCATGGAAAACAAATTGACCAAAATTATTCACAATAGCAGCCCCAACCTGGGCAAGTTTATATTCAAAAGACCTAACAATTTCACTCAATGTCATGCCGCAAATGGAGCTATCACAATTCACAAACAAAGGAGAAAAAAAAAATGACAAAAATTCCCACGCTTGGCATCAAAACAATCATAACACGGGCAACAATTGAAAACAACTAGAAAATGACTTTGCCACTAAGAAAATTCTGAAGAAGTCATGCCTAACAATAAAAAAGAAAAGGACACTTTTATGGACCGTTTCCATAGTATTGTACAAAACCTACAAACACTTTATGCCATAACTCTAATACATTTAAATAATTTAGAGACCCTTAACTCGTAAATCTTTTAATTATTATTTTACAATTTATTCAAAGTTGGTTCATAAAAATAAATTTAGAACGAACATGAATACACGATCTACAAGAGAAATATTGAAATATGAATAAATATTGAACATTCTATGATAAATTGAAATTATATTCTCAAAGCATCTCTTAAAAATTCTCTCATTATTTGGGTACCCTAAAGTCTATGAGTAATTTTGGAATTCATCCATGATCAATTGACTCTCGAGTTGCAGTTACAACACGAGATAGGTTAATTATAGTAACAACAAGAACATAACATTAAAATAATAACAAGATTAGTAAATATTCACTTTTATTTTTAATAATAATATTCATTATTGACGTATTTTTTTTATTTTAATATATTTACAATTAAAATCTTTTATTATTTTTTAAATCATAATAAGATATTGTACATCTCGAATATGTAAACCTAAAAAAAATCAAATTTACTTTTAAATATTCAAAAAGAAAATTTTTTAATAGTTTCTTTTTTTTTCCCCCTTCATAACTCACTCTTAATAATTTGCGATTTGTATTCCACAAGTATGAGTTAAAAGTTCTCAAAATGATAATTAATTAAAAGTTCTCAAAATGATAATTAATTTTCATAATAACAATTATTAATGATAAATAATAGTGAGGTTAGATAAAATTATTAATAATAAACAAATAAATAAACTTCATAAGAACAAGATCCGTCATTTGAACACCACTACTTGTCGACTAGCTCATAAGAGCAAGATCCAATAAAAATAATTATTCCAAAATGTGTCCAATTTTTTTTTTTTTTTTTTTTAGGTTCATAGCACGTGGACACAAGTAATGAAATTAATTTCAAATCATTAAAAAAAATAAAAAATCAACAGAGATAAATAAATAATTAAACAAACAAAACTCATTTAACTTTTAATTTTTAATTTTTTCAATTTTTCATGCTGTCTTACGTCTCTTTCTCTCTCCATCTCTCTCTTACTTTTAATGGCGAGGAAACGAAACTCTCTTCGATTACAAAAACCGCAGTTCCTTCTATTCGGATTCATTCGTTTCTGCTGAATGTTTTTTATTTGCTGACGTGGCTCACGGCTCGAAGTTCCTCTCGTTTGTTCTTCTGTAAAGTATCTTCCAGGTATCCGCTTCTGTCTCTCGGTTTAATTTCGTGGAAAAAAAGAATTCTGTTTGTTTCTCGGGAAAATGACTTTTTCTTTTTCTGGCGAGAGAAAATTTTGCTTGTTTTGTTTTGGATTGAATGTTCTGCTTCGTATAAAGAGTGTCATGATCGAAGTTGGAAATGAATCACTTGTTTTATTTGTTTCCTGTTCTGTATAGTGTGAGATATAGCAAGTTACTTATCATTTTGAAACCGTTGTTTTTTTCAGAATTTTACTTGATTTTTCTTCATTCTTTGTGAAATTGATGCCGTGGACCGTTAAAGCGTGTTGGATCTGTTTGTCAACGGTATAATTTTGCTTCAATTTTTTAGCTTATTATATTTTTTTTAGTTCATTCGATTGATTTAGTTTTTATTATTACAAGCTATGATCTCTATTCTGTTTTAATGAGATGCTGAAAACTTTTGTTACAAGTTTGAAACTGCAATAGATTTATAGAATTTCTTTAAATGATTTTTTTTACTTATTGTTTGAAATTGTAATCGCCAATCAACATTTAAAATTAAATGATTAGCTATGGTCGCCATTTTCTCTCATTAGTGTATAAAAGTTTATAGAACAACAAGCTATGATCGCACAATTCGAATGATTAATTATTACACTAATTATGTTTGATTGTACTTTATTATTCATTTTTATTTTTTATTTTTTTTGGCTTACTCTGTGTCTTGATGATGATGTATTCTTCTTCAAAGTACAAAAAGGAAAAACAAAGGGAAAAACAGCATTGTTTATACCGGCAGGAAATGTTGTTTTTTCTTATATTTCTTTTATTGTTTGTTTTCAGGTAATTTTTTTGATAGTGCCGTTGGCTGTTGATGTAGGAGTATAATATTTACTTGCATGTAGATTGACTAGCTAGGACTCTGCTGATATATTGGAAGCTACGAAACAAAAATGTCTTCAACAACCAAGGCCGCTGACAGGAAGGCAGCTACAGATGTTGCCGCATGGATGTTCAACGTTGTCACATCTGTTGGAATAATCATGGTCAATAAAGCCCTGATGGCTACATACGGTTTCAGTTTTGGTATATCCCTTATGACTTATAAAGATTCTGCTTTGTATTATTTCTTAGTATTATTAATTTTTTTCCTTTCTTTTTGCCTGAACAAATCTAGCCACTTGACTTGTGTTTCTTCGGTTCATAGTCTTCCCAGTTCTCAATACTTGTTAATGTTATCGGGATAGATGGATGAGAACTGAACGATAATGCCCATTGAACGTGGTTGTAAGAGTATGCTCTAACTATTTCAAATGAATAAATAAAAGAAAGGAAAAGAAAAAAACAACTTGATTCAAGGGTAATATTGAGTAACAATGGTTTGCTAATGCATGACCTACTTGTCACTTGTTTCCGTTATTCTGTTTTGAAGCTTTTTCTTCCCTCGTCGTTTCTTCTTTAGGTGAAGGCAAAGGAAAAGAGTGTTATGGGCTTTCGATCTATTTTAGTCTCCATTAACAAAATCTGGTTCCTCTTTGATTCCACTGGACCCTGTTGCATTTTCTCCTATTTCGAATGTCTTTCTATTTAATAAATTTTTCCCAGTTTGTAATTTGATTTAATTCTTTTTCCTGTTCAGTTTTTTATTTAATTATTTTCTGTGTGTACAGATGTAATATGTATGGATATATGCCCACCATATGTACCCGCTTGTGTGTGTGTGTGTGTGTGTGTGTGTGTGTGTGTGTAAGAAAGATCCATAGAAGCCTGACCTGATTTATTGGAGTATGGCTTCTGAAAAGGCACCAGGACTGTTTGTATGGCAACAATGTTTGCTTTAGTTAAAACTAAAAAATATTACTAAACTGCACACGAACCTCAGCACTCTGTCTAAGCTCTGATATTGTTTTCAATATATTGTGCAGCTACAACGTTAACTGGTCTGCATTTTGCCACAACCACCATGTTGACTACTTTTCTTAGGTGGCTGGGATATATCCAGACCTCTCATCTTCCGTTTTCTGAACTTGTGAGATTTGTTGTCTTTGCAAACTTCTCTATTGTGGGAATGAATGTGAGTTTAATGTGGAACTCGGTGGGGTTCTATCAGGTCAGTCTATGAGAGTTGAGATAATTCTTTCTCTTTTTGTCTTTTTATTTTTTAATTAACTTTTTATTTTTTGGGAAATTTGGAATTTACTTATCTCAGTATCTTTTATCAGATTGCTAAGCTGAGTATGATCCCCGTGTCATGTTTTCTGGAAGTTGTCTTGGACAAAGTGCGATACTCTAGAGACACAAAGCTAAGCATACTATTAGTTCTCTTTGGTGTTGGAGTCTGTACTGTTACAGATGTGAGTGTCAATGCCAAAGGTTTTATAGCTGCCTTTGTAGCTGTTTGGAGCACAGCCATGCAGCAGTATGTAAGTAACCTTTTATTCAAACTCCAGATCCTCATACAAATAGTACTGAGTTACTGGGTTTTGGTAGTACTATAAAATTGCTTCTTGCATATTCTATTTAGGTTTGTTTTACACTTTTTTTTTAGTATTTACTCTGATATACTTGTATACATGCATCATACATTTTAGTCTTACCATTTAATTATAAAATATGGTAGTTCACCATCTTTCATGGGGGAAGTTGTGACATATTAATGACATGGATTATACTTGGTTTTTGAATGATTTTGGGCGGTGTTCAACTGTTCATCTGTTGATCACCCTATAGCCACTCTTCTTATTCACAAGGTGGTCGCTACATGTTATCCATCTAATCTTTTATGTTTGTGCAGTATGTACATTATCTTCAGAGGAAGTATAATCTAGGATCTTTCAACCTATTGGGGCATACTGCTCCTGCCCAAGCTGCATCTCTGCTGCTGTTGGGACCCTTTGTGGACTACTGGTTGACAAGTAAAAGAGTTGATGCCTACAACTATGGTTTTCTATCCGTGGTAAGTTTTACACCAGAGCTCATTTGATTTTATCTGGAATAATGATGAGCACTTCTATATTGTTCATGCATGTATACGTGTGTGGAAAATTTTAGGCAGAATGGTTTATGTCATTTTACAACAAGTTTATGTGATATTTCCTCTTTTGAAATTTTAAAATTGCATGTATATGTAGCACGTCATTCTTAATATCTCTGTCTCCATCACTCACCTTTTTCTTTGTCTTAATCATCATATAGTTTGCATCCCAGTCGTGGTTGTGGTTGATTGAGTGTACAATTTAGAAATGAAACAGTCCTTTGGTCAGAAGTAGTGAGGCTTTACCAATTAAACGAGTGATGATCCATTTGGGGTTGCTTAGGCTTTTTACATATACTGATAAGAAACCAAGGCCTAACATCATTTGGTAACAGCTTCCCAATTTTGATAAATATAGAAAAAAGAATTCCCCGTAAACTTTGTAGAAAGAAAGCCCATAGAGACCCAAGAAAATGTACTTTATCTGAAAAGAAATCAAAGCCGTCCTCTTTAGCATCTTCAAGAATCTTTCTGTTCCTCTCCAGCCAATTCACCCGAAAATTGCCACAGCACAACTATTCTATATAATACCCTTGCCTTTTCACCTCCTCCCAAAGCATTAAAACAGTCTAACATCTAAGAACAAGAGCTTTTTACATATACTGATAAGAAACCAAGGCCTAACATCATTTGGTAACAGCTTCCCAATTTTGATAAATATAGAAAAAAGAATTCCCCGTAAACTTTGTAGAAAGAAAGCCCATAGAGACCCAAGAAAATGTACTTTATCTGAAAAGAAATCAAAGCCGTCCTCTTTAGCATCTTCAAGAATCTTTCTGTTCCTCTCCAGCCAATTCACCCGAAAATTGCCACAGCACAACTATTCTATATAGTACCCTTGCCTTTTCACCTCCTCCCAAAGCATTAAAACAGTCTAACATCTAAGAACAAGAGCTTGGAATCACCAAGGAAATACCAGCAGGTTCGAGCTGCTTAAACCACAAATTTAGTGCCACATTACAGTGAATAAACTAGTGGTCCACATCTTCAGATTTCAACTTACATATCACAGACCAAGGAAGGTCTTCTTTTTTAAACCATATCACACGTATTAAGCATAGTTGACCTTGATACGTGTGCAAGCTGTCTTATGTTGTGACCTCTAAATTTGTGCCTAGGGGTGGGCAAAATTAAATTGGATTAGGATCAATCCAATTGGATTTCAGATCAATTTGAATTCGAATTGGATGAGATTAAATACGGATGAGTTAGGATTTGGGTGATATTTCCGATATGGACGATATTTCAGGTTTGATGAGTCTGGATTTGTGGTCTTTTTGCGCCCTTTGGCTATCCTTTTTTTTTTGTTGGGGGGGGGGGGGGTATTTCAAAGCTGCAGTGTTTGTTCCATAACCCTGGCTATACAGATTCCCATAGCCACAAGCCCCACCAGCACCAATTAATTAATAAATTTAATTTATAGCTGAAAGATTCAAGCTTCACCAAAATTTACAAGCTTTAAATGAACAACATCAGTGTTAACACTTGCCCATAGTCCCTGAAGCATCAGCACCACCATAGAAAATGGCATTCACCCACCACCTCCATAAGCATGCCAAATCGAGAAAACCGAACAAGAAAAATCCAGCATCCAGTAAAAGCCATTTTCCTGGAATTTTTTTTTTTTAAAATAAAAGATCAACCCGGAGAGAGGAAATGTGAGGCAAATGCGTGAAGAAAATGAGCGGGGATTGGGGACAGGCAGAATTTATAAAAATTCGAGGCAATTGGGGCTGACTGGCTGGCGGATACAGCTGGACGGTCTTGGGTCATGGCTTGGTTAGGGTTCATGGGTGCTTTTGAGTGGTGTGATGCGGCCGCCGGCTGGGTTTTGTTTGGGAATTGAATTTCAGGGTTCTCACTTATTTCAGTTTTTATTTCCTTTATATTTTTGGTTTTAAATTTTTATTTTTTATTAATTTGTATTGCAATCCAATTGGATTGACCCGGATCTACTCCGATCCAATTCCAATCTGATCGGATTGCTCAAATATCGTCCGATCCGATCACATGCTATATCAGAATCTGATCCGATGCCCACCCCTAGCTGTGCCAATGATGAAACTTAACGTGGCCTAAAGGGAAGTTAAGATTTCTATGGAATGAACACAAATTATTGTCCAGTTTTCTAGTGCTATGAAACTTTCAGAGTTAGGGGAATGGGAATCATTAGGTTACTTGTGCTACAAATAGCATAATTAGTTTTGAGTTATTAGGCTTTGGTGACTATTCTGCTTGTATAGGTGATTTGATAGAATGTTAACATGATCGTAGACGTTGAAAGTTTAAGGTACACCAGTCAATGTGATGTGGCCAATGCATTTGCTTTAGGAATGATATGTGTACGATATTTCTCTAATTCATATTGTCTTTTCTGGTCAGTTATTTAACGTGAATTCTTTTACAAAGCCTTATGCATGCTATAAAGGTTGGCTGTGAATCCATGTTTTTGAGTATTTAATCCATTGGAGCTCATTTTCACTGCTTGTTTTCCCTACACACAGACACACACACACACACACAAAGGATTAACTCTTTTCCTTTTATAAGATTTTCTGAACTATTCATGAAGGAATGGGGGGTTAAGTACTTGCCGTTAAGATTGATTTTGTTTATATGAAGATTGAAAGAAGGCTCTCTATTATATATTAAAGGTGCCTAGTTCTATTTGCATTTACTTCTGAACCATTATAACAGACTGTGTGGTTTAAATTGATGATATCCTGGTTACTTGTAGAAATTTTATTCCCTTGTAAAAGCTGTCTATGGCTATATTCTTCTCCACCCACCTCCCTCTTTTCTCCCAACCGTCAACAAAGAAGAACCTTGCATTTTTCCGTTCTTTCATACCCATTTTTTGGGGCCTTTCTGTTGCCCTTTAGGCATCTCCAACTTAGTCGATTGATGTAACATGGGTATGATGGGCGTTGTGTACCTTCATGAACATTTATGAGGCACCCTTGGGGACAATATGACAAATAAAGAACTGGAAGGGAAAAATAGAAGAGTACTAGAAAGGGAGGGCAATAATGAAGTTTCCCAAATATTTGATAATATGGAATGAGATGAAGTCTACAATTTTGATATGATTACGTCCATATATTATTGATTTTACAGATTTTCTTTACTGTTCTTTTATAGTATTTTCGCATTATTTGTTGCATAAGTGATTTACAAGTTGTACTCTGTTTATGATTTCTTTTCATCTCCATAGAGTTTTTAGCTTTACTATGAACAAGTGGATAAACCTGTCTACCAAGATGTCAGAGATTCAACCAAGAGACTACTGACTACCAAGTTTGTACTTACAGTAGTCCCCATGTGAAAATAGAAAGTCATGGGACTTTTTTAATATTGTTTGGCAGCCTCTGAAACAGTTATGAAGGAAAGGTCAATGCGACTATCTTATTGATAATTCTGAAGTAAAATGAAAAAAGACATAAAACTTAGTTCACAAAATTGCTGTCTTATGAAGCTACATACAATGTTTATACAGGGTCTCAGTGGAGGTTCAAGATTTTGATATATGTTATGCAGTACAATTGAGGAGTTCGGATGAAAATCTTGGCTTTAATACTGCAAATCTTTGTTAACAAAATCTGTGTCAATAGTAAAGTGGCATTGCCCTTATCCAATTGCAAAGTCTTACCCATGACGGGTGCTAATTAAAAATATGATAAGTGCATATGATATTTCGATAATATGAATTTGCTTATAGCATGTTTGACTACTGTAAATGATGGTGGCTCTTATTTTTTGTGTGCAGTTCTTTATGATATTGTCCTGTAGCATAGCAGTTGGCACCAACCTCAGCCAATTTATCTGCATAGGCAGGTTTACTGCTGTGACATTCCAAGTGCTTGGCCATATGAAGACAATTCTCGTCCTGGTTCTGGGATTCATCTTCTTTGGAAAAGAGGGTCTCAATATGCAAGTCATTTTGGGTATGGTCATCGCGGTGTTAGGAATGATCTGGTACGGTAATGCCTCGTCAAAGCCAGGAGGAAAGGAGCGTCGCAGCCTTTCATTGCCTAAATCTCAAAAACAGAGTGTACCAGAGACCACCACTTCAGAAGATGAAAAAGTCTAGAGTTTAGTTGACCATTGGAAGTTATAAGACAGAGACAAAGCGAATTCAGCATCTTACTCACCTAATTTCAGTATTTCTTTATACCCAGAAGGTCAGAATCCTTGATCATAATTAATTTTCTTTCTTTTTAAATTATAGTTCATTTTTGTGTTTTAGAATTGATTCAAGGGAAAAGATGCAGTAGAGTGCAAGCAAGTTCCCTGTAAAAGTGATAATTTTATGAATAATATCTTTCATAGTAATTTATTTCATTACTCAATACGAGTCTTTTCTTTCATACTACCTTTCTTTTTCTTTTTTTTTTTCATCTTAGTTGCTAAAATGTCATTAGACATGCTAATTAGGATCTTTGCTTGATCTAAACTTACACGACCTTTTAAGATTTTTTTGAGACATGCACATTGTTACCCATATGTAATAAGATATATATTTTTTATTATTTTCCTTTTTCATCAAGAAATCGCATGTTGTACTTGATCATGTAAGATTTCATTTCAGACCAGAATAAACACACCCTTTCAGCCTTGTGGCCAATTTCGTTTTGGTTTGTCATCTAGATCCTTGAATCTTTTGCTTTTCACTAAATAAACGACATAGTTTGCCATGTTTTATTTAATAGGTCCCTGACAAAATGACCAGATTGCCCTTGTGAATGTAATGATAGATAGCTTCTAGAGGACAACATGGTCCTTTACTAGGAGGTGAGGACCTGTTTAATACAAACAGACAAACCAATGAAACTATGCCCTTTATTTCATAAAATATCAAAATCAGGGGCACACTTAATATTTATTCACTTTCTCTTGAATGGATCAATGCCTTGTTTGGACATTGCGATGAAAAACACAGGGCTAGTCTTTTGGCTTCTGCTCATCAATTGCCTGTTCCTGAGAAACAACTAAGCCACCTAACGTCAAGTTGTAGTATTGGAACTTGGACTAGTAAGTTAATTGCCTATGTGAGAAATTAAAGCAGCTTAGTTAATGCTGATACATGTAACATGTTAGGTATGCTTGGAGAAAATGCCTTGAACTTGAATAATTGAGCTTATACAGGAGATTCTTGTATGTTTCGCAATTAGTGGTCCCATTACAGTTATAACTGCCTTCTAACACCGAGCACTTGAATCACTTAGACAAGCCAAAATCAAAGCCAAATCTTTAATAGAACCTCATTTTCAGCCATGTGGAATGATACATTCATTCAAACTGTTGATATTTTGTTTAATTCAGCCATTAATGTTGTGTTTGGTACCTGCTGCACACGTGCACGTGCTCCGTGGGCCTTGTTTTGGGTTGGAACATAAAGTCATGTTGCTTTTTGAGCTCAAGTTTAACGTTCTATCTCACCAAATTTTTTGTTATATTTCTCAAGTTATTCATTATATGTCTCAAATAGTTTGTTACACTCTAAACTTTTCCAATTTGGAACTTTTATAAACAACCTGTAGCTTGAGACACGCGAAGAAAAACTCGGCTAGGGTAACGAAAAATTTGGTGTGTTATAAGGTTAGGGCTAAAGTAAGGTGGTTATTCCTTGTCTTAAACACTCCACATACACGACGTTTTGCTGTGTGTATAGTTTTTGTTCAATAGCACCAAGCACTCGTTAATATAACCTAAAAGCAATGATGCTATGCATACAATGCTTACAAACTTGGGATCTAATTGTTGTGGCATGCGACTTGGCTTCATCATAGGATATTGTGTGTCAAATGGTAACTTTTGTCATTTCATTGTCATATATGATGATTTGTTACGGCCACATGTTTGTCACATCAATTAGCTTTCTTTGTATTGTAACTTTTCAAGTGTAGCACTATTCAATTTAAAATTAGATTTGGCTTATAAAAGGGCATCAAGAGAATATTGGAAATTCAATCATTCAAATTGCAAATGTAATGTGTCAGATGTTAATTCTTACTTTAGCATAAGATGTGCAAGCATACTAGTCTAATGTACTTCTATAAATGCCCCCGTTTTCATCTTAATCATTGCCCTTGAAACAGTTCGTTATATGTTAGGTTGCAAGTCTTACGTATCAAATTGAAATTCGATGTGTTAAGTTGGTAGTCCAACTTACTTGTATCATCAGTACTCTTGTATGTTTGTATGTATCAGTCATTATCCTTGGAACTGCACGTTTCAAATATGGTCAATTGATCATGATATATACCTGTACTTAATACCCCAGCTTTTATCATATTCATTTCCTGTGAAACTTCTGAGTTAAAGGTTTCGTATTTTTAAGAATTTTTATGTGCGGACGTTTACATGTTGAAGTAATGAAGTTTGCTTGTTCTGCCTAGTTCTGATTTAACATTGTGTAGTAGTTAAAACAGTTTGGTCTAGCTATAATCTCCAGTTTAGAATGCAAACATCTGCACTAGTGAAGGCTCTTCATCATAATATAAGTGTGTAACGTTCCATTTTGCGGTACAACTAATATGATTTCTACAGCAGCTGCACCGTAGGGCCCTGTAGTATTTATAGCAATGGTATAAGCTTGCTTTGTCAGGCCATTTCCTGGAAGCAACCGGGAAAGGACAGGATTGATTGTCTTGGCCATAATTTGACCATTAATTGCTTATTTCAGAAAGGAAAGCTGAATTATGGTGATGAGGATGTAACATCAACCGATTTCGTAAACTCATTAAACACTCAAAATTCTCCATTTAATTTTTCACCTGAGGGAAAGTCACTTTCCCACTTTCTTGAGAATTTTCACCTTAACCAGTGGGGCCTTTAAATATTAATCCCATTTTTCATATGCAGTTCATTGTATATGTAACAAGTCCCTCTATTTTGATTTTAGTGCTTCTCCTCAATGCTGTCAAGAGTCAGTGGATGCTAACCAAAATCTAAAATAGCTTTTTACGACAGTCTCTAATATCTCTCAAATAGTCTCTAGCCAAACGACTACTTCCAATCATTTTCCTAGATTAATGCACGAAATTCAAAAGATAAAGCTCTTTATGCAACAGTGCCCCAACGCCAGAGGTTGTTCAAATTAGGCCAGTTTTGGAATTTAGTTTGATCGTTCCAAATGTCAAGCAACAAGTCATTGCAAGCCTAATTTTTTGTCAGAAAAGGCTGGAAAATACCCACAAAAGTTTTCTACTTGGTGGATATGGTGTTTGATTTTGGAGACCAGGAACCCAAATTCATTGTTCGGAATCTCAGCAGAAAATTTTTTTCTTGTTGAACTAGCATATCAAAAGCGGGATTATCTATTTTATGACCCATCTTTGTTGTCATCTGAAAGGACACGCTTTTGACCAATACATGTTTGCTTAGCTTGCAACAACACAACAACATCGACATGTGTAAATGTGTTATACTTTGCTTGTACAATTAATATTCTTTCTAAGGCCTTAAGGGCGTGTTTGGCTGGCATAGAGATTTATTTATTAGATGGAGGTGTGTTTTGTCAAGAAGAGAAGTGGCAGAGGGAGATATTAATTAAACGCATGAAATTATTAGTCCATTAATGGATAATACTCCTAAGCTTATTTAGGATATAAACTTAAAGTCTTCAACCTCTATCTGGGCCGCAGAGTCATTTGGGCTTGTGATGGGCCCAACCCCAACCCAATGCCATTAAACTTTATTCTCAATCATTCCCTCCCTCGATCCCTCTCTCTTATTGAATATTGATGATAGCAAAATAATTAGGGGAAGGGTCGGGTCGATGGGCCCACCTATAATGTCATATAGTAGTCATCTCTCGTGTAGCATTGATTTTTCATTCTCATCTTTTCTTTTGTACTTTCCCCATTTTGATACAAAGAAAGACCAAAAAGAATGTGTGTCCCACCCCCGTTTCCACTCCCTCTCCAACCCAACATTGCCCACAAATGCTGATTTAATATCATCTTATTCAATTTAATTTACTTATTTATTGTTCCATTAAACAAAATCTCTCTCTCTCTCTTATCCTCCACAGTTCACACCAGTCTTTCTCACTCTAACCGTCTCTCTCTCTCTCTCTCTTATCCTCCACAGTTCACACCAGTCTTTCTCACTCTAACCGTCTCTCTCTCTCTCTAACTTTAAAGGGATTTACCTTGTTGAATTATCTTTAAGTAACATCAGGTATATTTTTTGCTCTTGGCAAAAATATATTTGATATAACTTATGTATTCAGGCAATGTGTGCTAACAATAATATTTTTATAAATAACCAAACATTTGTTATCAAATAACTAAAAAGTTGTGACGATTTTTATTATAAATGATGCATTCTGGCAATACCCATAAATAAATTCGACTATTGTATCGATAAAGTATATGGATATTGACATGTTTAATTACGGTACCTCTATCTTATAATTTAGACATCATCAAATGATTAGAAAGTCAATAAAAGTCAATAAAATTTAGTTATATGATAGTGTCCAAGTTATGTGATATGGGTACCACAATCACATCCTTAATTTATAATAACAACATTAATTTATTACGATAAAGTGTCCATTGATTTCAATAAAATATCTAATTCTACTAAAAAAAATGCATAACAAGTTCACATTATAATGTAAAATAATTGTTGTTCTAATTATATATATCTCGATTTTATATATCACAAATCTAACATTGAATGTCGAACTAAGTTGTAGCTCTCAATTGTTACAATACAAGCTTTAAATTTGTCAAAAACATATTTACTCTTGCAAATTTCACAAGTCTACTTTAGTTAGTTCAAACTTCAAATTCATTCACATCATAGATGAATCACTACACCCTAATAAATTTCCAAGTCAATCGAAACTACTTGTACTTTGACCGAATAGAACGAAAAATTTGAAGAAGATCTCAAAATTTTTAATTCCTACGAATGTATGCGTGCATGCACATAATCTAACAACCCGAAAATAGTGGGTCATGGTCGCATTCAAGTGGGCCCTCAATAATTGCAGTGCGCGTGTTTGCGCACGTGTGATGTTTCTTTTCCCCCCCTTTCGTGATATTGGATTTGGGTCAAATGCCCATCCTTAGCAATAAATGGCTTTTGGAAACAAAGAAAATTAGTTGCCCAAACAGTGAAAACCAAACACGCCACAATTAATATTTGGCTAAAGTAACAGTGACAGCCGCTGCCGCCTCGCCAACCTGTCGGTGAACGAAGGGTCAGACCGCTCGATGGTGAGCGTTCGCTTGATTGCGTGCAATTTATAATAATTATCATCTAAGTACGAATATTTATCATATATTATTAAATGGAGCATATATTTTATAACTTGTAATATAAGTGTCCCTAGCGTTAGTTTTTATATAAACTAAACGACTATTTGCAAACATAAAAATATTAGGACCTTAATGATATATTTTTGGAATTACGATAAGAATCCTCTGCGTGGCACGTCATCACACTGGACACGGGCACGTGTTGATTGCAGCTTGTGGGTCCCCTATCTCACATCATCATCACCACCCATCATGATCATGATCATCAAGTATCTATCTATCTCTCTAATGTATTTCAGTGCCCACTTATTTGATTCAAAAAAATTGGATGAGAGTTGAGAAACGAGAAAGCTCTTCAGTTGAAGTAGACCCCACGTTAAGGAAAATGAATGATAGAAAAAGATGGGGCCCAGAGAGAGATGGATGATGACAGATTTGCCGGTCAGATCATCAGATCATCATGTAATCTAACAATAATTTCTTAAGTGAAGGCATTTCATCACTTTTATTATTATTTTATTTATTTATTTATTTATTTGTCACTATTTTTCCCCACTTTCTTATTTTATTTTATATTGTGTGTGAAATAAGTAATGAATTTTTTTAGGCGATACTCGCTTTTAGGTTTTAATCATTTGACCATAAAAGGTTGCAAGAAATTTTGGAAACAAATGAGATAAAGTGAGTTTATTTATTTTTTATATTTTAGATATTAAATTTATAAATAATTAAAACTTTCTGTATTTCTGTAAATGCTTTATGGAAATGAAGAAAACTGTCTTCTTTGGGGGGGAAAAAAATGAAATGCATCTTGGAGAGCTATAACCAAGAATATGATACAATGGTTGTTTGAATGGTGAGAATTAAACAAAGCATGCAAATAATTAAAGATTTCTCATCAATTTATTAGAGTAGGTTTTTAGTCTAAACTCATTATCGATGTGACTTTTAATTTTATTTTTTTGGGTAAAAGATTTGTATATGAAGGCCGTATAAGATAAAAATTTGATAATTGAATATTTGATAAATTAACAATCTTGATTAAATAGTAAAATCTTCCGTTGTTGACTCGAACTAGCATACTAAAATTAATAATCTCACTAAATGTATAAGATATTTTTTTTTTCAAATCTCTTACGGCCCAATGAAAATACTAGATTATATATATATATATATATATATATAATTGTTCAATTGATAAATATTCATTTATTGGTATTTGTATGTATTGATAAACAAATAACCTTCTGCTAGGATAATAATTTTTGTAGTCCCAACAATATTATTTTATGAAGATTTTACTGTAACATATTTTTCAAAAACACAGCAAACCTTACATAGTATAAGAAGATATTGGTATTCTTTTATATGTTTCGTAATTTTTGGTTGAAATACAATGTTACTAAAATTAATAACTGTTGTGGAATTAATTGGGAAGTATCCAAATATTCATGTAAGTAATATAAATTATAAGAAAGTCAAATGAAGCAAAATGATTTTGGACAAGCCAAATATAGAATCCAAGCTTCTATACTCTCGGTCTCACGTTATTGATGGGATATCAATTACAAAGGATTCGCCACCTATATCATACTAAATCTTGCACCAATCACCCGTTGACAAATGGCAACTTGTGGGTGGCGTTTACTACACAATTGGTGTGTTGTGCCACACGCCCTTCAATAATTGGCTGGGCTTGGTGTGTGTTACTTACACCACGCACGTATGCCAAGTGGTGGGGAGCCAAATAATATTTCACAATAATAATCTTTTTTTTAAAAAAAAATTTTGTTTTTCGCGATTAAAAAAAGAAAAACAATTTCATAGATTCTAAAGAGTTATTATTACTAAATGTTTACAAATGCTATTATTAGGAGATTCTAATTTCTCTAAAGATATTTGCTTCTTGCACTCACTCACGTCCATTCATCCCCACTAAATACTACATGGAAAAAGAAAGTGATTGAATAGTTTTTACATTAAATTCAGAACTATTAAATGGCTTACATTTCCAATAGAAAAAAACAATGCATGTGAGAGGAAATCAATGAAAACGATCTATTGGTTTCATTTAAAAGGATCAAATAAAAGAACTTTTTTAATTACCCACCCCATTAAAAAAACATTCTTTTTCTAGGCATATTGATTGAAGCTTAAGTAGCCAATTTCATTTTCGCTTGGGACCCTTGATCGGCTACATTGAACCTACTCAATTGAAATTGCTTGTCTTCATCTTTTGAGAGTTATTTCTTGTTTGATGACTTTATTATTGTACTTGTAAAATTCATTATTTCAATCCATTTATGCAACAAAAATTGGGTGGAAATTAAAGCAATAAGGGCAACTCATTTGAATTTTCTTACGATAGGATGTACATTTAAACTATTATTATTATTATTATTATTTTACAACTACTAACGTACAAAATTTATTTCTATTAAAGGAGCTCATTAGAATATGTTCATTTTGTTAAATATATTTTAAGTTTCGACCTTTGTAATAAATTAACATCTAAGGTGAATTGGGGAAGGTCGAGAGACTTAAGCATAAATTATATCTATAACAAAATGTACCGATATTACGATCAAGGATCTAATAAAAATCTAAATTCACATTTTATCATTATGGAAGGATTTTTACTCTAAAATCCATTTGTAGTATTTGAAAAAAAAAAAAAAAAAAAAAGGAAGAAGTCGGCTTAATGGACGCTTGGCGGGGCCATAAGAGCCCAACTGGGGGCCCATACAGACTATGTCCACGTCATCAACTGTTATCAAACTCGAAACTGAAAAAGGAAAGCGACAACACAGTGACAGCTCATTCCTCAAAATTTTTCTCCAACCACAACGTCTGTTAAATGGCGCCTGAAATAGTTGAATTTACTTTCGTACCCTTAAAAGCCTTAACGACATTCGACAGGCAAGTGCCATAAAGTAATTTCACACATGAGGACTAGATTTACTGTTAGATTCTGTACAAGACACCAACTGGTCACTCATTAGTTCCTGCGTACAGTAAAATCTGGACCGTCAATCTAATCAACGGCGAGGATTACGAAAGACGGACAGTGGACCCTGTAGTACATAGTACAGATAATAAATTATTTACGAAAGAGAATCTGGTTACCGCGCGTGTTTGACACGGACCTATTATTTAAAGTTAAAGTGAGCCGTCAGATTTGTGGTGGCTGGTGAGGCTGAAGGCATTATTCAAATAAATTTGGTTTTGTCACTTACCGTGCACTGTGCCATTATGGTTCATTGCTGATTGGGGCGTGTGTGCACGCTCTACAAGGAGAGTGGGAGGGTATGACGAAATAATAAATTCAAGGTCAGTGTTTGGGGCAGTCTTTTAGATACACGAGCGCCAGTGACACTTTTATAATCTTGTCATTTACGTGCTGTTATTTTCTTTCTTTTTCTTTTTTTCTATTAGTAATGATTTTATATTTATTATTTGCGGAAAAAAAACCTAAAAAGAAAAATAGAAATATGTTATCTTTGCAATTTAAAATGCATTTTATTGCCCATTTTATGCCCATGAGTTTGTGCCTTGCAATTATTGGAATTCGCAAAAAAATTTCTTAATATTTTTTAAATTTAGTCTAAATATATTTAGATTTTCTCTTTTTCTATGTGGATGTGTGTTTTTTTAAATTTAATGTAACGACTAAACAGCTAATTTCTCTTTTCATCTATGTGAACGAATTTTAAACTCTTGATTTTTTTAAAAATTTTACGAACTAAATTAACTTACACTCATAATTTTAGTGTTTATTAAGAGAAACTATTTATTAACAAATTATTTATATAAAAGGCATCAAAAGTAAATATTTAATATTTGTTTCTCGGTTTATTTTATATGTTATATTATTTTTAATAAAATTTGCAATAAAAAAGGTAAACAAATTATGGAAGCATTCATAGTGCTATAATTAAGCAAAACAAACAAATATTGTATCTGCCAAGACTCAACAGAAAACATGGTGAGGCACATGAGGGCTTGGCCTTTATTGCTCTTAATGGCTTTTGAATGTCAGAAATTGAGTGCTTTTGCTTGCGAGAAAAAAGCATTAGAAGACAAAATGAGTGAGATTAATCCTCGTGAACAAAAAGACCCCCAATTCCAATTAATTAAATAAATAATTAATTAATGCGGTAATTAATTAGTAGTAGATTTGGAATCTCTATTCATTGACAGTGATGGATCAATCTTTCATCACACGTACGCTCGAAAAAGCTAGAGAGACAAAGAGACAGTTCTAGAGAGATAAAATAAACACAAAATAAAGTGAAAATAAAATTATGTCCAAAAAAAAAAAAGGCACAAACACACGCAAGCTTTTATTGATTTTAGCATGAAGCCGAAGGAGAAGCCATTTTTTTGACATTAAAAGAAGCTGATTCCATCCCCAGTCTCACGTTCTTGGCAAAGTGAAGAAAAACTACCCAGAAAGGCAAACCCATCATTAGTGGGATAATAACACCCACATCCTTAATTTTATAAAAAATTACAAACAAGTCAGGTTATATTTTTTCATGATGATTTTTACTGTCAAATTACGGTTGATTTTATTAGTAAAATCAACATTAGGTTCAATATTCCTAATTCTATGAGATAAAAAAAATCAATTTTTTTAGGAATTAGACATTACATATAGCTTATTATTCTCGAACTCCGAAATATAACTCAATTAGTTTGATATATTAAAGAAAACAAGAGTACGAAGACTTAATTATTAATAAACACGTTTGATTTAGGATTGAGTGAAATGTAATGCATCGTAACAATTAAAAATTTAATGTGTATATATCATATAAGTTCAATTATGGTTGGCGTATAAAAAGACTATACATTTATACTTGAGAAATATTTCCGTTCTAAAATATTTTATCAATTGATTCAACTAACACTAATAACTCTAGCATCATATTGGTTAAGAATTTGTAAAAGAAATTGATAATTTGTTGTTATTGTACTAATAAAAAGCTTGAAACAAGAATGTATTTGGATAAAGCTCATTTCATAGGTATAACAAATTAACAATCAACAGTAAAGTTAAAATTTTGTGGTAGTGACATGCGTGAAAAGGTACAAAATTTTATCTGACTAATTTGTGATTTTGTTGAAAGTCAGGGACCTAGAAGCTAGAAGACGTTACCCTCTCACAAATAGTTGTACTTGTACATGAAGATTAAAGGGAGCAGTCATTTAAAAAAAATTGATAATAATGGAAGTGAATTAATAGATGGAAGATTATGGAGAAGAAATGAAATATAGAGAGTAAGATGGGTCACATGGCATGTGAGCACCAGCTGTGTCCACTCTTCTTCACATCTTGATAAATACCCTTCTTACCTTCCTTGTTCCGTCTTTTGACTCTCCCTGTATTCTTCTTCTTCTTCTTCAGTAAAACAAGTAAACTGAAATGAAAGCTTTCAAACCCTAAATGCTTTTCTTTGTATGAACCTACAACAACAACAACAAAAATGAAAGCTTTCTCTCTTCTCTTCCTTGTTTTCTCCTCCTTCATCTCACTCTCTCTTCTAGCCTCTGCCTCCTCCCCAAACAAGGACTTGCAGCAGCTTCTTAGCTTCAAGGCTGCATTACCAAACCCTTCAGTGCTTCCAAACTGGTCACCTAACCAGAACCCATGTGGGTTTAAAGGTGTTTCATGCAAAGCAGCTTCTGTTTCTTCCATAGACTTGAGCCCCTTTACTTTGAGTGTTGATTTTCACCTTGTTGCTTCTTTTCTCTTGACTCTAGATACCCTTGAAACTCTCTCTTTGAAAAATAGTAACATTTCTGGCACCATTTCTTTGCCTGCTGGATCTAGGTGCAGCTCATTTTTGAGCTCATTAGATCTGTCTTTAAACATTCTGTCCGGTCCTTTGTCTGATATTTCCTATCTGGGTTCTTGTTCAAGCTTGAAATTCTTGAACTTGTCAAGTAATCTACTTGATTTTTCAGGGAGAGAGGCTGGTAGCTTGAAGCTCAGTTTAGAGGTGCTTGATCTTTCTTACAATAAGATTTCAGGTGCCAACGTTGTGCCTTGGATTTTGTTCAATGGTTGTGATGAGTTAAAGCAGTTGGCTTTGAAGGGGAACAAAGTTACTGGTGATATAAATGTGTCCAAGTGCAAGAATTTGCAGTTCTTGGATGTGTCTTCAAACAATTTCTCAATGGCCGTGCCTTCATTTGGAGACTGTTTAGCTTTGGAGCATCTTGATATTTCAGCTAACAAGTTTACCGGTGATGTTGGGCACGCAATCTCAGCTTGTGAGCACTTGAGTTTCTTGAATGTTTCAAGCAACTTGTTTTCGGGGCCAATTCCTGTGGCGTCGTCAGCTTCAAATTTGCAGTATCTTATCCTAGGGTACAATGAGTTTCAAGGGGAGATTCCTTTGCATCTAGCTGATTTATGTTCAAGTCTTGTCAAGCTTGATCTTTCTTCAAATAATCTGTCTGGTAAAGTTCCCAGTAGATTCGGTTCTTGCTCTTCATTGGAATCTTTTGATATATCTAGTAACAAATTCTCTGGTGAATTGCCCATTGAAATATTTTTGTCAATGAGCAACTTAAAGGAGTTGGTTTTGTCTTTTAATGATTTCACTGGAGCTTTGCCCGATTCTTTGTCAAATCTCACCAATTTGGAGACCTTAGATCTGAGTTCAAATAATCTCTCCGGGGCAATTCCTCATAATTTGTGTCAGGGCCCTAGGAACAGCTTGAAAGAGCTGTTTCTTCAAAACAATTTGTTACTAGGCTCTATTCCCTCAACTCTGAGTAACTGTTCGCAGCTTGTTTCACTCCATTTAAGCTTCAACTATCTTACTGGAACTATTCCTTCAAGCTTGGGGTCTCTCTCCAAACTTCAGGATTTGAAGCTTTGGTTGAATCAGCTCCATGGAGAGATCCCACCAGAGCTTGGCAACATTCAGACACTGGAAACTCTGTTTCTTGACTTTAACGAGTTGACGGGAACCTTGCCTGCTGCTTTGAGCAACTGCACCAATCTTAATTGGATCTCATTGTCGAATAATCATTTGGGTGGTGAAATTCCCACTTGGATTGGCCAGCTTTCGAACCTCGCCATTCTCAAACTCAGCAACAACTCCTTTTATGGTAGGATCCCTCCGGAGCTTGGAGATTGTCGAAGCTTGATATGGTTGGATCTTAATACCAACTTATTTAATGGATCCATCCCTCCTGCATTGTTCAAGCAATCTGGTAAAATTGCGGCTAACTTTATTGTGGGGAAGAAGTATGTGTATATCAAGAATGATGGTAGCAAAGAGTGTCATGGAGCTGGAAACTTGCTCGAGTTTGCAGGAATTAGAGCTGAGCGGTTGAGCAGAATTTCCACCAGGAGCCCCTGCAACTTCACTAGAGTATATGGAGGTCACACTCAGCCTACATTTAACCATAATGGATCGATGATGTTTCTTGATATTTCGTACAACATGCTGTCGGGTAGCATTCCGAAGGAGATTGGTTCTATGTCATATCTTTTCATCTTGAATTTGGGCCATAACAATCTCTCTGGTCCTATTCCAACAGAGGTGGGAGACTTACGAGGTCTTAACATTCTTGACCTCTCGAGCAACAGGCTTGAAAGGACAATTCCATCATCCATGAGTTCGCTTACGTTGCTTAATGAGATTGATCTGTCCAACAACCAACTCACTGGTATGATTCCTGAAATGGGTCAGTTTGAAACTTTTCAACCGGCCAAGTTCTTGAACAATTCAGGCCTTTGTGGATTACCTCTTCCTCCTTGTGAAAAAGATTCAGGGGCGAGTGCTAATTCTCGGCATCAGAAGTCTCATAGGAGACCAGCTTCTCTCGCGGGGAGCATTGCTATGGGATTGTTGTTTTCTCTCTTCTGCATCTTTGGTTTGATCATAGTTGTTGTGGAAACAAGAAAAAGGAGGAAAAAGAAAGAATCAGCTCTTGATGTTTATATTGATAGCCGTTCTCATTCAGGCACTGCAAATACCAGCTGGAAGCTAACTGGAGCACGAGAAGCACTGAGCATCAACCTTGCCACATTTGAGAAGCCCCTTCGAAAGCTGACCTTTGCAGATCTCCTTGAAGCCACTAACGGCTTCCACAATGACAGTCTTATAGGCTCTGGTGGTTTTGGTGATGTATACAAGGCTAAACTGAAAGATGGAAGTACTGTAGCTATCAAGAAACTGATACATATCAGCGGACAAGGTGATCGGGAATTCACAGCTGAAATGGAAACAATAGGGAAAATCAAGCACCGGAATCTTGTACCCCTTTTGGGTTATTGCAAGGTAGGAGAAGAGAGGCTCTTGGTATACGAGTACATGAGGTATGGAAGCTTAGAAGATGTATTACACAACCAAAAGAAAGTGGGGATCAAGCTGAACTGGGCAGCACGGAGGAAGATTGCAATTGGGTCAGCAAGAGGTTTGGCTTTTCTTCATCACAATTGCATCCCACACATTATCCACCGGGATATGAAATCGAGCAATGTTCTGCTAGACGAAAACTTTGAGGCCAGAGTCTCAGATTTTGGAATGGCAAGACTAATGAGTGCGATGGATACACATTTGAGTGTCAGTACGCTAGCAGGCACACCCGGCTATGTCCCTCCCGAATACTATCAAAGCTTTAGATGTTCGACGAAAGGCGATGTTTACAGTTATGGTGTAGTTTTGCTCGAGTTGCTAACGGGAAAAAGGCCAACAGATTCAGCAGATTTCGGTGACAATAACCTAGTTGGGTGGGTAAAGCAGCATGCGAAGCTGAAAATAAGCGATGTCTTTGATCCAGAACTCATGAAAGAGGATCCAAACATCGAGATTGAGCTTCTTCAACACTTGCATGTAGCGAGTGCTTGCCTGGATGATCGACCATGGAGGAGACCGACAATGATTCAGGTTATGGCAATGTTTAAAGAAATCCAAGCCGGTTCAGGACTTGACTCGCAATCTACTATTGCCACTGATGAAGGAGGTTTCGGTACAGTCGAAATGGTAGAGATGAGCATCCAAGAAGCTCCAGAACTAAGCACCAAGCCTTAGGCCATTCAATTTTCAGGACAAGCATTCTTTCAGTGCCCCAAAATTTTCCCACTTGAAAACCAAAAAAGTTGCCTTTGGTATCTCTACCATTTAGTGTATGTAATCTTTGTATCCCTTTTGAAAATTCTTGTTATTTATACATAAAAAAAAAAGTTGCTTTTAACTTTGTTATCGAATGTGTAAATATACAACCCCAAGTTTGTTATGCTATCTTGGTTCTTTAGTTTTTGCTTCGTTATGATGAAATTTTTTGGCCGATCAATTTATGTGTGACCTCACTACAGTGATGGTGACCAACTGGAGACTTCTTTTGGCATCATCTTTCTTCTGCATGATTATGATTTTGTTTTCACACTCTCTTTTACTTTTGTTCCATTCATGTATAGTATGCGTCCAAATTTGCACTATATTTTTATACAAAATATACTGTGAAAAAAAAAATTCATCAAAAATTAAATTCTCAAATGGGGGTTGTGATTTGCGTTTGTTGTATGTAACAGGCGGTCTATTTTCTTGGTAGTGATTGAATAAAAGAGAAAGAAATGACCTAACAAAGTGTTGGCTCCACTGGCAATGGAATTCCCTTAAGTGGCTTGATTGAGTTTGCTCCCCAGTTCGAGTCGCAGGGAAGTCGCCTTTGTTAGGAGAACCCGTGCCTCTCGGTTCGAGCAGAGACTTCTAGTCTGAATTGTGGTACGGGCTTAAAAGTGCCTCCCACAGTTGAGGCCCTCTCCAGAATACCTCGTGGTCAAAATAAAAAAAAAAGAGAAAGAAATGAGCCAATGACTCAATGCGCTTCGATTTTGTAGTGTGGGGTTAAAGTTTCAATATAAACGGACCTATATTATTTGTTTGTGGTCCTATAGCCATTTAGGAAACACAACTATTCTCCAAGTTTTAGGTTATTTATTGTGTGTCGCACTTAAGTTTAAGTAATTGAAAAGCAGCCAAAAGATGGGCAATTTATAGTTATTGAGTATTCCTTTAGGAAATTAGGAATTGATTCCTAATAGTTATTTTGATCGTATTAGCCCATCCATAATATGTAGTGATCTCTCTTAAAGACACGTGATAGACTTTAATACTATCGTTGAGTCCTTACCAAACAACTTAAACGTTTTGCGTTGTCGTCAATAATTCAGCGATACAAAATCATTGTAAAAAGATTAATTATAGAACTACAACCACCTTATACAAACAAGTGTATACAAATTGTTATAGAATACGAGATTGATTGTATAAAATATCACGCATTCACATAATTAAAATAGAATAATAATTATTACCTTTCAATTAATTTTTTCATGTCATATCAATTTATTCACACTAAGATTGTGTAAAACTATTTGTGCCTATCAAATGCTTCTATGTATTACAACACTTATAATAACATAAAAAACATTTGGAAGTACAGTGGTTAAATGGCATAAATTACACAACTGATGGGGCTTATATGAACGATGCATAAATATAAAAGATGAATTATTGAGATATAATACATGCATAAAGTTAATAATCAACTAACTTTATAATAAAGTGATAGCTACTTTTTTTTTTTTTTTGGTGGTTCTGAAAATGGGGACAAGTTTTAATACTTGGCCACCATAAAAGCACTCTGTTTTTTCTTTACCTTTAGCTGAAGAAAGATGATGTTTCTAAGAAATTGCATTGGTAAATGAAGAATATTTCGGAGTATTTTAATAATAATCAAAATTTAATTAAAAAAACTATATACAATATTTCAATTAGTAACATAAAATGATAGATTTTATCTAATTATTTCACAGTAAATAAATACAATAAATCTATAACTAAAGAGTTTACAATCTTAACATTTATGTTAAATTAATTTATATACAATGCAAGTAAGTCCAATTAAATTAATAGCTCTACCCTTTGATTAATCTCGGATCCCAAGAAACAGGATTATGGTTTTATTTTAATTAATTAATTTGTATCTCTCCCGTCAAAACCGACCTCATCGCATTTGATACTTGCAAACTTAGCTGTACTCCCATGACTTAATTAATTAATTCATATATAAATGGTTATTTTTTGTTTGATTAATTTAATTATTTTTGTTTTTATTTCATATCATGGGTTACAGGCTTACAGCTTGTTCCAAGCTTTTTACAATTTTTGTAAGATCAAATTGTGGACGCTGTCGTGCCGACTGCTGAAGGTACATAACATTTGGTACCTCAAGATATAAGACTTTTGTCTTATATTTTGTGATTTTGTACGGATGTTCCCTATAAATTGATGTACTTTTTTTGTATAACAATTATACAAAATTTTTATAAGGGAGAGAATAAAAAAAAATTAATTCAATGAGTTATGTAAGACATTAATTATTTTAATTAATCTTTACATCAACATGAGTGACATGGAATTGATGAATTTTGTACAAATTTAATTTATGTGTGAGAGAAATTTCGGTATCTTGTTGGGATTGTGTTATATAACATTTATCCCAAAAAAAAAAAAAAATTGATCAAATGCTTTCATGGAGGCATTACTCAGTTAAACTCCTCTACAGATTTGGCCAATTGGTTTGGAAATAATATGTAGTTAAATTGGTTTATTGACTTCTACAGGTTTGGCTGATTGGTTTAGAAGTAATTTAATTTTGTTAACTACTCAAATTCGAATCTTGAGAAGGTAAGAAATAAAAAATTAATTTGAACTTTATCTACCATTCTATTTAAAAATAATAATTTATTTATTAAAAAGATATCTTTAACACAATCTATCATTTTTAAACTTTATTGATTTCTTTTTCCGATTACCAAATTTGATTAAAGTTTATAAAAATCGTTCACGAGTGTCACATAAAATCTCTCCAAATTAAGGTATGATATGACACAAAATTATTTTTCATGTTATATTGCAATCATGACTTGAAAAACAAATCATAAATCAATGTGATCATGTTTGAGAAGATTGTAACACCCTAGGCGAATCCCACATCGGCAAAGCACGGGAGAGATGCTGGGTTTATAAGGGGTGATCCACACCTTAATTGGCAAGACGCGTTTTGGGGTGTATGGGCGCCCCAAGAACAAATCCGTGCGGGCCTTGTTAAGGCCCAAAGCGGACAATATCTTGCCAGGTCTAGGTTGGGTCATGACATTGTGGTATCTGGGTTGGGTCATGACATTGTGGTATCAGAGCGGCTCCGCGTGTCCTCTTGAGCGATGGTGGGGCAAACCTCAGCGAGGACGCTGAGTCCCCAAGGGGGGGTGTATGTAACACCCTAGGCGAATCCCACATCGGCAAAGCACGGGAGAGATGCTGGGTTTATAAGGGGTGATCCACACCTTAATTGGCAAGACGCGTTTTGGGGTGTATGGGCGCCCCAAGAACAAATCCGTGCGGGCCTTGTTAAGGCCCAAAGCGGACAATATCTTGCCAGATCTGGGTTGGGTCATGACATTGTGGTATCAGAGCGGCTCCGCGTGTCCTCTTGAGCGATGGTGGGGCAAACCTCAGCGAGGACGCTGAGTCCCCAAGGGGGGGTGTATGTAACACCCTAGGCGAATCCCACATCGGCAAAGCACGGGAGAGATGCTGGGTTTATAAGGGGTGATCCACACCTTAATTGGCAAGACGCGTTTTGGGGTGTATGGGCGCCCCAAGAACAAATCCGTGCGGGCCTTGTTAAGGCCCAAAGCGGACAATATCTTGCCAGATCTGGGTTGGGTCATGACATTGTGGTATCAGAGCGGCTCCGCGTGTCCTCTTGAGCGATGGTGGGGCAAACCTCAGCGAGGACGCTGAGTCCCCAAGGGGGGGTGTATGTAACACCCTAGGCGAATCCCACATCGGCAAAGCACGGGAGAGATGCTGGGTTTATAAGGGGTGATCCACACCTTAATTGGCAAGACGCGTTTTGGGGTGTATGGGCGCCCCAAGAACAAATCCGTGCGGGCCTTGTTAAGGCCCAAAGCGGACAATATCTTGCCAGATCTGGGTTGGGTCATGACAAAGATACTTTGAAGTGGTTGATGGAGATTTTGTCACATTGTTTTGCCAAATTTGAAAACTATTTTTGTCTAGAAAGTCACTTAAAAGTGTGTTCTAAAGAAAAATCTAAAAATTACTTTACAAAGTAATTTTATCAAACACATGTACACCATTCTAATTCGAATCCTAAACTTGTCATTGGTTAAATTAGGTGGGCAATCATATGGTGGGCTATATGTAATCTCTAAAATTATGCTTACAATAATTAACAATCTCTTCATGATTGATGCATGCATCACGATCGAATATGTCTAACCTATTATGTAGAGTAATCGATTCTATTATTAATTCGTGAATAATTCTTTCTAAAGTACCAGATAATTCAACAGTCTCTCTCCTTCATATGAAACATTTATTAATTTTCGTTTGTAATATCGAGCATTTATGTCAACCATATGTTGACTACTAAAATTTAGATATGATACCGGTTAACAATCTTTTTTATTTTTATTTTGAAGAGGTAAATAACTTAGATTTTCGTTATTATTATTATTATTTTGAAGGGTTACAATCAATTTGTGTGCGTGTGTGGAAATATTAACACTTTGAAGCGACAAAAATAGAATATGAGGCAAGTTTAGTGGCTTTCAATTTCAAAGTTGGTTGCTCAACACTTCATGTGGCTCAAAAACTCTTAACTACAGCTTTCACCCAAGCACGCGTGCGGCAGACACGTGGGCCAATGGCAACCTGGCTTTGTCGGACCATTTCCTATACAACGTCGCCTTCCGTATTTCCCTGCTGTCGCTTTCTAGCCCCACACTGATTGACATTTTTCACCGTCTGATTCCTCAAGAGCTTGATTAAGCTTATTTGATTGTTATTGATCCGGTGGGGTTTGTTTTTGGTTTTACGTGAGAGCGACCTGCGCGATAGTAAATGAAAGGCATGTGATGTTTTGTATTAATTCTCTCATTCATGTGATTTACAATTTTTTTGTTGGGTAAAGTCTCCCCCCAACAAAATTTTTTTGGCATTTAATTCAACAATAAATTTATGACTTTTAATCTAAATTGGACTATTTTGACTTTTTTAAATGTGTATAAAAAATTATGAATTATGAGATTATTTATATTTTTTAAATACAAGTGTAAAAAAATTTTGATTTTAATTTTAATTTTAATTTTTAACCTCTTATTTTTCGGATTTGAATTCGGATGGACAGCTAAAATAATACTTAACCGTATTAGTATTCGGGGCTTATTTTTCTTTGAATTATTGAATCAAATACCTTTGAAAAAATAATTAAAATTATTAAATTCTACAACGCTTATAAGCAATTTGCGAGGACGTGCGAATATCGAGTCACAGTATTATTCAATTGTGATTGCACGTGGACGGCCATTAGCTGTCACTTGTACTAAAATTGGTCACGGTGGATCCCACCATTCCTCCTTGATCAACATCACCATAATGTGTTTTCGCCATCATCGCGGCGGGCGTACGTACTCCAGAGGGATAGAGCAAGTTTTGCAATAGGGTCCTCCCCTCCCCCCCTCCTTCTTAAGCGAGCGCCACGTCAGCGTTCCCGGCTAGTTGGTTTAGACGGACACGGTTACGACCATGAGTGGGGCCGTAGGGTCCGGTTTTTTTCACTTTAACTTTTGTAAAATAAAAGCCAACATTTCTTAAATGAGCTAGCTAAGGGTGATTCTAACGATATTTGAGGTGGATTTTGGTCCGTTTCTCCTTAGATAGGTGATGGGTCCACTATTTTACTGTCTAATATTTTTAGAAAATAATAATTTGGATTTTTTAAAAGAAAAGAATGGTAAATACTTGGAAAAACAAATGATAAATGATAAAGTTAAAATTTATATTTTTAATTCACTTTACATTCGAACTGCTCCCTTTAATCAGATGATAAATTCATTTTAAAGTGAAACCAACCTTTTTTTACGAGAAAAAAAAAATATATAGGTTCAATCATGAGCAAATAAAGAAAATAAAGACGACTTAGACGAGAGTAGTATTTTTACTTAAGAAAATAGGGAGCAGATATTATATTTATTGGTACAAATTTTTGAACCATGCTCGATACACTACATTTCTATTATCTATGAATTTATATTTTCAACATGAATTGAACTATTGACACCCTGAAATATCTTCATAAAATCCCTTTTAAAAATAACGTCGATTTAATTTCACAAATAACTTTCAAATTATTTTTCTCAACAAAATCTCAATAAAACCTTCTCTCTCTCTATGAAACTCTTTCAAGTTCAACGACATTATAATGATTGTGCTTATTCAACATCGTAAGTTCAGCACTGAAACTTTCATGTGCAATGATGGAGATAAAATACTTTAGATTGGCAGAATTCTAAAACTACGGAACTTATTATATTCAATTTTAGAGTGATTTCATTTCACATCACCAAATCCATATTTTTATGCTTTGAATAAGAGTGAGACTTTCTTTATTTTTTAGTCAAGATTGTTCTTTTGAAAATTTCGTTTGATATTAGTTAATAAATGATTTGTAAATGAAATTTTATATCTAGATCATGAACAATAAACTTGGTTGTTGACAATATTATTGAAATAGATGGGTGCGTTTAATTAACTTTTGTATAAAATAATTCAAATTAAGATTAAAATTATAAATTTTAAAACAAAGGGGTGCCAATAGCTCAGCTCTTTCAACATATTCTAGCCCAAAACACGAACCACTCAAGGATACATCTACGAAGCTACGAAAAAATCTTAGTTCAGGTTAATTAACAGCAGGTTGTAAAGTAATACGCAATGTACAAAGTTGAAAGACCAAAGTGATGCTATTAGCACCCTGTATAATTCATATAAAATTAGAGAAAAGGACAAATATAATTCAATTTAACTCATTTTATTACAATATATTCACACCTCATGCATCATAATATCATATGAGAAAATGACAATGGCACAATAATTCTTGAGTTGAAATCCCTACTATAAAAGAGATAACAACAACTATAATAATAATAATAATAATAATAATAATAATAATAATAATAATAATAATAATAATAATAATAATAATAATAATAATAATAATAATAATAATAAGAAGAAGAAGAAGAAGAATAATTGTAAACACACATTTTGTCATTATATCATATTTTAAATAATTTATTAAAAGAAAATACTATAACAAAAGAAGGGGGTTAATGATTTACAGGTGGAAATAAATTCTTATAAATATACAGTGAGAGTTTAATTAAATTTATCGTTATATTATTTTCTTTAATGATAAATTATTTATATAGAAAGAGATTGGTATGAGTTCTCCTTAACTTTTAAGGATTCTGTGATATATGTTTTTTAATGATATTTTATGAGTAGATAACTTTTTTATTTATTTTTTATTTAGTAACCATAATCATCCTTTAAATTTTTGCTCAGTATAAAATCAAATTATGAGACAATACTTATCCACAAAAGGTTTTGAGGTTTTCTCCGTCAAATTTGGAAAACATTGATAATTGTTTTTGTTGTAGTTTTTTTTTTTATTTCCTTAAATAAAACAAACTTCATAAACTCACTTTTAACAAAAACAAAAAAATAACTCGTGGAAAAGGATGCCAAGTAGCAACCAAGACTTTATAGCGAAATTTAACTTCCAAAAGTTAGGAAGGACCACCAAAAATCACACTTCACCCGTGCCAGATACATATGCCCATTCCACACGTGCGAAACTGACCGGATAAGCCTTCGGGCAGCAGACAAAGCCCCGGCATGCATTATATTGGCGCCTGTGGGCCCAGCCAAATAATTTAAATAATAAATAATCCCGTTTGAATAATTAAAATTTAATCCCAAGCTGAGAGCGTATAGTCACTAGCACCATCTACCCACGTGCGCCTACCCCACGATCCCCTGTCCTCTGGATAGAGACGACGAAGCGACAAAGAAACAAAAAGCGACGGCTCTGATTCCATCATTTACTATTTTATTAATTGATTACTATTGAACGCGAACTCTGTCATCGCAGTCGCACGCACTGTTTTAATTTTTTAATGCACTCGCTCGATTGACGCGCCAAAATATTTAATTAATTAGCGTCTTGAAAAAATAAAAAATAAAAAAATAAAACAATTAACTCACGTAGTTCCAAACCGGGTCAAAGCTCCGGCTTTTACGAGTCCCAAATGGTCACGCGCCCTAATTTACTGATTTTAATATTGCATTTTGTCGGTTGAGTATGTGAATTGTGTGTATAGTTAGTAGACAGTAAGATTCCAGTATGAGTGTACATCATGATCAATTGATGATAATCAAGATTTGTAATTGGGGTTAATAACATATGGGTCCTCGACCTTTTATAATTTCTCAAGTAAAATATGTTAAAGGGTATTTTTTTGTTAAATTAGAAATATGCTAAACGAAATGATGCGAATACGAATCAATTTATGTAAAAATTAGATTAGTTTTAAAAATTTTTTGTTCGATTAATAATCAAGTTAGATCAATGTTGGCCCAAACTTTAGATGGTGTGAATACGGCAATGCTAACACAAATTGACATGCCCATTAATTTTCTCGAAAAGATTTTAATATATTTTTGTATTAAGTTAAATAGTGGTACATATGGATGGCAAAATATAATTATTGTGAGGACAATTATGGCTATTTCATTGATACAATTATTGTAAGGACAATTACGGCTATTTGAATACGATTGTTGTTAGAATAATTATGGCTATTTTAATACAACTTATTGTAAGGACTATTACGGTTATTTCACAAAATGAATTTTTTAAGAAATGATCATGTTGGTGGCAAAATCTAAGGCCCAGCCGAGGGAACACTTTGGTATAAGTGAGTAATACACAAGAGGAACTAGAAAGCAATGAGTTGATGGATTAAAATTAAATACAACGTTAATACTAAATGAAGAGTAAGTCCTTGAAATAAGGGATTGAACGTGCGGGTCACGAGGCACCACGTGGTCTCTCCGGTGGCTTCGGGCCTAGCATTCAAGGAAACTCACTCACCAGTCTTCGCAAGCTTTACGAGGCCCCCCGCTTTTAAAGCCTCTCATTTATCTTATTTTTGTAAAATTGATATTGGTAGTTTAATTGAGTACTTTAATTCTTATCAGAATTTGTTTATTTATTATCATTTAATAACAACTAGTCACAGCTTGTAATTTGCTCATAAATCAAACTAATATAAAATTCAAATCTGTTAAAAATATATGATTGCGGACTTGAAAATCTAAGGCCAATATTTGGCTAGTTCTGCCCTCCTTGAAGATTTTTTTTTTCTACCCGAAAAAAGAAAAGAAAAAAGAATGAATCAAATCCCTCAGTTTTAAGAGTAATTTATGAACCTCATTCACTAAATATCAACTTTTTACTAATTATTATTATCCGAACTCAAGTGATCCTATGCTAGAAAAAAAAAAAAAAACGTTTTCGCAATCAGTTCCAGTTGCACCTCAAAGTAATGATCCGAAGATATTATTAACAAATCAAATGACTTTAATTAACGACTTGATTTGAGTATGAGTAGGTACTATTTATTTTAACTAGCAAGCTGTTTTAAAGTGAAAAATATGGCACTTTGACATTATAAAAATAATTCTAGAATGCACCCGTCACTAGTCGATCGATGTCTCAATTGTCTTTCTATTTTTGTTTTCTTCTTCTCGTTGTTGGATTTTGTTTATTGCACATTAAACTTATGGATTAGGCATCAATAATTATAATTAATGTTATGCTTTTCAGGAGTTTTTGGACTTTCGAAATTTTTTAAACTATGAATTCAATCATCATGATAATGCATGGGGATGTTTGGAAACATAAATATTGTTGTCTTTGTTTTGTAATCCTTGCACTCAGTCTCATGACAATGAGCATGCCTTTTTCGAAACAAATTGAATTTCTTTACAAAAAAATTGACTTTCCCACTAGAGGAATCTTCTTGGGTTTGGAAAAAAAATATATGATCTCCCAATTTTCATGAATTTGGCTGCACTTTATAAAGATTTTATATTTCACTACGATACTCAAAAAAAAAAAAAAATATTTAACCTAAATATGCTACTGCTAGGGCTAGGGCGTATTTTTCACAATGGAACTCACATAATTCCAAAGATGAATAGTAACATCAGATCAGATCATATATCTTGTGAAATTTCTGAAATGGTAATGATGGTCTCCGATTGATGATCAATGGAATCAGACAGTTTTTGCAGGTATGCAAACAGTGTGTGATCGTACGTAGACAATTATGATGCTGTCTTGGAAATTATTAACAAAGAACGATAAAAAAACAAACAAGAATATATCAACTGTGTAGAAATATTGCAGCCGGTCAAAGGAATCATTTCCAGGTCCAAGATGTTGAAGACTTGGAAGTACTCTTTCAGGCCAATACGAATTTCAATAGGCTTTCAAGTTTCAATCATTATCTTTTTGTTTTTGCTTTTGATCTTTATTTCTTGTTCAAGAGTGGTAGATGCATAAACGTGCATTGGTATAGGAATAAAAAATTTAAGTTGATACATAAATTATTAATATCAGTATTAAAGACAAGTCTTAATAAGTTTTTTTTACGTCAAATGTTAATAATATGATTTAAAATATAGTAAATTTTACAGAGTTTGAGATAGTTGATTTGGTGAGTGCGAAATAAAAGTCTGAAAGCAATAAATAGGCGAAGAGACAAAATTAAAACCTTTGTGATAGGCGGAGAGACAAAATTAAAACCTTTGTTTTCAACATTTTCAATGTCGTGATGAAATCGTATAATATATATAATAATTCTCCAAAATCTACATAAATTCAAAACCGTAACCATCAAATACAATACGAAGCTCGGAAGTTGATTATAAATTTTTTTTTTTTGAAAAGGAATACTAACTTTCATTCAAACAAAAGAGTTGAATACATTCATAATTTCGATTGGAAAAGAATCTAACCAAACAACAGCTTCTAAGTGATCAAAAGCTAAACTAGCCAATGAGTGGGCAATCGCGTTACAAGATCTTGGTGTATAATGGCATTTAACATTGTGGAGATCCTTAAACTTGTTTTGAATCTCTGAAGTAACCCAGTAAATCTCATTCTTGCTGCCCTTTCTGTTGTTAATTAAATCAGCCACCATTTGCGAATCAGTTTCGATAATTAAAGAGGTTAAACCCGCATCCACAGCTACTTGCAAACCCCACCTTACTGCTTCAGCTTCTGCATACGAAACATTCCCATGAAACCTAGTAGTCTTGACTGCAGCAGCTATGATATTCCCCGTTGCATCTCTAATCACGGCTCCCAACCCTGATAAATTTTTCTCCTTCCTTATGGCTGCATCAACATTCACCTTGAACCAGCTTTGCGGCGGAGGAAGCCAAGCTTTGGCTGTTTTCTTCTCTTTGTCAGCTCCATAAATCAGTCCTGAAGGCTTTACTCTCTGATAAGTTTCTAACAATGCTTCTGCAGTTGCTACTGACATTTGATAACCAGGCTTCTTTGCTTCAAATATAAGTTTATTTCTTGCTGTCCAAATTGTCCAGCAAGTGACAGCCAGCAGCTCTGTGGACTTGAGTGCAATGAATCCAAAACTCAGAGTCCCAAAACGGTTCGTTTTGATTAAGTGATTCAGTCTTTTGTCACATGCTGCACGTGGTGTTTTAATCCAAAAGCTAAACGACTCAGCAACTGTCGTTTTGGAGAAACTAAAGTGATGCACGTGAGTCAGCTCGTGAAGAAGGGAATCAAGGCTGTTAAAAGCCGTTACACACGTGTCCAGATTCTGTGCAATCTGGGTTTCAGCATCAGGGATATAAAACTGGTTGCTGAGGGGAAAATGGGCGTGGTTTTGATAGAGCTTTAAAGAGGGATCAGAAAGTAAGAGAGGGTAATCTTGTTGCTTGTAATCTCTTGTTAAGGAGCTCTGTATTTGTCTTCTTGATTCATCAATAAAGCTTTTCCTGTGGCTTTTCCCGTGGATGTAAATTGTGCATGTAATGCACAATTGAACCACGTAATATTCTGTTCTTGTGAGTTGTTTCTTGTTTTAGTTAAACACTGTTATTAATCATTAGACCTAGAGCATACATAAATTGAGTTGAGAACTTGTCGTCTAATCTTGGTTTCTTCTGCAACTTGTTTGATCAAGAACTTGAGTCTCCTGGGCAGTGGCTTAGTATCTTGAATCTTAAAGGGTACTAAATCACTACACTTGGTATCAGAGCTGGAGTCTTGAAGTCAAAGATCCAAGTATGACTTCTACCAAAGTTGATCTCGAAAAGTTCAATGGAAAAAACGATTTCAATATGTGGAAGGTGAAGATGGAAGCAGTGTTAATAACCCATGGTCTTGGAGATGCCCTGTTACCAGTTACCAAGAAGGAGGGGAAAGATGTCTCTACATCAAAAACTCCAGAACAGATGGCAGAGATTGATAGAAAGGCCAAGGGAACTATCATCTTGAGTCTTGCAGATTCTGTGATAAGAGAAGTAGCTAAAGAACCTACTGTTGCTGACCTATGGGCAAAACTAGAGAGCATTTACATGAAAAAGTCCTTGGCTAACAGATTGTATATCAAGAAAAGGATGTTCACATTGAAAATGCATGAAGGCTCATCTCTAGATGAACATCTCGATGAGTTTAACAAAGTGTGTGACACCCTTGAAACCATAGATGCAGCATTGGAAGATGAGGATAAAGCTTTGCTTCTGATAAGCTCTTTGCCTAAGTCATACGAGCACTTTATTGATGCTTTGATGTATGGAAGGCAGACATTGTCACTGGATGAGGTGAAGTCAGCTCTTAGCACTAAAGAATTGCAAGGGAAGCAAGAAAGCCTTGGTAATAGCTCTGGTGAGGGGTTAACTGCAAAAGCAAAACCAGAATGGAAGAAAAAGAAGCAAGGAAAGAATAAAGAAAAGCAAAAGAATCTGAGATGCTTCTTGTGTCACAAGGAGGGGCATTTCAAGAAGGATTATCCAGAAAAGAAGTTTCAGAAAAAGGGAAAGGATGGTGATGCAGCTGTTGTAGAGGAAGAAGGATATGAATCTGCTGGTGTGTGTGTAGCAACAGAGAGCACAGACAAAGGTAAATGGGTGCTTGATTCTGGCTGTACTTTCCATATGTGCCCTTATAAAAATTACTTAACTGAGTATCATGACTTAGATGGGGGTAGAGTTATAATGGGTAATAATGCCATGTGTAAGATCATAGGTATTGGAAATATAAGGCTTAAACTTCATGATGGAACCATAAGGGAGCTAAAACAGGTGAGGTTTATACCTGAACTTAAAAGAAATTTGATTTCTTTAGGAATGCTTGACCAAATGGGATATAGTGTTAAGATTGAATCTGGTGAAATGGTGATAATTAAAGGCACTGAAATCATCATGAAGGGTTTAAGGAAAAATGGAGTATTTGTCTTAGATGGGGAAGTAGTTACTGGTGAAGTTGGGGTATCAGTAGATGCCAATACTGATAAAACCAAGCTATGGCATTTGAGGTTAGGGCACATTGGGGTGAGAGGGCTGAAAGAATTAGATAAGCAAGGTTTATTAGAAGGTGATAAGATTGGTGATCTGGAATTCTGTGAGAGTTGTGTCTTGGGGAAGGCAACTCGAGCTAGTTTTAATAGGTCAGTATACAAGTCAAAGGACAAGCTGGAATACATACATTCTGACCTATGGGGACCAGCTCAACAAGTATCTCTAGGTGGTAACAGTTACTTCTTATCCATTATAGATGACTACTCTAGGAGGGTGTGGGTTTATACTCTTAAGAGCAAATACCAAGTTTTTGAGAAGTTTCTTGAATGAAAAAACTTGGTTGAAAATCAATGTGGTAAGAAGGTTAAAAAGCTCAGGACAAACAATGGTTTAGAATTCTGTAATCAAAGGTTTGATAGTTTCTGTGCGAAGGAAGGAATAGCTAGGCATAAAACAGTGAGGTTAACACCTCAGCAGAATGGGTTAGCTGAAAGGATGAACAGGACACTCATGGAGAGGGTGAGGAGTATGCTGGTTCAATCCAAGCTTCCAAAGACTTTGTGGGCAGAAATACTTTTAATTGCTTGTTATCTGGTTAACCTGAGTCCCTCTACAGCAATTGAGTTCAAAACACCCTATGAGAGATGGACAGGACAACCAGCTAACTATGGGAACCTGAGAGCATTTGGCTGTCTAGCCTATGCTCACACAAGCCAAGGAAAGCTAGCTCCTAGGGCTTTGAAAGGTTTCTTCATAGGATATCCAGAGGGAGTAAAGGGCTATAAGATCTGGTGCACAGACTTAAGTCCACCCAGATGTATCATAAGCAGGGATGTGACCTTTAATGAAAAAGAGTTACTGAATCAGAAGTCAGCACAACATCCAACTAAGAAAGATACTGAGACTGGTAAAAAGCAACAACTTGAGGTGGAGCTTCCCAGGTCTGATGACTTTCTGGAAGCTGAAGATTCAGGTGGAGTCATTGACAGCTCAAGTGATCCAGAACTTCCTCAACAAGAACAAGAGTCTCAGAGACATGAGCAAGGATACCAACTAACTAGAGATAGGGCCAAGAGACAAATCAAACAGACTAGAAGATATGGATATGCAGACCTTATCTCATATGCTCTAGCAGCTGCACATCAGATTGATGAAGATGAACCAAAAGCCTACAAAGAAGCAGTCCAAAGTAAGTTTAGCAAAGAGTGGCAGCAAGCCATGTATGAAGAAATTATGTCCCTTTATAAGAATGACACATGGGAACTGGTTAAAAAACCTAATAAGAGGAGAGTTGTAGACTGCAAATGGATCTTTAAAGTTAAAGATGGATTGACAGGAGATGAACCAAAGAGATTCAAAGCCAGGCTGGTGGCAAAAGGGTATACACAAAAAGAAGGGGTTGATTTCAAGGAGGTATTCTCACCAGTGGTCAGGCATGCCTCCATAAGGGTAATCCTAGCTCTAACTGCAGTACAAGACATGGAACTTGATCAACTCGATGTCAAGACTGCATTTTTGCATGGAAGACTCCAAGAAGAAATCTTCATGACTCAACCAGAGGGGTATGTGGACTCCATGAAACCTAGACATGTATGCCTACTCAAGAAATCTCTTTATGGTTTAAAACAGTCCCCAAGGCAGTGGTATCTCAGATTTGATGAGTTCATGATAACAAATGGATTCATGAGATGCAATTATGACTACTGTGTGTATTTCAAGCTGCTGGAAGATGATCTCTACATTTATCTCATCCTCTATGTAGATGACATGCTGATAGCCTGCAAAAGAAGGGATGAAATAGAAAAGCTGAAGGTAATGCTGAACTCAGAATTTGACATGAAAGACTTAGGGACTGCTAAGAAGATTTTGGGTGTAGAAATTAAAAGAAACAGAACATAGGGAGAAATATTTCTCAGTCAAGAGAGATATTTGACTAAGGTTCTGGAAACCTACAAGATGCTGGATTCCAAGCCTGTACTAACTCCTCTAGCAGCTCACTTCAGGCTGAGTAATCAGTTGTGTCCAAAAACTGATGAAGAGAAACTTGATATGAAAAATATCCCTTATGCAAATGCTGTAGGTTGCCTAATGTATGCTATGGTACTCACTTGACCAGACCTATCCCATTCAGTGAGTGTGGTTAGCAGATATATGACACAACCAGGGAGAGAACACTGGAGAGCTGTTAGATGGATCATGAGATACTTGAATGGCTCTTTAAGCCATGGACTGGTATATGGAAGATCCAAAGGAAGAAGTAATGGGCTGCTGGGTTTTGTTGATTCAGATTATGCAGGAGACTTGGATAGAAGGAGGTCACTCACAGGCTTCATGTTTATGTATGAAGGATGCCTTATCAACTGGAAAGCTTCCCTGCAACATGTGGTTGCTCTCTCAACAACAGAAGCTGAGTATACAGCTGCTACAGAAGCTGTAAAAGAAGCTTTATGGCTGCAGGGGCTACTTGGTGAATTAGGAGTGAGGCAGAAGTCAGTGACTATACATTGTGACAGTTCCAGTGCCATTCATTTGTGCAAGAACCCTGCACACCATGAAAGGACTAAACATATAAACATAAAGCTTTATTTCATTAGAAACAAAGTGTCTAAAGGAGATGTAAAGATGGCCAAGGTGCATACAGATGAGAATCCAGCCGATATGCTGACTAAGGCAGTTCCCTCTGCAAAGTTCAACATATGCTTGGACTTAGCTGGTTTGAGTAGCCTTTAAGTTGATAAGCAGAAGGAGAAGGAAGCAGGAAAATGAGTTTTTGATTCAAGGTGGAGAATGTGGACTTGAGTGCAATGAATCCAAAACTCAGAGTCCCAAAACGGTTCGTTTTGATTAAGTGATTCAGTCTTTTGTCACATGCTGCACGTGGTGTTTTAATCCAAAAGCTAAACGACTCAGCAACTGTCGTTTTGGAGAAACTAAAGTGATGCACGTGAGTCAGCTCGTGAAGAAGGGAATCAAGGCTGTTAAAAGCCGTTACACACGTGTCCAGATTCTGTGCAATCTGGGTTTCAGCATCAGGGATATAAAACTGGTTGCTGAGGGGAAAATGGGCGTGGTTTTGATAGAGCTTTAAAGAGGGATCAGAAAGTAAGAGAGGGTAATCTTGTTGCTTGTAATCTCTTGTTAAGGAGCTCTGTATTTGTCTTCTTGATTCATCAATAAAGCTTTTCCTGTGGCTTTTCCCGTGAATGTAAATTGTGCATGTAATGCACAATTGAACCACGTAATATTCTGTTCTTGTGAGTTGTTTCTTGTTTTAGTTAAACACTGTTATTAATCATTAGACCTAGAGCATACATAGATTGAGTTGAGAACTTGTCGTCTAATCTTGGTTTCTTCTGCAACTTGTTTGATCAAGAACTTGAGTCTCTTGGGCAGTGGCTCAGTATCTTGAATCTTAAAGGGTACTAAATCACTACAAGCTCGAAATCTATTTTGCTCATCTTCTTTGCTAATTCTTGGAAAACCGTAAGCATATCTGGGCCTACCATATCCTTAAAGCTTTCTGCGAATTTGGTGTGCTCCCAGGTTTTCCGAGCTGCCTTACATTCTACCAAAGCATGAAAAGTGTTCTCAAACCTGTTACCACAAATTTGACAGAAAGGCTCATGCATCACCTTTTTCCTCCATAAGTTCACTGCAGTTGGAAGCAAATTTCGAATAGCTCTCCATAGAAAGATCTTGATTTTTTCTGGGATGTTGAGAGTCCAAATGACTTTCCACTGATTGTTGCTGTTCACTGAGCTGCTTGGTGTGTCCGGAACCTTTATCTTGAGGGCTATTTGGTATCCACTTTTGACAGAGTATTCTCCCTTCCTGTCATAATGCCATATTACTTGGTCTCTGCTGTGGTTTCTGGGCAGGGGGATATTCATGATTGCATCTGCATCTTCCTGCACAAATTGGTCAAAAAGCAAAGCTTCTTTCCATCGGTTATCATTTGTTATTAGCTCAAAGACTGTAGTATCACTTGGAAGTGTTTGCACTGAGATTGGTTTAAAAGTAAGAGGTCGGGGAATCCAATTGTCTTTGTAGACCAGCACCTGATCACCCCCACCAATCCTCCATCTGTAGCCTTTGAGGATAACTTCTCTACCCCATAAAATACTCCTTCAGATATAGGACGGTTTTGAGCCTACGGTTGCTTTCAAAAAATTTCCATGCTTGAAGTATTTGGCTTGTAAAACTTTAGCCACCAGTGAATTAGAATTTTGAATAATCCGCCACCCTTGCTTCGCTACCAATGCTTGATTAAAGCTGGATAAGTCCCTGAATCCCAAGCCACCACGACTTTTTGCTTGACTTAACTTATGCCAGCTAGCCCAATGTATGGCTCGCTTGTCCTCTTTACTTCCCCACCAGTACCTAGCAATTACTTTATGGATGTCATTACATGTGCCCACTGGTAATTTGAACACACTCATGGCATAGGCTGGCACCGCTTGCGCTACTGCTTTGATGAGCACTTCTTTACCTCCACTTGAAAAACATTTATGCTCCCAACTTGATATTTTGCTCAGGATCTTGAGCTTTATCTCATTGAAGAAGGATTTCTTTTTTCACCCAATCATAGAAGGCAGCCCCAAGTACCTCTCATGCTTCGAAACCACCTTGAGCTTGAATAAATTCTTTATGGTCGAAATTTGATCTGCTTTCACATTGTGACTGAAAAAAATTGATGACTTGTCGAAATTGAAAATTTGCCCGGATGCCGTAGCATAGCAATAAAAAATTCCTTTGAGATGCACACAATCCTCCTTCGAGGCTCTTGCAAAAATTAGACTATCATCGGCAAATAACAGATGAGAAATGGTGATATTGTTGCCGAATTTCAGCCCATGTATCAGCCTTTGACTTTCAGCTTGCATCAGGAGATTTGAAAAAACCTCTGCACACAAAATGAACAAATATGGAGAAAGAGGACATCCTTGTCTTAGTCCTCTTTGAGGCTGAATCAAACCCTTCGGCACTCCATTAATGAGGACTGAGAAGGATGTTGTGGTTATGCAGCCCATTATCAGCTCTACCCACTTATTAGAAAAACCTAGCTTCAGCATTGTTTTTTCTAAAAAATGCCACTCCACCCGATCATAGGCTTTGCTTATATCAAGCTTTAATGCCACTAACCCATTCTTTTTCCCCTTACTATGTCTGATTTTATGCAAGCATTCATACCCAATAATGATATTGTCAGTGATTAATCTATTGGGAATAAAAGCACTTTGTGCTGGGGAAATAACATGCTGAAGAATATGTTTTAACCGATTAGCTATGGCTTTTGTAATAATCCTATAAATGACATTGCATAGACTAATGGGTCTGAAATCAGCAACTTTCCTAGGCTTTCCGATTTTCGGAATTAAAACAATGTAGGTGTGATTTAAAGGAGCAATGGTACCTTTCTTGTTAAGGATGTACAAACAGGTACTAATGACTCCCGTTTTAACTGACTGCCAATGCCTTTGGAAAAAAATAGCATGTAATCCGTCCGGACCCGGAGCTTTGGTTGGGCACATCTGAGCTAAAGCCTCTGTTACTTCCTCCTCGGTAAAAGGTTGATCAAGCTCCTCATTCATTGCAGCACTGACTTTTGGATTTAACCCCTTTAAACTAGCTTCTAATTGATCTTGAGTTGGATTCGAGGTAGAAAATAAATTTGCGAAGTATCCGTAAATTTATTTTTCCACTTCTTCATCGTCTTCAGTCCAATTCCCTTGATCATTTTCAATGCCCCATATCTTGTTCTTTCGTTTCCTAGATGATGCTTTGGAATGAAAAAACTTGGTATTTTTATCTCCTTGCTTAAGCCAATCTGCTCTCGAACGGTGCTTCCAATAAATTTCTTTCTCAGCCAAGAATCTGTGAATTTGCCTTTCAGTCATTTTGATTTCCTCCCCACTATCTTCCTGCTTCTGATCCTCCGTTAGCTTTCCAAGCTTATCAATCAGCCTTTGAAGCTTCTTTTCCCTACCACCAAATTCTTCTCTGCTACAATTTTTTAGCTGAGCTAAAGAGTCTCTTGTTGTTTTGGCAAACGTTTGCACCACCGAATCCCCCAACCAGCTGCCGTTACAAGACCATTCCGCTTTGATAATTTCCTTGCATGCTTCGTAAGAACTCCACATATCTTCGTAATAGACTCTTGAAAAATTTTTCCTCTTATAGTTCACCTTATTACTTCTTTCCCGAACTTCCATTAAGATGGGATTATGGTCGAAGCTCTAGCTTACAAGGTTTGTTGCCATTGCATCGTGGAAGTGATCTGTCTAGTCTTTACTACAAAAAAATCTATCTAATTTCTCCTCAATGAAACCTCATCCGATTCTCCTATTGGACCAAGTGTAAGAACAACCATTACTTCCCATATCAATTAGCTTACTGTCCTGGATAGCCTTTCGAAACTCGCTAATAGCATTTGAGTCTCTGTCATTACCTCCATTCTTTTCATGCAAGTGAAGGATTTCATTAAAGTCACCAAAGCAAAGCCAAGTAGTGGAAGATAAGCCTGCGAGCCTTCTGAGTAAAGTCCAAGTATGCCTTTTTTGATCCGCCTCCGGATGTCTGTAAATTCCCGTACACCTCACCCATTTCCCTCGTTCGGTTTGCACTTCAGCATATATATGGTGGCTGCTGAAAGATGTAATGTTAACTGAGATTTCTGAGTCCCACATCATGACTATTCCTCCGCTTCTCCCTTTACTGCTAATTGCAAAACATCCATCAAACTTCAGTAATTTGCCAACTTTTCTCATTTGCACAGACATCAATTTGGTTTCACACAAGAAAACAACTTGAGGTTTGTGCATTTGGAGAATGGTTTTGAGTGCTAAGAACGTCCGGTCATTCCCCATTCCCCAGACATTCCAGCTGAGGATCCTCATGGTTCTCGGCGGGGCTGGTCACCAGCCTCCATCGATAAGTTCTTTGTTAAAGCTGTAGCATCTTGCTTTTCTGGGTTTGTATTTTCCTAGCTCAATTTGATCTTTGCCAAGGGAGAGCTGCAGTGCAAGTGTATGGCTGTTGCTGCCCTTAGGCTATTTAATCTTTTCTTCTTACGATCTGGGCTTCTTCATGAAATTGTTTCTCCTTTCCGTTTAGTAGCTCCCAATCCCTTTTTTGCCTTACTGCTGCTGCTTATTTCCCTAGCCTGTAGTTTCCACTTCCTGCGTTTGGGCTTACTTTGGCTCGCTATTGGCCCATTTTCCACTTCCTCTTCCGCACTTGCTTGGCATGTGTTGTTTTCTTTAAATGAGTTTTCAGCTTCTTTTTCCCGCTCTTTTTCTTTTCCTTATTTTGTGATTAATTTCCCGCTTTGCTCTACTATGTCAGCTTCTGCAACTTCTACAGCTAGTAGCTTGAGCTGTCTCCTCGAATTTCCAACTTCTTGCATTAAATGTTCTCCATCTACTTTGCCATTCTTTCCATGGACCATTGGGTCTAAAGGTTCACCTGATTTGAGAGGACTGGATTCAGATCCATATTCAGTTTCCGAGTCTCGTTGACTGTTTTGCATTTTCTGTTGACTTTGGGTATCCGAAGCACCATCTCCTTTCTTGAATTGATTCTGTTCTCGCTGCCATTTATCTCAACGATTCTGCTTTAGTTTTCCAAATCGTGTTGTAGCTTTCATCCAGTAGCCGTAAGGGAGGTCTTTCTTGGGTTGCCCTTTATACTCTATGCACTCCTTATATTGATGCCCTATAAGCCCACAACAAAAACAAAAATCAGGTAGTCTTTCATATAGAATTGGAATTGGGATGCTGCATTCATCTTCTGTTTCCACTTCCAGAAATTTCCGAAGGGGTTTAGTGATATCCACCGAGATTCGGAGTCTTGCAATCTCCCCAATACAGTTCCCCTCTTTATCTGTGTCTATATCTTCCACTGAACCAATGTACTCTCCCAACTCTTGGACCATATCTCTGTGCATCCATGTAATCGGCATATTACGAAGATGAACCCAAAAAAGTGTGTGAGTGAATGACTGGTTTGCTATGTCTCCAATGCCTTTTGGTTCCGTTAACACCATTAGCGCCCCATCAAAATGCCAGGGCCCTCCTCCCATGACTCTCTTTTTATCAGCCTCCACAGCAAACTTAAACATAAATATGTTACCGCCCAAGCTCTCTATTCTCACTTCTTTATTTGTTCTCCATATCTGTAGCATAGCAGATCTAAGACCTTCTAGATTCACTCCTCTTTGGTGCATAAACTTGCCCACCAGACAGCATGCTGCTATTTGCTCCCCCCTAGCACTCTTTCTACCCATGAATGATATCTTATTCGGCTGCTCTCCTTTGATTGAAATAGCTTTGCATTTGCGAATTAACTCCTCTGTATCCATACCTTACTAGTTCTCAACTACTTCAATAAAGAACTTCTAAAAGTTTTCCTGCAACAATCCCCGTGTTTAATGAACTCCGCCTGTTTTATGACTCTCACTGCCAACCTCAGAAGGTTGGGGACAATACTATGAGAACTAAACTAGCCGCCACTATCAAAGAGTGGCTATATGAGCCATAAAGACTCGTTGTTTCTCTCCTTCAAGGTTTTCTCACGAAGAGGAGAGCACCTGTGAAGAGAGATTATCTTTAGAACATACTATTAGTTGTTGACAATCATGGAAGTTGATTATAAATTGATTTGATGTTTTGGGCAATAGCCGTAGCACTAATGCCTTGTTGCTTTATTCTAAAGGAAGTGTGATAAGAGAAGTGATCAGGGCTCAATAATGTTAAATCTATTAGGGCCGAAGGGGGAGGAAATGGGCAGTTTTTCTCTTAAATGGGCTCAGGATACATCTTAGATTGAGGATGAAATTTCAGGTTAGAAAACTCAGAATAAAAGCAAGCCTTAAACCATAATCTTGCTTCATGTTAATTTGTCAGAGGCTATAATTGTGAAAATAAGAATAATAAGGTTTAGCGTGATCGTTAACGAAACTAACGGGATCTCTATTACTATTTAAATAAACCTCAAGAGAGTTTTGAGTGGCTTTTTTCTTTTCAAAGTTGGTCCATTATTACTAGCCATTCATTTTTTTTTTTTTGAAGGGCCTTACAATTAAATATTCAAATTGTTCACTAAACTAATTGTTTGCAATAAGTACTAATTCATAAAATTCGCATTAAATTTAGTGCATATTGTCACTATATTAGAAGTCAAAATACACAGTCAAAATTCATCTAGTACGTAAGTTTGAAGTTTGATGACGCCAATATGGTTTCCATGGCCCGTACATATGGAGAAACAAAGCTTGAAGAGTCAGTGAATCTGGAGTCCATGTTCAATGGGTAGACCAAAGAATAAATCATGCTTTTCATGAAAGCTAATTCTTTTATATGATTACTCTTTAAAATTGCAGTAATACCAATCTGGCATGAAGATTTTATAAAGACAGAAAAAATACAAAGAAACAAGAGAGACGAATATAATTACGACGATAGTGATACAATTATAAAATTGGGATACCGATTGTGTCGAGCCAAAATAAACTCGACCAATGATAAAGTTTAACAACAAATCATCACGTAACTTTATAAAATAAAGCCACATTAATTGGGACAAAAACTTGGTAAATTATCCGATCATTATTCTAATAAAATAAAAAAAACAACTCATTTATTTAAAGTAAGATAAACAAATAATTAACTTGCTACTTCCCTATAGATATGCTAGGATGGTTTATATATATAATCTAACATATTTTATATAAAATTTAATAATTTTTAATAATTCACATGCCTTCATTATATCTTGCCAGCTTGGTGGAATATTAATAGTCATACCAATAAATTACTCCTTATACATCATTCACATATAAACTAAAAATTTATATAAAAATAATTAAAATAAATTTTTAGATATTGTCATACTTTTACCTTACGAGGGTAAAGTAATTATATTAATTTATATTAAAGCAACCTTATTGTTTAAATATAATAAAAAAACATAGTCTTAAAAAAATAAATGAATGTCAAATAAGTCACTACTATATCATTAAAATATGAAAAAAATGTATAAAAAATTATTAAAGTAAAAGTAAAATTGATATATTCTTATACTTTATGATGAGGGTAAAATAGTCATATTAATTTATGTTAAAGTAACCTTATTGGTCAAATATAATAAAAAAAGTCTACAAAATGAATATGGATTTAATTGACAATTTTTTTTTAAATTTCTTCTTAATTTGAATTTTTTTAAAAATAATGTAAACTTGTTGTAATAAGTTTTTGAAAATGGGGTAGGTTTATAAAATTTGTAGAGTGGAATATCACCACCTGAATGTAAATGCATTCGTCAAAGGGGTAAATTTTGGTTTAATCCTCTCCTCAATTAACTATTTCAAATCACTCGTTCACTTTGAAAACTTCAAGTTGCCCCTATTTTTGTTCAAAAGATAAAAAAAAATAGGGTTCAAATGATGATTTTTTTTTCTTCTCAACAAAATAAAATGGGAATAAATTGAGGTTTTTAAAAGAAAGGGGTGATTTAAAAATAGTCAATTTATGAGGGGATAATTCAAAATTAACGATTTACAAAGAGTTTGGTCTTAATTTAATAAATATCCAATTAACTCTTTTTGTTTTTATCATTATATTTTTGTTTTAGTATTTTCTTTGACTTACCAATCATGAATAAATTCTAGTGAGATAGAGGATTAAAAAATCAATTTCTTACTATTATATGAACGTGGGAATTCTTGAATAATTTCTTTGTGAGATGTTAATTAATTAATTTATTTTATTTAAAAGGTAGAAGGTGAGCAAAATTTATAAAAGAAAAAAATCATAACTGAACAAGAGAGAGGAATTATAATTTACAAATTAACAACTCTTTTATTCAAAACAAGTACTTGTTGATACTAGCATCCAGAATATACATCTCAATCACAACCCACGGATTGTTAACCACTGCCAAATACTCAACTCACAACTTAAAAGTAAAATGACAATGCAAGCTTCCATTAGAGCAGCTTTTGTAATCAAAACAATGGAATCTCATCATCCGTCAATCGTTTCCTAGGGCATGGTCATCAGTGAAGAAAATCATTTAGCATTTGAGCACCATGGTCCTACAAAGCTTCAGTAGTGAGCTACAGGGGCTTAAACAAAAGTCAGTACATGAAAGAAGACGTGCTGGAAGAAACCAAGCATTAACCCCATAGAGGCATTCCATGGCATGGATTGTAACTTATAAGTCTGGTAAATCGCTGATCCGTTGATGGTGTTATGAGTACTCAAATAAATGATTGCTTTTCTCAACGGTGGAATGTTTTTTAAACATCAATGTATTTTTTGCTCTAAGTAAGGCACACTTATCTTTACTAATAAATGTAAAATTTGGTAGAGGAAAAAATAGTTGTAATTCCATAACTATTTTGTAAATCTTTTGCCAGAATTTCGTGTAGTCTAGAGAAAAGTTGGAGCAAGTAAAGAGCTCAAGAGCCTTTTTTTTTTCCTTTGCTTTCTGAGAAGAAGAGGAGACAGCGAATTTGATTTTATATTGAATATCAGAGTCTAGTGCCATAAATATGTGATTTGAAGAATCCATTTCTCAGATTTTCTCCATTAAATTTAAACTTAAGAGAAAGATATGGCGGCGATGCTCCGTCATAAGGTATGATAGAACACCATACAAACCGATTCAAGTAAAATAAAAATGAGTATTTAATTTTACAAGGTAAGCTTAAGGATAAGACTAATCAACCTCCTGAACAAT
>NW_006262075.1:17930200-17936924 GCF_000493195.1 Citrus x clementina
AGTGGAAATCATGAGAAATGAGAATTTTAGGATTAGGAGTGTAGAGTGGGAGTAGACGTAGCTTGTTTACTTGCACTGGAATGGAAGCATGAAATGGAGATCAGAATCCAATTTATGTATTTACTTTGTCTTGGATTGAGAGTAAATAGTTTCAAACTACAATTTTATCCTTTTTTAAAGAATTATAGTTTTTAATTACAAAATTAATAAAAAATATATTTAATGAATAAACATTTATTTTATTATATTTATAAATTTATAATAATTATTAATATTCTTAATTATGAACATCACAATTTTTTATTAATTTTAATTTTGATTATATAAATTAAAAATTGTTGATAAGGGCAATATAAATGAAATATTTTTACTATTAACATAGTATGAAATTAATATTTTCTTAGAATAAACTATTTATTAGTATTAATTATTAATATTAAATAAATATAATACTATTATTTTTTAAATAAATATAGTAATATTATATTTTCAAATAAAGATGTATATAGTAATATTATTAATTCTCTATTAATATAATAATATTATTTTAAAGTAAATTAAACTTAGAATCAAACCCAGTTATTATTTTGTTAAATATAATAATATTATTTAAATATTTATTAAATATAATTATAGTAAATTTAATAAAAAGAATGGTAAATATAAAATGAAACATTATTTTATTTTATTTAATATAATTATATTAAATTTATTATTTATTAATATAATATTATTTAGTACAAAATTAATATTTTCTTAGAATAAACTATTTATTTTTATTAATTATTAATATTAAATATAATAATATTATATTATTAAATAAAGATAGCATATAGTAATTTTTATTAATTCTCTATTAATATAATAATATTATTTTTAAGTAATTTTAACTTATAATCAATGCAAATTATTATTTAGTTAAATATAATAATATTATTTAAATAAACATAATAATATTTATTTTATTTTATTAAATATAAAATATTAAATTAGATTAAAAAAGTGTAGAAAATGGAGAGGTGGGAGTGAGATTCCTAATCATTCCCTAATTTGTTGAAGTAAAGTGGGAGAAATCCACACTCCTCACTCCTACTCTAGAAAGTAAACATAGCCTAAAGGAATTAAAGTATTTTAAACTAATTTGTTTGCCTGGAATAATCAATTGATGGAATAAATATAGTAATGAAATTGATAATTATGAGTAATGCTACGCACATAGTTAGGAATTATGACTAGAATTTAAGTCAATGCTTGTTACTTCAGTCTCTCAAGCAATAGCCTTATTCTATCTAACAAGGCAATGTACTATTAGGCTAAACTCTTGCTTCTCAGTCTTAAGACAACCATTGTACATGCATATTTAATTGCGAATAAATTATCATCATATATGATTGTAAGTTTGGAACTCTTTATTATATTACTTTTGAATATAACCCTAGTGTTTTTTAATTATATATGCAACTTTTAAACTTTTTAATTTGTAAATTCTCACTTAAAATATATGAGTTAGTAACATGGATAAAGCCATCAACTTGCAGCTGGGGATAAATAAATTAAAGTCGATGCTAGTTAACTTCTATATATCAAGCAACATCATCGACTTACATATTATATTTCAGTGACACTAAGGCTACAATAAAAAAATGACCAAAAATTCGATACCATGAATATTATATATTTGAGTGACAATAAAGTTATAATACCCAAAGAATAAAAAATTTTATTTTTCTTGTTTATTATATTTTGAAAAAAGGATCAGCACTCCTATAATTTAGTGAAATGGTCGTAGAGACCTCTATATTTTCAAAAATGGTCACATAGATAACTTTTGGGACACAAACTTTTTTTCTTGACAAATCTTAAGGGTTATGTGAATTTGTGGCTATTTTTGAACAAAAAAAAAAAAGAGTTTATGTGTCTTAAAACGGTTTGTATGGAAATTTCTAAACATAAGAAAGAGTATGTATATCTTGAAAACAGTTTGTATAATTATTTATGAAAATAAGAGGGTCTCCATGACTATTTCCTCAAACTAAGAGGATAGTTTTGTCATTTTCCTTACATTTTTAACATTAGGATGGTAATGAATAATTAAAAAAAGGGACCCAAGTAATAAATGTGAGAAAGAAATCTAATTATCTTTCTCACTTTGAAATTTTTTAATATACACAACACAATGAAAGTGCTGCTTGAACCATAAGACTTTCAACCAGAAAAGCTCGATTTGAAGATACTTTCAAAATGTTGGCACTTTTTTAATTGACTTATTTTGATAGCTTAATTGGTAAATTTCAAATTAATATTGAAAGGTTATCATATGAAACACTTGGACTTTTTAAACTAAAATTGAAATATAATATTATGAAACCCCTGGGCTTTTCAAAAGCCAATCAGAATGGAAAATGATGGACAAATCGATCATTTCTGGTAATAAGGTCTTGTGCATGACCTTAGATGATCCCAACAATGTAAACTCTTTTTTCTTTTTATTATTAACCATCAATTGTTACTATATGTTTTGTTATCATAGAATCAAATAAAATAATGTTGACATCCTTTCAATCAAACGGAAGCTTAATTATGAAGCTACTTCCTTATTGCTGTATATTTGTTATCATATTTGTTTTCATAGGCGTATGCCTCGATCCATTGTAATAATAAAATGTACCACTTTTCAAGGAGCAGTAGGTGGGATTGAAAAACTCCATTAAACTGGTGGGACGACATCATGTGTTTATAATAATTATTAAACATATGCATTATACTCTTCAAACTTACAATACTTTAGTAGTTTATTTTATCAAACACTTAACTTTTACATTTGTCCAGTTGATTTTCTCGTCAATATCAGCAAAAGTGAATTATTCATAAGCAGCAATCCGAATCTATCCCTATATAAATATTATAAATAATTTTTTTGAAAATTATTTTTATTTCTAGAAAAACATATTTTGATATTATTAATCTATCATGTAGATTTGATTCAATACTACGATTTGTTCGCCAATGACTGACTTTAGATTTCTATAATAAATAAATTTTTATCAATTTAGTTATATATATAGTTAAATTATTATAAGATTTTAAGCTAAATTTTGGGGGGTTAGTATAATCAAAGCCTATAATAGTAAAAAAAAAAAGGCTATTTACCAAATCATAGTCAGTCCACTCTCTTATTTGTACATTGAATGAATTTTGAGAGTTTAGAACTTTAGATATACCGTATGCATAAAATTCTATTGTGTGTGTCAATACCACATACTTGATAAGAGATCTATAACTTAACTTACATATATCACAGTAAGTTTTGAAGTCGATGGCTTAATTTCTCCTCTTCTTGATGGAGCTCCAATTTCTTTTCATCCTATCCTTTTGTCTCCTCTGTTTATTCTTCGTCTTCAAAATTGTATTCAAATCTCCAAACCCTAATAAGAAATCCTTCCCTGGGCCACTGAAAATTCTTCTTATTGGCAACATGCACAACATGACATCACAAACATTTTATAGCAGCTATGCTTGTCCAATATAACTACTTACGACGATCCTTTAATAAAATTTGATGCCAAAATATGATACAATAATTTTGCCTTGGTACCAGAAAATAGATAAAAGGAAAAAAAGAAAAGCATTACGTACATTTTTTTTCATCTTTTTTTCTCCTCTTCCAGTCTTCCCCATACATCATATGATTGCTGGTTTTTCGCTGATCAAAGTATGCGTACATAACATAATTTTATTTAAAGAGAAGTTTGATAATAATGAGATACAATTATTGCACAATAATCTCAACTTTGTAAGCATATTACTATTCTAACTAGAATACAATTCTTTTATTCAAAGCAAGGTAAATAAAATTAACTTCCTACTTCCTTATAAATATGCTAGGGTTAGCGGAAGCATAAGCCATGATGCTAGTTTCTTGTTCAAATTTTTCCATGTCCTCCTTAAACATTACCACCAATGCTTCTATTCCTTCGCCGTCACTTGCGCTTGATAAAATAGCAATATCAGGTAACAATATGGGCCCGAGACTAAACCAAACAGGCTTCCCCCAACCAAAATCAACTTCATAATAAGGCAATCCAACCACACTGGTCAAAGGAAATGACCTTGAATCTTCCCATGCTTCATACAAATCCTTAATGAAATCTAAATACTCATCATTATTCATCACATCTCTTCCCATTCTCTTGGCTTTTATCACTTCTCTTACTAAATTTGTTACCTCTATGGCATCATCCTCGGCTAGTGACCATTCTGCCCTTACAAGCCGAAAAATGTTACCCATGCATCGTGGAAACATTGCTGGATTCATCTTGTGACGCAAATTCATAGCATAATACATTGAATGAGAGTGCAACTTGTTATCAATTGCCCTCTTTCTTTCACGCGCTACAGCGATGCAGGCACCCCAAATGAGTGCTGAAACAATCCCGAAACGCGTTGCTTGTAACACGTCATCGTCAGAATTGTTATCAGCCATTAATTCTTTATTCACCTTCTCCTTTAGAGTTGCTATCTTCTTGCCATCTAACAACAATCTTTTGAACACAATCTTGCGTGAAGATTGTGGGCTTGGGATCTGATACTGCTGTGGGAACTTTACTGGCGGAAACAGAGAGGTGCAATCTAAAACGATATTGTTATTGCAAATATTATCATTATCAGTAATCACCCCACGAGCAATTTCACCCCAGGTTTTCATGAAGTTAAAGATTGCCGAACCGTCGGCCACTCCATGAGAAAAACAAACACCAATTGCCATTTCACCGCTGTTGAACAGATTTACTTGGACAGCCAAAAGTTCTCTTTCAGAAATCTCTAAATTCGATAATTGGGGACTAGGTGGGATTAATTGTTGTAGCAGCTCCATATCTGGTGGTTGAAGAAACTTTGATATATCACTGCCAACATTTGCTTCAATAAATGCAGCCCCATGATCATTACAGTCGACCGAAAAACCATCAATGAATCTTCCAGCAAAGGGGTAGTAGTGGGTTAATGTTGTTGCGAGAGATTGCTTCAATAAATCAGATTTTTTTCTGAAATCTTGGTGCTTGCAACTGGCTGAGTAGAAGAAAACTAGGGGAATATAAAGATCATAATTCATTTGATCAATCAATGAAAGTTTATAGGTTCTAAGATGTTTTCGCGTTGGAAGTGAAGGTTGGACTCTTTCGGTGGAAATGATCTGAACATCAGAAGTGGCACTTTTGATACTTCTTTTTGAGAAGATCTGGACATTATTGGTGATTAATTTGGAAGCAGTTATTCGGAAAATGTTTTTGAGAGGCACTGCCATCTTTTGCTGGCTTTGAGAAATTATTCACCAAAGTGAGTGTTGAGTGGCATATAGTGTAGTGCAGCCAAATTCATCATATTTATTATAAGTGTCTTGCATAATTGCTTCTGAAAAGATCGGATCTCCAAAATAATAAAGAAAATCAAAGCGAATCCCTTAGAAAATATACAAAGTCAACAAATGGAGGTGATTTCAATAATAGACAATATTAAAAAAATTGTCGCTCTCCGGGTCAATAGATCAGATTGAGATATATCAAATTCTAATAATTCTTGTTACTTCTTATATAAGAACATGTATTTAATATATAGAAAGAAGGGGAACTAATGAATAAAATAAAATAAAGTCCATTGGCAAATTCCATGAACCCGAAAGCTGTGCATCTATATCTTATTTATTAAAATTTGCACAACACTTAAATATTTTATGAAAATAACACAAATATTTGAGATTTGTCCATAAATATGCTAGTTACTATTTTATTTTAATGTCACCACAATATTAATTAGCAAGAAGTAACTTTTTGTATCTCTGACGGAATAAGTCGAATTGGTTTGTCCCCTTAGAGTGAAAACAAGAGGTCACATGATCATTTCCCTCTCCCACCAACCCTAGGAAATAAAATTATTTAATTGATGGTTCATGTATATAGGATGGAATATGAATTTAACTTTTGATACTTTTGTTGAAATTTGAATTATATACAAGGACATAAATATATATATGATGTGCTAGGTGATTAGTGTGATTGTGTATATGGGCGGGTGTGTGTTTGTTATATATGCCACTGCCAATTCCAACACAATTTTGGACCGACATTAGCATGGATTTATTTTTGGAATTACCCCGTACTCAGAGGGGTATGGATTCAATATTTGTTGTGGTGGATCAATTCTTGAAAATGGCTCACTTTATTGCCTATAAGAAGATTACAGATGCCTTGACTGTTGCTTGTCTATTCTGTAAATAAGTCTATAGATTGCATGGTTTACTGAGTTCTATAGTATTTGATTGAGATATGTGATTTCTTAGCCATTTTTGGAAAACATTATGGTAGTTGACTAACACTCGCCTAAATTTTGAAAGTACTTACCACCCACAAATAGATGGTTAAACTGAAGTTGTCAATTGCTCTTTAGGAAACCATCTACATAGTCTAGTTGGTGATAACCCGAAGATATGGGATCAAAAGTTATATCAAGTCGAGTTTGCTTATAACCCAGCAGTTAAGCGTAGTACTGGTTTAAGTCTTTTTTTAAGTGAATTATGGATATAATCCACGAGCTCCCATTGACTTAACTCTAGTTCTAGATTTAGTTTGCAAAAGCAGCAAGACAAAAGACTTTATTAAGCAAGCTTCAGAAGATTCATGAAGTTACGCAAGAGTCTTTGAAGAAGACTACCGGAGGTTATAAAATTAAG
>NW_006262075.1:17937660-17975305 GCF_000493195.1 Citrus x clementina
AGGCCAGGCGATATTGCTTTCCATCTGTTAAACATTTATGTTAGGCCAAGGGTATGTGGTTGTCATCACTAATTGATTGCATGCTCAGATCGTGTCAACAACAAGCTTTCTGTCAGGAAAATTGGACTTTTGGAGATTATAAAGAAGATAAATCCTAATGCCTACCAATTAAAGCTTCCTAGTCACAACCGCGCTACATATGTATTCAATGTCAAGCATCTTATTCCTTGCAAAGGTGATCATGATGAAGATGTTGTTGTTGACAATTCAAATTTGAAGGTGAATTCTCTCCATTCTGGGGGAATGATGCAAATTAGGAATCCATATTATATTAGAATATGTTTCCTTATTAACAAAGGTTTAAGACTTTTATTTTCCTTTCTAGTTTAGAACTTTATTTTCCTTTTCTTTATGGTTAGGATATTTACTACTAGTATAAATATCCTAACCATAAAGAAAAGGAAAATAAAGTTCTAAACTAGAAAGGAAAATAAAGTTCAATAATATTTCAGTTTTTGCAAATCTCTATGTGAGTTTTTTAGTTTAATTAATTCCCAGTATTCTCGGAATTAACGAGTCTTAGTCCCCTAAATTTGTGGTATTATTTTGAATCAATGTGAAATTAGTTTGTTCTTTATTCTAGTATTCTCTAGAATCAACATAATATTTTGAACATGAAACTTCCGTTGCATCATGGAGTCTACTTATTGGGGAAAATAATTTATTTTGGAGGGATTTTATATGTTGTACTCCTTTTTCCCCACTAGGTTTTTATCTCTATATCTCCAAAATTATTTGTTTCAAGACATCAATGAATAATGTACTCATTTTCCTTTATTAATTTTTTTCCCATAAGGGTTTTTTTTAGTAAAGGTTTTAATGAAGCGTATTCTTTTGTAATGAACATTCAAGGGGGAGTGTTTTAAATTTATTAAAATAAATGTGGATGTTTATAACATACATCTCTTAGTCTCCCTACTATCTCCCACCAGCCACATTTGGCTTCTCTATAACTCCTACTATCTCACAAAGAATTATGATCTATAATATTTCCATTAATTTCATGGAGTGATTATGTAACAATAAAAAAGAGCTAATCTTTTTGTTTTGTATACATTTGGAATGAGTAAAATCACTTTATATTATATTGCTCTCTCATTTTACTTTTTATCTTGTGTTGCTGGCTAATAGTTCTTCTAATAATATCTAAATATTAATGGCGTATAATACTATAAATACATACAAAAAAATTATAAAAAGATCATCACAACTCAACACTTTAGTTTAAATTCATTTAAGAAATAGTTAATCCTTATAGAACAAGTAACAAGAATTATTAAATACATGCTAGCTTTATGTTACCGATCTTTATATAAAAAACTATGACTATGAATGAGCGCCTTCGAGTCAAAAAATCTTATTAAGATATATCCAAATTCAATAATTCTTGTTACTTGTTCTTTTCAAAAGGCTTTTATTTTATATAATAACATTGACATTAATTGATTATTTTATTATTTCTTAAATAATCCAAGCATGTATGTGTAGCGGGCTTTTATGTTCTTGGAAGTTTGTGAGCAAAAATATTAGTGAATGTAACGTTGGAAGTTTGTGCTTACTCAAGATTTTTTTTCTTTGATAAGTACTGAAGAAGATTATGTAAATTGGAAATGGAATATGTTGTTGATAGTATGTAGTAAATATGATTTTTAAAAAATTTATTTTAATAAAAGTAATAAATATATTATAGGTATCATGCCAGTGTGGGATAAAAGGATAAATTTTAATTTACATCTACTTAGAATGACAATCTTTAATTTACATTTCAAAAGTTTGAAAACATCAATTTATCTTTATTTATTATTAAGAAGACAAAAAATAATTATTTATCAACGCACCCTATTTGTCCTCATCTTTTGAACGAAAATAAGAGTAAAATGAGGGTTTCGCACTTTTAGGGGCTAAACTAAAGATTGTCACTTTATCAGGGGAATGGATTGAAGTTTATTAGAGAAAAAATCAAGTTAACTTGCAAATTAAACCTCAATAATTAGTGTTTTCTAAACGCTTTAGTATCATAACTTTTAAGTTACAACTACTCAACCACCATACCAAATAGGGTCTAAGTTGATATTAATATTTAAAGTTTTTTTAAGGGTACAACATCAAACAAGAAATCTTAAGTTGATATGAATTTTTAAATTTCTTGTGTTGTGCATTTATAATTGTATAAAGTTAATTTATATAATGTTGACTTATGAATGCTAGCTATCTCAAAATGTATTAAGGTAGCATTTACTACTTGAATTAGAATTGGAATCCCAGGGAATGAGAATCATGGGATTGGGAGTGAGAATAAGTTGTTTACTTACATTGTAATGGGTGTGGGATAGGAATCAAAATCCCATATGTATATTTACTTTATATTAGATTATGAGTGAATTATTTCAAATTATAGTTTTACCCTTATTTAAAAAATTGTAGTTTTTAATTACAAAGTAAAAAAAAAAGTAAAATAAACTACTTATTTTATTATTAATTTTAACAATATAAATTAATAATAATTATTAATATTCTCAATTACGTAAATCAAAATTTTTTATTAATTTTAATTTTTATTATGTAAACTAAAAATTAATGATAAGAGTAAAAAAATGAAAAGCTATTATTAATAAATAGTAAAAAATAATATTTTCTTACAATAAACTATTTATTATCATTAATTATTAATATTAAATACAAATAATACTATTAAAATTAAATAAATAAAATAATTTTATAATTTTCAAATAAAGATAGTATATAGTAATATTATTAATTCTCTATGAATATAGTAATATTATTTTTGAGTAATTTTAACTTAGAATTGATGTAAATTGTCATTTTTAACTAAATATAATAATATTATACTTAAATAAGTTTACTATTGTTATTTTTAATAAATCTAATATTATTAAATAATATAATAATATTATTTCAATGAATGTGATATTATTATTTTTAAATAAATGTAAAATTATTTTAAATATAATTATATTATATTTAATAAGGGAAGAGTAAAAACAAATACGGGAGTGTATTCTCAATTTCTCACTGTTAATGAGTAGGACCCAATGAGACTTTCATTCTCCTCCTTAAATGAATAGAGTGAAAGAACCATATTCCCCACTTCTAATTCAACAAGTAAACATAACACAAGTGTCATGCAACTATATAAAAGTTAATTTATATAATGTATGAATTTCTTTATTATATGAACTAACGTGCTAATATGCTCAAGGAAATTAATTCTGGGTTTACTTTGTTGCAATATGTGCTTAAGTAAATTATTGCTTCATTTAATATTGGAAGTTTTCTTGATATTGAGGCATACTTATTTTTACTAATAGATGTGAAATTTAGTGGACGCAAATGACAGTAATTTTAATACCATATCCATTTTCAAAATTTTTGCCAGACTTTTGTGCATTCTCGAGAAGAAAAAGCAATTTTTTAGTTGTAGAAGATTCTTCCATACCGAGAAAAATTGGAGGAAAGATTGAGCAAGTAACGAGTTGAAAAGTGACGTTTATTTATTTGTTTTGGTTTTTGGTTTTTAGATTGAAATTAATAACTGACCAAAGTTGGTTGGTGTGAGTGGTTTGACACTCTTATTTTTTAAGAGAGGTCAGGGGTTCAAGTTCCGTTCTCGTATGGAGTCACCACTTTGGCCAGTACTTTACCCCTTATAGGCCGACCCAGTGCGAGCGGAGATTAGTATGGGTTGTGGTACGGACTTAAAGGTTCCTCTCACAGTTGGAACCCACTCATCGTGATTGAAACAAAAAAAATTAATAACTAATTGTAATATTAATTTTCATTTGATATAACGTGATTGGTTCATTTCGTCAAAGTAAATTCATTACTTTATTCCATGGTTCATAAAGAATATAGAGTGGAGCTATTGGCACCCCTCTTACATCCTATTAAAACCCGTTATTAAGTGTACCCTATTAAATAATATTAGAAAATTCATCATGACTATTAACACACTCTTTAATTCCAAAAATACCGTTATTTCAGTTATTCTAAATAACTTTCTCTTTGCTAAAATCCCAAATACATGTATCTTGTTTCTTGTTCTCTTTCTCTCTTTTTTAATAGTTTTCTTATAAGTCAATTATTTCTTTAAGGATTGGTTTTAAACTCTAAATTAAAATGTACAGTTGATTCAAATTAAAGATGAGAAGATTGAAACAAAATTTTAGATATTTTGGTACTTTTACCTTATGATGGTAAAATAATCATATTAATTTATGTTAAAGCAACGTTATTGTTTAAATATAATAAAAAATAGTCTTAAAAAATAAATGAATAACAAATAAATCACTACTATATCATTAAAATATGAAAAAATTTGTATAAAAAAATTATTCAAGCTAAAGTAAATTTTTAGATATTTTGAAACTTTATGATGAGGGTAAAAGAGTCATATTAATTTATGTTAAAGTAACCTTATTGATCAAATATAATAAAAAAATAGTGTAAAAAATGAATATGGATTTAATTGACTAATTTTTTCTAAAAATTTCTCTTAATTTGAATTTTTTTAAAACTAATGTAAACTTGTTGTAATAAGTTTTGAAAATGGGGTGGATTTATAAAATTTGTGGAGTGGAATATAACCACCTGAATATAAATGTATTTGTCAAATGGGTAAATTTTGGATTATCCCTCTCATGAATTAACTATTTCAAACCACTCGTTTACTTTGAAAACTTCAAGTTGCCCCTATTTTTGTCCAAAAGATAAAGAAAAAGAGGGTTCAATCGATGATTTTTGGTTTTCTTAACAAAATAAAATGGAAATAAATTGAGGTTTTTAAAAGAAAGAGGTGATTTAAAAATAGTCAATTTATGAGGGGATAATTCAAAATTAACGATTTACAAAGAGTTTGGTCTTAATTTAATAAATAACCGATTAACTCTTTTTGTTTTTATCATTATATTTTTGTTTTAGTATTTTCTTTGACTGACCAATCATGAATAAATTATAGTGAGATAAAGGATTAAAAAATCAATTTCTTACAATGTTGATTAAATATAAAGTTTCCTTGATATTATATGAAGTGGGAATTCTTGAATAATTTCTTTGTGAAATGTTAATTTTTTTTCATTTTATTTAAAAGGTAGAAGGTGAGCAAAATTATAAAAGAAAAAATCATAATTGAACAAGAGAGAAGAATTATAATTTACAAATTAACAACTCTTTTATTCAAAACAAGTACTCGTTGACAGTGGCATACAGAATATACAACTCAATAGCAACCCAGGGATTGTTAAGTGCTAACAAATACTCAACTCACAATTTAAAAGTCTAATGACAATGCAAGCTTCCATTAGAGCAGCTTTTGTAATAAAAGCATTGGAATCTCATCAACCATCCATCGTTTCCTAGGGCATGGTCATCAGTGAAGAAAATCGTTTAGCATTTGAGCACCATGGTCCTACAAAGCTTCAGTTGTGAGCTACAGGGGCTTAAACAAAAGTCAGTACATGAAAGAAGACGTGCTGGAAGAAACCAAGCATCAACCCCATAGAGGCATTCCATGGCATAGATTGTAACTTATAAGTCTGGTAAATCGCTGATCCGTCGATTGTATTATGAGTTCTCAAATAAATGATTGCTTTTCTCAACGGAGGAATGTTTTTTAAACATCAATGTATTTTTTGCTCTAAGTAAGGCACACTTATATTTACTAATAAATGTAAAATTTGGTAGAGGAAAAAATAGTTGTAATTCCATATCTATTTTGTAAATTTTTTGCCAGAATTTCGTGTACTCTAGAGAAAAGTTGGAGCAAGTAAAGAGCTCAAGAGCCTTTTTTTTTTCCTTTGCTTTCTGAGAAGAAGAGGAGACAGCGAATTTGATTTTATATTGAATATCAGAGTCTAGTGCCATAAATATGTGATTTGAAGAATCCATTTCTCAGATTTTCTCCATTAAATTTAAACTTAAGAGAAAGATATGGCGGCGATGCTCCGTCATAAGGTATGATAGAACACCATACAAACCGATTCAAGTAAAATAAAAATGAGTATTTAATTTTACAAGGTAAGCTTAAGGATAAGACTAATCAACCTCCTGAACATAGCTCGATGGTTGTGAATACACAGTCACAAAGTTTGAGTAGTAATTGAAAAAATATTGGTATTTAGAGGGTGGGATTTCTCATCCCATCCAAACCTATAAGTAAATAGTATTTTATTATATTATTTGATTAATTTACATTGTTCATTAGGAATTATGTGATTGGTACATTTGGCCAAAGTTCATTGCTGTATCCCATGGCATAAAAAAAATAAGATGGTGTTGTTTGCATAGAATTACTGCTTAGTAATATGTTGCCATTAATGGTAATTAATTTTGATATCTAATCTTCAGATATTTCAAAATCTGAATTTTAAATGCTTATCTTCAATCTGTACCTGATTTTTTTTAGTGAGAATTTCATTTATGGCCTTGGCTGTAAAGAGATAAAAACAAGCACCCTATGTCCACTACTATAAGATAGCGTTTACTTTTTGGATTCGAGTGGAAATCATGAGAAATGAGAATTTTAGGATTAGGAGTGTAGAGTGGGAGTAGACGTAGCTTGTTTACTTGCACTGGAATGGAAGCATGAAATGGAGATCAGAATCCAATTTATGTATTTACTTTGTCTTGGATTGAGAGTAAATAGTTTCAAACTACAATTTTATCCTTTTTTAAAGAATTATAGTTTTTAATTACAAAATTAATAAAAAATATATTTAATGAATAAACATTTATTTTATTATATTTATAAATTTATAATAATTATTAATATTCTTAATTATGAACATCACAATTTTTTATTAATTTTAATTTTGATTATATAAATTAAAAATTGTTGATAAGGGCAATATAAATGAAATATTTTTACTATTAACATAGTATGAAATTAATATTTTCTTAGAATAAACTATTTATTAGTATTAATTATTAATATTAAATAAATATAATACTATTATTTTTTAAATAAATATAGTAATATTATATTTTCAAATAAAGATGTATATAGTAATATTATTAATTCTCTATTAATATAATAATATTATTTTAAAGTAAATTAAACTTAGAATCAAACCCAGTTATTATTTAGTTAAATATAATAATATTATTTAAATATTTATTAAATATAATTATAGTAAATTTAATAAAAAGAATGGTAAATATAAAATGAAACATTATTTTATTTTATTTAATATAATTATATTAAATTTATTATTTATTAATATAATATTATTTAGTACAAAATTAATATTTTCTTAGAATAAACTATTTATTTTTATTAATTATTAATATTAAATATAATAATATTATATTATTAAATAAAGATAGCATATAGTAATTTTTATTAATTCTCTATTAATATAATAATATTATTTTTAAGTAATTTTAACTTATAATCAATGCAAATTATTATTTAGTTAAATATAATAATATTATTTAAATAAACATAATAATATTTATTTTATTTTATTAAATATAAAATATTAAATTAGATTAAAAAAGTGTAGAAAATGGAGAGGTGGGAGTGAGATTCCTAATCATTCCCTAATTTGTTGAAGTAAAGTGGGAGGAATCCACACTCCTCACTCCTACTCTAGAAAGTAAACATAGCCTAAAGGAATTAAAGTATTTTAAACTAATTTGTTTGCCTGGAATAATCAATTGATGGAATAAATATAGTAATGAAATTGATAATTATGAGTAATGCTACGCACATAGTTAGGAATTATGACTAGAATTTAAGTCAATGCTTGTTACTTCAGTCTCTCAAGCAATAGCCTTATTCTATCTAACAAGGCAATGTACTATTAGGCTAAACTCTTGCTTCTCAGTCTTAAGACAACCATTGTACATGCATATTTAATTGCGAATAAATTATCATCATATATGATTGTAAGTTTGGAACTCTTTATTATATTACTTTTGAATATAACCCTAGTGTTTTTTAATTACATATGCAACTTTTAAACTTTTAAACTTTTAAATTTGTAAATTCTCACTTAAAATATATGAGTTGGTAACATGGACAAATCCATCAACTTGCAACTGGGGATCAATGAATTAAAGTCAATGCTAGTTAACTTCTATATATCAAGCAACATCATCGACTTACATATTATATTTCAGTGACACTAGTGTTACAATAAAAAATGACCAAAAATTTGATACAATGAATATTATATATTTGAGTAATAATAAGGTTATAATACCAAAAGAATAAAAATAAATATTTTTCTTGTTTATTACATTTTGAAAAAATGATATCGGCACTCCTATAATTTAGTGAAATGGTCATAGAGACCTCTATATTTTCAAAAATGGTCACATAGGTAACTTTTGGGACACAAACTTTTTTTTCTTGACAAATCTTAAGGGTCTATGTGAATTTGTTTTTATTTTTGAACCAAAAAAAAAAAAAAAAAGAGTTTATGTGTCTTAAAACGGTTTGTACTTTGTATGACAATTTCTAAACATAAGAAAGAGTATGTCTATCTTGAAAATGGGTTTATATAATTATTTATTTGTATAATTATTTATGAAAATAAGAGAGTCTCCATGACTATTTCGTCAAACTAAGAGGATGTTTTTGTCCTTTTCCCTTACATTTTTAACATAGAATGGTAATGAATAATTAAAAAAAGGGACCCAAGTAATAAATGTGAGAAACATATCTAATTATCTTTCTCACTTTGAAATTTTTTAATATACACAACACAATGAAAGTGCTGCTTGAACCATAAGACTTTCAACCAGAAAAGCTCGATTTGAAGATACCTTCAAAATGTTGGCACTTTTTTAATTGACTTATTTTGATAGCTTAATTGGTAAATTTCAAATTAAAATTGAAAGGTTATCATATGAAACACTAGGACTTTTTAAACTAAAATTGAAAGATAATATTACGAAACCCCTGGACTTTTCAAAAGCCAATCAGAATGGAAAATGATGGACAAATCGATCATTTCTGGTAATAAGATCTTGTGCATGACCTTAGATGATCCCAACAATGTAAACTCGTTTTTCTTTTTATTATTAACCATCAATTGTTACCATATGTTTATTTATCATAGAATCAGATAAAATAACGTTGACATCCTTTCAATCAAACGGAAGCTTAATTATGAAGCTACTTTCTTATTGCTGTATATGTGTTATTATATTTGTTTTCATGGGCGTAGTTGGGATTGAAAAACTGTACCACTTTTCATATTGTAATTATAAAATGTACCACTTTTCAAGGAGTAGGTGGGATTGAAAAACTGTATTAAACTGGTGGGACGACATCATGTGTTTATAATAATCATTAAACGTATGCACTCTACTCTTCAAACTTACATCACTTCAGTAGCTTATTTTATCAAACCCTTAACTTTTGCATTTGTCCAGTTGATTTTCTCGTCAATGCCAGCAAAAGTGAATTATTTCATAAGCAACCATCCGAATCTATCCCTATACAAGTATTATAAATAATTTTTCTGAAAATTATTTTATTTCTAGAAAATATATTTTGATATTATTAATCTATCATGCAAATTTGATTCAATACTACGATTTGTTTGCCAATGACTGACTTTAGATTTCTATAAGAAATATAATATATATATATATATATATTAAGCTAAATTTTCGGGGGTTAGTATAATCAAAGCCTATAATAGTAAGAAAAGGCTATTTACCAAATCATACTCAGTCCACTCTCTTATTTGTACATTTGAATGAATTTTGAGAGTTTAGAACTTTAGATATTCCGTATGCATAAAAGTCTATTGTGTGTCTCAATACCATATATTTGATAAGAGATCCATAAAATTAATTTAGCTTACATGTATCACAGTAAGTTTTGAAGTCGATGGCCCAATTTCTCCTCTTCTAGATGGAGCTTCAATTTCTTTTCATCCTATCCTTTTGTCTCCTCTGTCTAATTTTTTTTTCAAAATTGTATTCAAATCTCCAAACCCTAATAAGAAATCCTTCCCCAACATTCACAACATGGCATCACAGACATTTTATGTCGCATATTAAGAGTTGATTCATATATATATATATATGTATGTATGTATGTATGTATATATGTGTGCATGTATATATATATATATATAGACACACACACACACAATATAACTACTTACGAGGATCCTATAATAAAATTTGATGCCAAAATATGATAAAATAATTCTGCCTTCAGAAAATATGATACAATAATTCCCCACACATCATATGATTGCTGGTTTTTCGCTGATCGAAGTATGCATACATAACATGATTTTATTTAAAGAGAAGCATGAAAATAATGAGATACAGTTATTGTACAATAATCTCAACTTTGTAAGCATATTACTATTCTAACTAGAATATAATTCATTCTTTTATTCAAAGCAAGATAAATAAAATTAACTCCTTACTTCATTATAAATATGCTAGGGTTAGGGGAAGCATAAGCCATGATGCTAGTTTCTTGTTCAAATTTTTCCATGTCCTCCTTAAACATTACCACCAATGCTTCTATTCCTTCACTGTCACTTGCGCTTGATAAAATAGCAAGATCAGGTAACAATATGGGCCCCAGACTAAACCAAACAGGCTTCCCCCAACCAAAATCAACTTCATCACAAGGCAATCCAACCATACTAGTCAAAAGAAATGACCTTGAATCTTCCCCTACTTCATACATATCCTTAATGAAACCAAAATACTCATCATTATTCATCACCTCTCTTCCCATTCTCTTGGCTTTTACCACTTCTCTTACTAAACTTGTTACCTCTATGGCATCATCCTCGGCTAGTGACCATTCTGCCCTTACAAGTCGAGTAATGTTACCCATGCACCGTGGAAACACTGGTGGATTGATCTTGTTACGCAAATTCATAGCATAATACATTGAATGAGAGTGCAACTTGTTATCAATTGCCCTCTTTCTTTCACGCGCTACAGCGATGCAGGCACCCCAAATGAGTGCTGAAACAATCCCGAAACGCGTTGCTTGTAACACGTCATCGTCAGAATTGTTATCAGCCATTAATTCTTTATTCACCTTCTCCTTTAGAGTTGCTATCTTCTTGCCATCGAACAACAATCTTTTGAACACAATCTTGCGTGAAGATTGTGGGCTTGGGATCTGATACTGCTGTGGGAACTTTACTGGCGGAAACAGAGAGGTGCAATCTAAAACGATATTGTTATTGCAAATATTATCATCATCATTAATCACCCCACGATCGATTTCACCCCAGGTTTTCATGAAGTTAAAGATTGCCGAACCGTCGGCCACTCCATGAGAAAAACAAACACCAATTGCCATTTCACCGCTGTTGAACAGGTTTACTTGGACAGCCAAAAGTTCTCTTTCAGAAATCTCTAAATTCGATAATTGGGGACTAGGTGGGATTAATTGTTGTAGCAGCTCCATATCTGGTGGTTGAAGAAACTTTGATATATCACAGCCAACATTAGCTTCAATAAATGCAGCCCCACGATCATTACAGTCGACCGAAAAGCCATCAATCAATCTTCCAGCAAAAGGGTAGTAGTGGGTTAATGTTTTTGCGAGAGATTGCTTCAATAAATCGGACTTTTTTTTTAAATCTTGGTTCTTGCAACTGGTCGAGTAGAAGAAAACTAGGGGAATGTAAACATCAGTATTCATTTGATCAATCCATGAAAGTTTATAGGTTCTAAGATGTTTCCCCGTTGAAAGTGAAGGTTTGACTCTTTCGGTGGAAATGATTTGAACGTCAGAAGGGGCACTTTTGATACTTCGTTTTGTGAAGATCTGGATATCATTGGGGATTAATTTGGAAGCAATTATTGGGAAAACTTTTTTGAGAGTCACTGCCATCTTTTGCTGGCTTTGAGAAATTATTCACCAAAGTGAGTGTTGAGTGGCATATAGTGTGCAACCAAATTCATCATATTTATAAGTGTCTTGCATAATTGCTTCTTGAAGGATTGGATCTCCAAAATAATAAAGAAAATCAAAGCGAATCCCTTAGAAAATATACAAAGTCAACAAATGGAGGTGATTTCAACGATAGGCAATATTAAAAAAATTCTCACTCTCTGGGTCAATAGATTAGATTGAGATATATCAAATTCTACTAATTCTTGTTACTTGTTATATAATAACATGTATTTAATATATAGAAAGAAGGGAAACTAATGAGTAAAATAAAATTTGTACAACACTTAAATATTTTATGAAAGTAACATAAATATTTTGGATTTGCCCATAAATATGCTAGTTACTATTTTATTTTAATGTCACCAGAATATTAACTAGCAAGAAGTAACTTTTTGTATCTCTGACGGAATAAGTCGAATTGGTTTGTCCCCTTCTAGTGAAAACAAGAGGTCACATGATCATTTCCCTTTCCCACCAACCCTGGGAAATAAAATTATTTAATTGATGTTTCATGTATATAGGATGGAATATGAAATTAACTTTTTGTTGAAATTGGAGTTACATACATAGACATAAATATATATATGATGTGCTAGGTGATTAGTGTGATTGTGTATTTGGGCCGGTGTGAGTGTGCGCACGCGCTTGCGTGCATGCGTGAAACGACCCGACCCAAACCCTCAGGGCAAGTCTATCTAATCGCATCAAAACTGAATAGATAATAATCTAATTAGTAAGAATTCTTATGAAAATTTGGTAAAATCTCCTTTATAAATAGGGAAAAGGACTCAGACACCCTCAAATTTTAGTAAAGGGACACAAAACCCCCTAATGTTTCAAAAAAGACATACATACCCTCATTTGTTAACAGAAACCGTTAGTTTTAACAGAAATGATAATTTTAATATGTAATTACCGTTATATCCTTCTAACATATAAATTGTCCATTTTGTCCATATATTATTAATAAAATTATGAATATACCCTCATTACCCAATTTCTCTATTTAAATTTTTGTCCATATAACAAAATTATTAATAAATTTTTTATCAAATTCTCTTCAAGCCAAATAATTATAATCCATTACTCATGAATAAAAATAAATAAAATTAGTTATTAATGCCATAAGAATAACAATTCTCCATATGTCAATCATTTAAACTTGTATAATAAAAAAAATTAAAAAACGTGGTTAACAAAATCTTAATTGTACTAAATAACATATCGAATAGACATAAAAACCACCAATAAACATAACAAATAATCATTCTATCATAATATTGTATCAAATTGGCATTGGTAAACATTACAACGATAACCATAATATTTTTTGAAAAAAAAAATCCTGTTGAGACTTCGGATCTGTGTTATGGAAGTCAACCTCAGCTTGAAATGATTCTTGTTAGGATGTCATTGTAGTATTATCTGAAAGCAGGCCATTATTTGTTACCATCTGCAAACCAGCACATGCTTTTCATTGATAAATTAAGCACAATAAATCACCAATAAGCTAGACAAATTAAGAACTATATTCATCAAACAACCATAAACCAAAAAAAAAAACCAAAAAATCTCATCATGATTTATTTATATTCTCGCATATACATCACATATGCATCAAACAGGTCAGAAACTTTTTGAATGATAATAAAAAGAAATAATTAAGCCATTCCGAAGGGTGAATAATGAGTAACTGAAAAGCTATCATTGTCATCTTCTGGCGTTATGCCCATGGTAAGCCTACTTATTCGGTGAAATTAATTGTCTAAAATTCTCGAAAATTAATTAATTGTCCAAAAATTCCCCAAAATTCTAGTGGATTTTGAATCATAATAAAAAGAAATAAAGTTAATTTAGTAAAAAAATGAAAATTAAAGAGAGAAAAGCTAGTTTAAGAGAAGTGAACCGTGGATTGAAGATGCACGAGCAGCAGCCACATGAACGAGCAACAATGACGCACGAGCAGCAGCCAGACGCGATCTTGATCGACGCAATGGAAGCGTGAGCAGATCCAGCAGCTTGCGGTAGCGCGAGCAGATCCAGCAGCTTGCGGCAGCCCCAGCAGTAGTTTTCGGCAAACCGTGTGAGTGTGTACGTTAAGGATTTGTCAAGATCTGAGAGGAGCTATGTGTGTGTGTTTTGTTCGTGTGTGTGAAGTGTGTGTATGGGTTTTTGGTCAATTAATTTTTTACTAATATGAAATTATGATATTAACCTTTGACTAATTTAACGAAACGATTATCGTTAACAAATGGGGGCCTGTATGAAGGAAACGACATAATTAATTTTTGTAAATCAGAATTACATATGAATTTATGCAATAAACTCAAAACGAACATCTGTCCATAATATACAACTCCCGTGTTGATAAAATTATTAAAATACCCTTCAATCCGTACATCATTAAAATAATCTAAAATAAAAAATCACCGAATTACCCTCGAAATCGTAATTACAACAAATCCTCAATTTTAGAAATTACTAAAATCTTTACAGGGTCAAAAATTACAAATTGCCTTCAAATTATTAAATTATCGAATTGCCCTCGTCGGTCAACAGTAATCGAGAAGCTCGAGTTAGACACTTTTGGCCGAGCTGAGTTCAATTGTATTGACGGTGAGCTCGCACGTGCCATGATGGTGCCGGAATCTAGTTCGAAAACTATGTAACTTTAATATTTGAACCATGGTAAATCGAAAACTTTCGGTAGTTGTGGATGGTCAGAAAATAAAAAAGGAGTTATGGGGAACAAAACCTAGCTGGTGGTGTCACCCCAAACTGGCAGAATCGACAGTGAGATGAGGTGGGTTTTACTGCCGCTTATTGAGCTAAAACATCGACGTTCTGGCCATTAATCGGTGATTGTGATGGCTGGGATACAACTATTGGTGTTCAAGCTTTAGATTGGTATTAAGCTTGGCTGTTGGAGTAGTCGAAATCACGAGATTCGACCAGGTCACTTTTAAGGGTGGGGTCGGGTTTTGGGTCATTTTACAACTTTTCTCACTCTCTCATATGTGTATGTGTTCCCCTATTTCAAGCTTCTTCTTTTATTTTTATTTACCTTTTAACCGCCTCATTTTTTTTTAACATATGTTACAATCCTCCCCACTTATAAAAATTTTGTCCTCGAAATTTACGTACTTGATAAAAAAAAGATAGGGATACTGAGCTTGCATTAAGTCCTTATGTTCCCAGGTAGCCTCTTCCTTTATGTGATTCCTCCACAATATTTTTACTAGCGGAAGGGTCTTAGAGCGTAGAACTTAGTATTTCCCTTCCAGTATTTTCACTGGTTCCTCTTTGTAAGTCAAGTTTTCTTTTAAGTGAATAGGTTACTTCGATAACATATGCTTGGGTCATATATGTACTTTCAGAGCATTGAAACATGAAACACATCATGGATTCTAGATAAATCGGGCAGTAGAGCTAATCGATAAGGTAACGGACCAATGCACTTTAAGATCTCATATGGCCCAGTGTAATGTGGGCTTAGCTTCCCCCACTTCCCAAATCGAAGTACTCATTTCCAAGGAGATATCCGTATGAAAACTTTATCTCTAACTTCGAATTCAAGTTCCCATTTACGCTTGTCTACATAACTCTTCTGTTTATCTGCATCATTATCAACAACAACTTTCTCTGCAAATGAGGGGTTAGATTCATCAAACGTAACATGTATAGATTCTTCCACAACTAGAGTTCTTTGGTTATAAACTCCATAAGCTTTGCTTGAGTTTGAATACCTAAGAAAGGTGCTAACATTGGATTTTGGATGAAATTTGCCAAGATTATCATTAGTGTTTTGCATCCAAAAACTTTGAAATAACCAATGTTGGGTTTTCTATATTTCTAAAGCTCATATGGAGTTTTATTGAGATGAAATCTAATCAATACACGATTTTAAAACTTTGAAAATTGATGCACAATGCCTAAATTGTTGCAAAAGGTTTCAAAGGCATGATTTTCAAGCTCTCATGCATGATCACTTCTAATGCATGCAATACCATATCCGTTTTCATTTTGAACTTTCTTACAAAACACTTTAAAAGTATCATCTTTATTAGATAAGAATAATATCCATGTGTATCTTTAAAAATCATCCACAATTACAAAATCATAATACTTCCCACTCAAGCTAGCATACCTTGAAGGTCCAAATAAGTCTGTGAAGTAGTTGAAGAGATTTTAAAGTAGAAATATGATTTTTGCTTTTAAAAAATATTTTGATTTGTTTACCAAATTGACATTCTTCACAAATTCTATTTTTTTGGAATCTGATTTTTGGAAGATCTTTAACTAAATCGTTTTTGGAAATCTTTGAAATTAAATCCATGCTTGCATGTCTTAGTCTTTTATGCCATAACCAACCATCATCATGCAATGTGGAAAAACATTTATCATGTGTAGATGCACAATCTATATCAATGGTATAAACATTAACATATCTATTTCCTATAAAAATATCTTGCCATCACATGCACTCTCAATAACACATCTATTCTTATAAAAAACAACTTTATAACCCTTATCACACAATAGATTAATGGTAAGTAAACTACGTTTCAAGTTTTCAACCAAACACACATTTTCAATAAGAGTAGAGGATACATTACCGACATTTTCGATACCAATGATTTTTCTTTTTAAGTTATCTCCAAAGGATACGTTTCCACCATTTTCAATCTTGGTAAAACTTGAAAACCAAGAGTAATTCCTTGTCATGTGTCTTGAAGATCCACTATCCAAATACCACTTATTTTTTCCTTTTCTTTTGTCCTTGTAGAAAACGTTTCTAAGTTTTAGGTACCAAAAATATTCTTGGGTCTTTAAGTGTTAGTAATGGTTCTTTTTGGACCTCGAACACATTTCACACCATAATATGCATTTATTTTTACTGTACATCTATTTTTCTTGTGACCATTTTTATTACAATAATGGCATACAACTTGATTGTTAATGGAGGTACTCTTTACAAAATAATTCTTATAATACTTCTGTTTCAAATTTGGCTTATAGCCAATGCCTTCTTTGTCAAACACATATTTTTGTGAATTAAGTAAGTTATCCAACATCTTTTACCCATTTGTGAATTTTATCACAATTAATTTAGCTCATTATTCTTCTTCTTAAGCACTTCATTCTCTTTTACCAATTCATCAACATGTGATTTTTCATGCTCATATGAGGTAGTTTGTTTACCTTTAAAAGATGCAATCTTATTATACAACATTTTATTGTATAATTTTAATTCATTTATCTTCTCATTCAATGAATTATTTCATTTTTCTAGGGCATCCTTTTCATTTGTAAGTTCTAGCATTTTCTTTTTCTAGCATGCATTCTTTTTACCAATTTTTATTCACTCATCATGAAATTCTTTAAAAGCATTATGTAACTCATCATATGTTGGAAGTTCAGTTACCTCATCAAGTTCATCAAATGATTCTTCCTCGATTGCCATGAGAGCTAGATTTGTCATTTCTTGGTGCTCTTTATCATCACTTATTTCCTGATCGCTATCATCCTATGTGGCTACCATTGCTTTCTTCTTGAGCTTGTTGAGAAGAGGACATTCAGACCGTATGTGTCCAGGCTTTTTGCATTCATAGCAAGTGATTGACTCATTCTTCTCTTTTTGGTTCTTAAAGTTTCTAAACTTTCTCCGTTCACTAGTTTTCTTGTAGAATTTTCTGAATCTCCTAGTCAGCATAACATTTCTTCATTATCCAGCTCGCTTTCCTCATCGCTCTCATGTTTTGAATCTTTGAGAGCAATGCTTTTCTTATTCTTTTTATGCTATTTTTCTGCTGCCAAATCTTCTTCATATGAAATGAGAGAGTCAATTAAATCATCAATAAGTAAAGTATTTAAATATTTGGCTTCTTCAATGGCTGTCTTTTTAGGTCTCATTCTGTTGGAAGTGATCCGATGATTTTCTTGACTTTCTTGTTATTTGAAAAAGTTTTTCTTAGAGCTCCTAGGGTGTTCACTATGTCTGTAAATTGTGTATATATAGAATACATACTTTCATTTTGTTCAATTTGGAATAATTCATATTGACGAGTGTATCTACTGATTTCAGACTCTTTAACTTGATTTGTCCATTCATAGGCAAGCTCAAGTTTATTCCATATTTCTTGAGCACTCTCACAGCTAAATACTCTATAAAATTCTTTCTTATCAAGAGCACAAAACAAAGCATTCATTGCCTTAGAGTTTAAAGATATCTTTTTCTTTTCTAACTCACTCTATTGACTTGACGGTTTAGGAATATCATCTCCTTCTTCATTTTTAGTAATAGGCATGAATGAACCATCACAAACAACTTCCCAAATTTCATAATCTAAGGCTTTCAAATAAATTTTAATCATAGTTTTCTAATATGGATAGTCATTACCATCAAAGAATAGAGTCCTAGTTGTGGATTGTCCTTCCCTAAAGGTAGATTCATTTTGGGTTGCCATGAATTTTTTAAGTCCTAATAAGAGAACCTTACTTTGATACCAAATGAAATAATATCTAGGCAACCCAAAAGGGAGGGGGGGTGAAGTGAGTTTCTAAAAAATTACCAAAACTTAATCAAAACTTGATTCAAATCTTAAACGAATTTAAAGTATTAATAAATAAATCATCCAAAATATAAAAAGATAAGGGAAGATAGATTCAAACACAGAGATTTTCACATGGTTCAGCCAACCTTGTCTACGTCCACGTCTCTAAGCACATTGGGCTTGGGGATTCCACTAGTTAAGCCTTCAAGGCTTTAAGAACACTTACAATTGACTTCAAAGGTGTTAATTAACCTTTACACTAAGAGATTATCCTTAATCTCTTAACTCAAGTGTATCCCAACACTTACAATCACTCAAAACAAAGATTACAAATATGTTTTTCTCTCACACAATATATAAGATTACAAATCAATACCCAATATGTGAATAAATGAAACAAGAATGAATTTAAAGTTTAATGAAGGTGGTATTCTCGATTAGAAGCTCAATGATAACGTTGTGATCAACCCTTATTTGAATTTGATTGAGCTTATTTATAGTTGGAGTTTAAAAATAGCCGTTGTTGACTTTCTGCCTGAAATCGGATCACTATTAACAATTATTGGTTACTATTTTGACTGGTCTAAGTGACCGTTCAGTTGAATTTCAAATAAATGGTTGATTGATAGCCACTATCGGTTCACAGTTAATTTTTAGAGACCTGCAAAACAAATTTCTACTATTCATTCTTGCTAAAAGGTTGAAGATTAGTATAGAATGACATTCTGAAAATTATCGGTTAGCCGTTTGAAGTTAACGGTTCGCCAGTTATTTCCAGTAGCCTGCGAAACAAAATAGGCTTATTCGTTTCTATTAAATGGTTCAAGGTTAGCACAAAATTTCATTATGAAAATTATCGATTAGCCGTTTGATATAAACGGTTCACCGTTTAATTCCAATAACCTGCCCAACACACTTGCCTTGTTCGTTTTTGCTAACAGGTTCAAGTTTAAAGAATTATCCCTCTCTGAAAATTATCGATTAATTGTTTCAAAGTTAACGGTTCACCCTTTACTTCCAGAATCACAGTTTTAACAAAATTTCACACATATTGTTTTTCTGATTTAAAAATAATGATTATCCATATTTCATTAACACATTTAGAAATATTATACGGCTTTTAAGAAAATGTTTATTACTGAAAACTCCAACATTTTAATAAAAAACATTAAAGTTTGTTATCATCAGAATCAATATAATGAACATATACATGCTAACATATCAAAGGTAAATAATTATCCCAATTACCTTTTAACTCCATAACATAAGCTCGCAACATATCCTCCTGGGTTTGAATGGTACGTTCTAGCTGACCATTAATCTGTGGACGAAAAACTGTAGTAAAGTTCAACTTGGTGCCTAAAGCATTTTGCAAGCTAGTCCAGAACTAAAAAGTAAACCGGGAATCTCTATATGAGACTATGGACATAGGTACTCCATGAAGTTGAACTATCTCAGCCACATAAATACTCCCCAACTTGTTCATCGAATAAGTGGTTTTAAATGGTAAAAAGTGAGCAGATTTTGTAAGTCAATCAACAACCACCCAAACACTATCACGTCCCTGCTGAGTACATGGAAGTCCCACTACTAGATCCATCGTGATGTGCTCCCATTTCCATTCAGGAATAAGAAGCGGTTGAGAATACCTTACAGACCTCTGGTGTTCAGCCTTAATATGCTGACAGACTAAACATTGAGAAATAAATTTTGCTATCTCTCTCTTTATGCTATGCCATAATGATCCCTCAAGGTGCGGTACATCTTTGTACTACCAGGATGCATTGTATAGGCTGAACAATAAGCTTCTTCCATAATTTCTTCTTTAAGATCCTTAATATCAGGTACATCAGATCGACCCAGCGAATGTAAATATAAATTTCTATATTAATATTAGTTATAATATAATATTTGATATTCTAGAGATATCTTGGGGTAATAATTCAACATCTTGGCTGAGAATGTTGATCTTTGGAGTTGGTTGTATATTGATTTATTTAGATAGTATTTATTTTACATATTTACAAGTTCGAGTTCTTTTTGATTAACCGTGTCAACAGAGAAGCAATCTTAGAGAATCCTTCCATAAATCTACGATAGTAGCCAGCCAATCCCAAGAAACTTTTAACCTCTATGACATTTTTAGGCCGCCCCTATTTCACAACTGCTTTAATCTTTTGAGGATTAACATAAATGCTTTCCGCTGATATCACATGGCCCATAAATACTACTCTGTCCAACTAGAACTCAGACTTACTGAACTTAACATACAATTGTTTGTGCCTTAAAGCTTGCAAAACAGTCTGCAAATGCTCTGTATGCTCCTCATCGCTTCAGGAATACACCAAGATATCATTAATGAATACAATTATAACCCGATCTAGATATGAGTGAAATACCCTATACATGAGATCCATAAAAGCTGCTGGAGTATTTGTCAACCCGAATGGCATCACTAAGAATTCATAGTGTCCATAATGGGTTATAAATGCTGTTTTAGGAACATCTGCCTCTTTAATTCTAAGCTGATGATACCTCGAGCACAAATTGATCTTAGAAAATACTTTTGCCCTTTGGAGTTGATCAAACAAGTCATCGATGTGTGGAAATGGATACTTATTGCATACCGTAACTTTAATCAACTGTTTGTAGTCGACGTAAAGTCCTAAAGTCCAATTTAGGAATGGCAAAAGGTTGGGACGGGCTCGGGCTTGGCCAAGCCCTACCCGACCCGATAAAAAAAAAATTGAAACTCGAACACTATTTAGTTAGGGTTGGACTCGAATCAGGTCAACATTGGGTTGGGCCCAACCCGACCCTACCGAAATAGTTAACCCTCCTATTTCCCACCACTATTTCAACCAATTTGGCAATTCCTCAACCATTTCAAACACAATTCAATTCCAATTTTCACAGCTATTTCAACCCCACACACAAATCAATTTTAAAATGCAACATAAAAACACACAATACAATTAAAGTAAAAACACACAATGTAATTCCACAACCATTTTAGCCATACACAATTCAATTTAACAACCCAACATAAAAAATAAAAAATAAAAAACTCATGTCTTATACAAATAAAAACACAATTTAGTTCCACAACCTAACATTAAAAAAACATTGTCTTATACAAATAAAAAACTGATGTCTTATACAAATAAAAACCCATAATTCATAAAAACTCATAAAAACACACAATTTAGTTTTTTTTTATAATAGGGTCGGGTCAGCTATAAGCCCGATCCTGACCCGAAATTTGTTCGGGCCTTAAAATTTTGATCCTAACCCGACCCTAACCTCAAAAATTCGGGTCAAAGCCCTAAAAATTAGGGTCGGGTCAATCAGGCCAAAAATATGGTTGGGCTAAATTACCAAGCATGCTCCCCATAGGGATACAGTAGGTCGAATAAACCTTTTATCTACCAACTATTGCAGTTGAACTTTCAGTTCTTTCAATTCTGCTGAAGCCATCTTGTATGATGCTATAAATATAAGAGATGTTCTAAGGACTAAATCAATACAAAACTCAACCTTGCTGTTAGGTGGCATCCCAGGAAATTCATTTGAAAATACATCTTGAAATTCTTTAACTATGGCAATATCCTTCGATCTCAATTCTCAAACTTCTGTGTCTATCACATGAGCTAAATAAGCAGAACACCCTTTTCTTCACAACTGTCTTGCACTAATGGTAGATATGACACATGAGGGTAGAACTCTACGCTCCCACAAAATTTCAACTTAGCATTCCCTGACTTTTTAAACACAACTTCATTTTTGAAACAATCCACCGTAGCATAATGAAATTCAAGCCAATCCATGAACAAAATAGCATCGAAGTCATGAATGTCTAAAGACATCAAATTCGCCTCAAATTCATGCTTACCTATTATAATCATACAATCATAATATACACTCTCATCAAGTAATGACTCTCTAGTAGGTGTGCGAACAACTAAGCCACAATCTAGTGGCTCGGGATCTCGCCCTAAATGTATAACAAAACTATAGGAAACAAAGAATGTATGGATCCAGGATCAATAAGAATATAGGCCTCACGACCAATGATAGATAATATACCCATAATAACTTCTGATGCAGCACATGCCTCTTGTTGTGTCAAAGCAAAAACTCGTGCCTAAGTATGAAGTCGACTAGGCTGACCTCTCTGACCTGGAGGAATCGTCAGACTCCTCAAAGTAGACGTAGAACCTCCCGTCTGTACTCCTCTGTGACCATGAGTCTGGCCAGAGTGAGGTCGATACCGTAGGGTTGTCTCTCTTGTAGAATTTTCACCTTAAGACAAGGTAGACTAGAATCTTCTGATGTGTCTAGGCTGACCACATAGATAATAAACTTTGTCTCCAACGCGACACTGGCCCTGATAGTTCCTGCCACACGAAGAGCAAGAAGTCTGTTGGGTACTCTTAGGACGATCATCACGATGTCCTCCACCACTGCGGTTGTATTGTCCTTGATTTCTGGTATTACTCCTCACTGATGGCTGCACTGAGCTATAACTGACATCCTGTCTTGGGTCTCCCCTAAAGCCTTTACCCTGACTCTTTTGTATGATATCAAAGTAAATTGTAAGAATACCCCCTTTTTTAGGTAACTTGCTATTAGAGCCATCCTCTGCCTAGCTCTGACTACACTTCTGCTTCAGTGCTTGAACTCTGCGTCCCTCTGAAATATTATGTTCTACTCTCCTGACTACCTCAAGCACCTCTCCAAACTCAGTGTATCGTGATGTAGTCACGGTGGTGCAAATATCAAATTAGAGACACTCCTCAAACAATCTGCATCTCTTTTTTTCATCACCGACTACAAATGTAGTAAATCTGGAGAGGTCGAAAAATTTCTTCTCATACTCCTCAACTATCATGGATCCATAAACCAACTAAAGGAATTCACTTCGCTTAATATCTTGATACACAGTTGGGAAATAATGATCATAGAATTCCTTACAGAATTTGGCCCAAGTAATCGCAACATGCCCTTACTATAATTTCTCTGCTATCTGCCACCAATGGTAAGCTCTATACTCGAGTAGGAAAATGGCAAAGGTTGGCATGTCATGCTCTGAACACTTCATCACGTCAAAAATACGCTCTAACTTAACAAACTATGACTCAATGTCAGGTGGTTCTCTAGAACCATTAAAGCTTTTAGCCCCTAAACTCCTCACACATTCAATAGTGTTTGCGTTATCGGTATGTGCTTGAGTCTGATTTTGCACCACTGTAGTCATGATTTGAGCCAGCCTATCAAATGATTGTTCAATATTTGGAACATTCCCTGGTGCCTGTTGTGCTCTTTCATGCGTGGAGGATTCAACTACTCCCCCATTTATACGTTCACTTTCCTCTACAGGTACACTACCAGAAGTCAACCCAGATACTGGCCTAGTACGGCCACAGCCACGACCCCATCTACTGCTACAACAAAGCACGATGGTGCCTACAAAATATCAATTCTTACTTTAATAACAATAAAACTTATTCTTACTAATATAGTAAAGTCTACAAAATCTAAAATCACGCTATGATACTACCTGAAACGACCTGCTCTGAACCCTCAGGGCGAGTCTATCTAATCTCATTAAAACTAGATAGATAATAATCTAATTAGTAAGAATTCTGCTGAAAATTCGGCAAATTCTTCTTTATAAATATAACACTCTTAATATGCAACTATAGAAAAAGAGCACTTCCAAAAGAATTCAATATACAACCAACTCCAATGATTATCATTCTCAACCAAAATACTAAATTTTTACATAAGATATCTCCAGGGTGTCAAAAGATTATATTATAACTAATCTTAATATATATTAGTTTATTCTTAATCCCAAAAGAATAATACAATAAAATTATACAATCCCAAAAAAATTAGATGATCAGGATATCCTAACAAAAATCATCTATATCTTCTAACACCATCACATGACTGAGATTCAAAATATATCTACACTCGCTGGGCCGATTTGGTATACCTGCAACTTCCTATTGGGGGGAGAGGGAGAATATAATAAAACGGGATGAGTATAAAACTCAGTGAGCTCAGTGAGTGGATATTAATTTTTTAAAATACATTTTTACTTTAAAAGAAATAATCACATCATTTCCAAGCACGGTTTCATCAAATCGTATGCGAGAAACCACTAATAAATCATTTAACATCTAAATTAGATTACTAACCTTGAAGAACATATATAATATCGTACGTAATAACTATGGAAAAGCATATCACAAGATCATGTATAATACACAAATTTGAAATCATCACTAAGCAAGTACCTAGGGGAATAATTTCGTTGTATTCAGACCTCAATGGACGAGCAATAATGTACTACCTAGGTACTGTCATGGCCCAGAGCTACACGGATAGATAGGGAAGTGCCATTTTATATCTCATCATATCTATGCATGCATAATCTAGTCCCCAAAGGACAAAAGCACTTAAGCACACGGCCCAAAACCTCTGTGTGTACTTGGACGGGTCCCAAAGGCCTCATCATATTTGTGTCACTGTAACCAAAGAAGGGTATTGTCCAATGATTTGGTAAACAACCTTTTATACACATATATATAAACATATAATCACATCTGAAATCTCATTTTCTTTTCATTTAACATACTTTAAATCTAATTCCTTTTCTTTAAAATATTATCGTGCATATATTCAAAATCGGCAATAAAATTATTAGTCATACACATCTTTAATAATAAACACCAATACATAGGTAAAATCCATTTTTTAAAAAATGATTAAATCAGAACCTTTAAAACTTATCTCATAAACTTGCTTTACCATATTTTAAAATCATAATAAATTATAAAGAATATAGGTTTTGTATATTCCACTTACAGTGATGATGTTTAGACTCGGTTATTGCCCACGTCCGTAGATTGGTTCTTGCTCGCAGATCCTCCTAAATCAATGAAACGACATAATTAATTTCCATAAATCAAAATTAGGACTAAATTTATGCAATAAACTCGAAATGAACATTTGTCCATAATATACAACTCTCGTGTCGATAAAATTATTAAAATACCATCGAATCCATACATCATTAGAATAATCTGGAATTGAAAATCATCGAATTACCCTTGGAATCATAATTACAACCAATCCTTAATTTCAAAAATTACTAAAATCTCTACATGGTCAGAAATTACAAATTGCCCTCAAATTGTGAAATTATCGTATTACCCTCGCTGGCAACGGTGACCGAAATTCAAGCAAAGGTGATTGGAAAGCTTGGGTTAGATATTTCTAGTTGAGCTGAGTCAATGGTATCAGCGATGAGCTCCCATGTGTGGCGACAATGCTGGAATCTAGCTCGACAGTCGTGTAACTTCAACGCCTGATCCATGATAAATCGACGGCTTTCGGTGGCTGTGGATAGTGGAAAAATCAAAAGGGAGTTGTGGGAACAAAACCCAACCGGTGGTGTCACCCCAAACAAGTGAAATCAATGGTGAGAAGGGGTGGGTTTTACCGCCGCTTATTGAGCTAAAACGCCGGCGTTATGGTCTTTAATCGGCGACGATGATGGCTGGGATACGACGACCGGTCTTCAAGCTTCAGATTGGTACTAAGCTTAGCTGGTGGGGTGGTCGAAATTATGAGATTCGGTTGGGTCATGTTCGCGAGGTCGAGTCTAGTTTTAGCTCAGTTTGCAGCTTTTCTCACTCTCTCACACGTGTGTATGTGTTCCCTTGTTTCCGATTCTTCTTTTATTTTTATTTACCTTTTAACTGCCTCACTTTTTTTTCTCACATATGTTACAGTGCATGTGCACTTAGACGTGTGTGTTTGTTTGTGTGTCTCTCGGTGTGCGCGCGTGCACACTTGCATGCGTTTTTGCACACGTATGCCTATTTGTGTGTGTATGTGTCGGTGTTTGAGTGTGCGTACGTATGTGTGTGTGCGTGTGCACGGGCGTACATGCATGTGTGCGTATTTGTGCATGAGTGCGTGCGTGCATGTGTGTGAGAAGGTGTATTGGCATATACATTTCATTTTCTATTAAAATGCGAAAGTGAGTTTTAGCACGCTGATTTCAAAGAAAGTAGGTAAATTTTCTTTTTTCCTTGGGTGTTTGAATTCACCACTCTCTTAGTATGCACTCTATATATTATTTTAAGAGATAAGTGGGTGAATGATGCTTGTGTAAAGCCCAAAATAAGTATTATGTGAAACTATGAATGTTAAGTGAGAGTTATAATAAGTGGTAATTGAATGAAGATAGTTCAAGTAAGTGATTTGAAAGGAAATGTTTTGAAAGTGACCCCAAGTTTTGAAGAACTTCTTTTACGATGTTTTTCAAAGAGCATTGCATATCGTGCATTTGTATGACATATAAGTGTGTATGTACTCTGGTATATGAAAAATTGCTTTCTTTACTAATTCTTGTACTCATTAAAGTTTATTGTAATTTCCATAGATCAAGATTGATTCATGTTAAGTGAGGAGAAAATCTAAATTAAGGATGATAAATAGTTTGGCAAATTTTACATTTTTCCACTATTTAAGAACAAAATTTTATATATTGTAGAAATATTTTAAAGTTTATTAGTTTGAATGCTTCTGCCATGCTTTAGTTGTAAATTGCATCTCGAGAACCCCCCTCGGATTCTCTCTGGAATTCAGGGAGAGTCGTTACAAAGATCTATTAAGATATATCAAATTATAATAATTCTTGTTACTTGTTACATAAGAACATATATGGAAAGATGGGTAATTAATAAAGAAAGTGAAGAAAATCCATAGGTAAATTTTGTTTACTTTTGATACTTTTGCTGTTCATGTATATATCTTGTTTACTAAAATTTTCACAACACTTAAAATTCTAGTAAAGTAAAACAAATATTTAAGACTTGTCCATAAATATACTAGTTATTTTTTTTTAATGTCATAAGAATCTTAATCAATGAAAATAACTCTCATATCTCTTAGGGGATAAGTCGAGTTGTTTTGCCACTTGTAGTAAAACAAGGAGGTCACATGATCAATTTCCCTTCAAACCCAACCCTGGAAAATGAAGTTATTTAATTAGTGTTTATATATATGATAAGATGTGAAATTAAAAATAAGAGAAATTATCCATCGTCCACCTGTTTTTCACCATTTTTCAAAAATACACAATTTTTTTTTTGTAGCACTCCACCTGAAATTAACATTTTTTTCATCGGTCTACTCTCGTTATAACACCGGTAGAACTTTGCTGACATCATAAGGGTAAAATTGTCATTTCACAATGACACAGTGGTGGAAAGGTGTAAAACAATATAACTTCAAGTGAAGTTCAGCAAAAATAAATAAATAAATAAAGAATTGTATATTTTTGAAAAAATATGAAAAAAACAGGTGGTCGGTGGATAATTTATTTTTTGCATTTGAGGGTAAAAAGTTATTTACACAATATTCCATTAATTTTCTTCACGGTCTCCAAACAGAAGTGGAAAAGTGAAAAGAAATGTAACTTCAGGTGGATTCCAGTAAAAAAAAAAAGAATTGTGTATTTTTGAAAAAGTTAGAAAAAACAGGTGGACGATGGATAATTTTTCAATTAAACAAAAAAGTCATAAAATTGACTTTTGATACTTTTGCTAAAATTGGAATTATATACAAGGAGAGAAATTTCTTATATTCAAATTCTGAGTTAGGTAGAGGGCTAAAAAATCAATTTATACTTTATTTACGCCTAACTTTATAAGTAATAAACTAAATTAAAAAAATTAATGTTTCACAAAGAAATTATTTAAGAATTCCTACGTCCATATTAATATAATAGAAATGTTATTTTTATTTAACATTCTAAGAATCAATCGGAAAAATCAAGAAAAGAAACAAGAGAGAAGAAATATAATTAACAAATTAACAGCTCTTTTATTCAAAACAAGTACATGTTGATACTAGCACAAAAAATATATTCATCTCACTCAAAACCAATGGATTGTTATAGATACTCCTAAATACTTAACACACAACTTAGAAGTCAAATATATATCTGCTATTATTAAAAATGTTTGACAATTCAAGTTTCCATTAGAGCAGCTTTTGTAGTGAAGAGAATCAATCTCACCCACCATCCATCGTTTGATTCGTTTCCAATGGCCTGGACGACAGTGAAGAGAATCGATTAGCATTTGAGCACCAGGCAACAAAAAAATTTGCTAGACTTTCCATGGAAGTGAAATCTGCTACATCGCTAATTCGGTAATGGCATGATTTCTCAAATAAATTTATTGCTTCTCGCAACATTGGAAATTTTTGTTGAGATCAATGGAATTTTTGCTCCAAGTAAGGCACATTTATCTGTAGTGAAATTTGGTAGAGCAAATGACAATAGTTCTTACCATGTCTATTTTGTAAATCTTTGCTAGAATTTTATGTACTCTAGAGAAAAGATGGAGCAAGTCAAGAGCTCATGAATTTTTTCTCTGCCTTGTGAGGAGAATAGGTGATTACGAATTTGTTTTTATATTGGATTTAAAAGTTCAATGTCATAAATATTTGATTTGAAGAATCCATTTCTCATTTTTTCTCCATTAAATTTAAACTTTAGTAAAAGATATGGCGGGGATGCTTCGTCGAAAGGTATGATAGAATATCATATAAAACAATTCAAGTTAAATAGAAATTAGTAACTAATTTCACAGGGTCAGCTTAAGGATAAGATTAATTAGTCTATTGGACATAGTTAGGTTGGTTGTGAATACGGTTTGTATCCGTCATCGCCGGATTTTGAATAATAATAGGGAGAAAGGTTGGTATTTAGAGGGTGAAACATGATTTCTTATCCCCTTCCAAGCCTTTAAGTAAATAATAGTTTATAATATTATTTAATTAATCTATGTTGCTCGTTTGGGGATAATGTGATTGGTCTATTTAGCCACTTAGATTTTATAAAAAATAATCAACCACTTAATAAATAACACATTATATACCATATTATTTGAGATGAAATTTGAAATAAAATTTTGGACTCTTCTAAAAAGGACAATATGATTAAAGATTAATGATTATGAAACTTGTTATCTAGTCTTCAGAGATTTCAAAATCAAAATTTTAGATGCTTGGCTTCAATTTCAACTTTCAAATAAAGTCATTGGAACAGAAACTCCCTCCATGAATGGTGCCATTGCTAGCAAGAGTAATGCTTCTTAACTTCAATTTTAACTTCCAAATAATATAGTTGGACCTGAGGTCTTCAAGATGTAATTCTTCGTAATTTCTTTTTTAAAAATTGTTTGATAATGAAAATATTTAGTGGAGTCAATTAAAATAATAAAGAACATTTTGTAATTTATTATATTATTTGTTATTTATTTAAGAGAATTTCAAATTAATTTATTAATTATCAGTATGCAGCCCAATTCAAGATAAATCACATTAAATTGTTGTATCTCTATGTTGTATGGTATGTGATTTATTTTATGCTCCCTCTTGATATTTTTCTATACCCATTTGCAAATTTCTCTAACAAGTGAATGAAAGTGGGGATTCATGAGACAGAAGGCAGGGGATAAATAGAAATTATCTTTTTAAAGGCACAGGGGAGAGGGAAATGGCTCAAAACCAATGCATTCAGACTTTTTGCGTAAGAAGAGTACAATAAGAAGTGTGAGGAAGCAAATAACGGTTTGATTGTTTTTATAGATATTAGTAGGTAGGTGATCTTATTGATCAATGAAAAAATATATCCAGAGTGTTTTAGAATGGTGTCAAAAACAGTGATAAAATTATATGGTCTTAACGTATTTTTTTAATTATTTTTAACTATCGAAAATTCATATGATTTTAACATATTTTTTCATGATGGTAACCGCTGTCAACGTTGATTTTGTCGCCATACTGAAAAATTCTCGTACATAAATATCAGTATTCATGATCACTTAATAAATTGTAAACTTTAATTAACCATGAAACAACACAATTGTTAGAGATTATATACAAAGGATTTGGATTCAATGAGTGGTAATCATTGAATAAGAAATTGACTAAGAAATAATATGTAATTAAATCTTAATTTTATAAAACATTTAGCACTAGATCTAAATTCATATTGAAGATAAATGATATCCCTTATTCATCATCACTTCGTGGCTTATATAACCATTTAGCTAGTTACATGCAGTAGCATTTGAGTGAAGATTATAAGATAATTAAAATCATAAAGAAACAAAGAGAAATTAATACAATTAACTAACCACTCTTTTAAATTCAAAACAAGATAAATATCGTCACTTTGCCACTTTGCTATAAGTATGCTTGGATTAGAGGAAGCATGAGCCATGATGCTAGCCTTTTTTTTCAAATTTGTCCATGTCTTCCTCGTATAAATCACCGATGCTTCTACTCCTTCACCATCACTTGTATCTGATAAAAGAGCAGAATTAGGTAACGACATCGACCCGATACTAAGCCAAACAGGCTTTCCCCCACCAAAATCAGCTTCATAATAACGCAATCCAACCACACTAGTTAAAGTTCATGATCTTGAGTCTTCCCATGCTTCATTCATATCCTTCATGAATCCTAAGTACTCAATATTATTCATCACATTGCTTACATTTCTCTTTGCTTTGATCACGTTTTTCACTAAGCTTTAGCTTGTTGCCTCTATGTCATCATCCTCGGCTAGTGACCATTCTGCCCTTACAAACCGAAAAATGTCACCCATGCACTGTGGAATCATTGGTGGATTCATCTTGCTCCGCAAATTCATAGTATAATACATTGCATGAGAATACAACTTGTTATTAATTGCCCTCTTTCTTTCTCGAGGCACAGCGATGAAAGCACCCCAAATGAGTGATGAAACAACCATGAAACGCGATGCTTGTAACTCATGATCAAAACTGCCCACCATTATTTCTTTGTTCACCTTCTCTTTTAGAGCCACTATCTTCTTGCCATCAAAAAACAAGCTTTTGAACACAACTTTAGATGTTAACTGTGGCTTTATGTGCTGATCCTTTAGTGAACTGTGCGGAGGAAAAAAAGAGCTGCAATCTAAAACGACGTTATTGCAAATATTTTCATTTACTCCACGATTGATCTCAGCCCACAATTTCATGAAGTTGGAGATTGCTGAACCATCTGCCAATCCATGCCATATACAAATACCAATTGCCACGTCGCCGGTACTGAAATAATTTACTTGAACAGCCAAAAGCGCTCTTTCAAAAGCCTCTAATCTCAATGATTGTGGGCTTGGTGGGATTAATTGTTGCATTTGAAGAAACTTCGTTTTCATTTTTTTAATAAAACATTATACACTAAGCGTTATTTATAGATGCAGAGGCTACATTTTTTTCAAAGATTACATAAGTGATTACGGAAGAAAATGTGTTGATCCGTTCGGCGCGGATCGTGTCTTTGACAAGTGCGGATCTTGCCTTTGACAAGTGCGGATTATGCCTTTGAAAACTTCCTTCAATGCCGTTTTATTTGACATTCTCAACACTCCCCGTCAAGCTAGTGCATAGATGTCTTGTATACCTAGCTTGTCTAGGAATTTTGTAAATGCTCTGCTTGAAATGGCCTTCGTTAAAATATCTGCAAGTTGATCTTCTGATCAAATTTTCGGCAGTTCTAAGAGTTTTTCATCTAATTTCTCCTTGATGAAAAATCTATCTACCTCGACATATTTTGTTCGATCGTGTTGAACTGGGTTATGAGCAATATCTCGGGCAGCTTTGTTGTCACAGTATAATTGTATTGGTTGTTGTGATGGATAGCCCAAATCTTTTAAGATAAAGCCTATCCATAGCCCTTCACATACCCCAAGGGCCATGCCTCGATATTCGGCTTTAGTGCTCGAACGGGCAACGACATGTTGTTTCTTGCTTCTCCACGTGACAAAGTTGTCGCCTACGAAGGTAAAATATCCTGAGGTAGAGCGTCTATCACTAGCTGACCCGACCCAATCTGCATTAGTATAAAGTTCTATATTGCTATAATCTTCATTTTTGGAAAATATGATTCCTTTTCCTGGATTTGACTTTAGGTACCTCAGAATCCGCATTACTGCTTTCATATGTTGTTCTCTGGGATTATGCATAAACTGACTTACCACACTCAATGCATAAGCAAGATCTGGCCTTGTGTGGGACAAGTACATCAATCTTCCAATTAACCTTTGATATCTTCCTTTGTCAACTGGAACTTGGTATGAGGTAATACAAAACTTCAGTCTTTCTTCTATTGGGGTGTTAATAGGCTGACAAACTGTCATTCCCGTTTCGTACAACAGATCTAAGGCATATTTCCTTTGAGACAGGAAGATTCCTTCCTTAGATCGAGAAACCTCAATTCCAAGAAAGTATTTTAAGGCTCCTAAATCCTTCATCTCAAACTCTCTTGACAAATACTTCTGAAGAGCCTTTCTTTCTTCCTCGTCGTTGTGTGTAACTACCATATCATCCACATAGACAATAAGGGCAGTGATTTTACTTTGTCGTTTTTTAATGAACAAGATATGATCTGAATTGCTTTGGTTATACCCAAAAAGAACCATGGCCTTTGTGAATTTCATGAACCATGCTCTTGGGGATTGCTTCAATCCGTACAATGATTTCTTCAATTGGCATAGTTTTTGATTGAGTCGCTCTGGTCCACTGCATCCTGGTGGCAGATCCATATAAATTTCTTCAGATAGGTCTCCATGGAGGAAAGCATTCTTTACATCGAACTGTTGTACTGGCCAATCTAAGTTGGCTGCTAATGATAATAAGATACGAATAATATTAATTTTTGCTACCGGTGTAAACGTATCAGTGTAATCTATCCCATAGGTTTGGGTGTAACCCTTAGCTATGAGCCTTGCTATTAATTGCTGTTTTTCTTTCTCGAGCAATAGTAATGAAAGCACCCTAAATGAGTGATAAAACAACCATGAAATGTGACGCTTGTAACTCATTATCAAAATAGCCTGTCATTATTTCTTTTTTCATCTTCTCTTTTAGAACTGCTATGTTCTTGCCATCAGAAAACAACCTTTTGATCACTACTTTAGATGTTAATTGTGGCTTTATATGCTGATCCTTTAATGAATTATGCGATGGAAACAAAAAGATGCAATGTAAAACGACGTTATTGCAAATATTTTTATTTATCCCAGATTGATCTTAGTTCACAATTTCATGATGATAGAAATTGTTGAATCATTTGCCAATCCGTGCCATATACAAATACCAATTGTCATGTCGCTAATGTTGAACTAATTTGCTTGAACATGCAAAAACTTTCTTTTAGAAGGTTTGCGACTTTGTGAACGACCTCTTGTTGTCAATGCCTTTATAGCTGTATCATTGTGATCTTTTCTGTCTTTTTTTTTGTCTCATAGTTATGCAACGCACTGCATACAACATTGATTGTGACATTGTTCTTCCCATGAAGCAAAGTGGTGGTGAGATGATCATATTCATTAGGAAAGGAATTTAATAGCAACAATGACTTTTCTTTATCTTTAAATTTCTCATCCAGATTTAGCAAATCCATTAATATCCTATTAAATGAGTTTACATGGTCATTTATCAACATGTCAGGTGCATACGTGAATCGATAGAGTTTTTTTCTTCATTTAAAGCCTATTTTCAAGGCTTTTCTTCATGTACCTTTCTTCCAGCATATGCCATAATTTCTTTGCTGATATTTGCCACATAATAGAGTATTTCTAATCTTTAGCCAGACATAGGCGAGAAGTGCCAGTTGCCTATCTATTGATCTTTATCCACTTCTTGTCATTTATCTTGTCAGGTTTTTCTTCAAGAATGAGGTCCAACTCTTGCTGATATAAGACATCTAACACCTCACATTGCCACATGCCAAAATTATTAGTACCATCTAATTTTTCCACTTCAAATTTTGCATTCGTCACAATAGTCTTTGTTGAGAAATATGAAGATGATGCCTCTGCCATCCCTTTTTTTTTAATTACCTAACCCGAATGAATAATATCTACGTGTCTATTTATATAGATAATGTACCAGGAAAGTTCTCAGGAGAATGGAGGGTCTCGACGGTCCCACTTGAAATTTCTCAGACACCCATTTAACCACATAACTACATTGTAGGCTCTTGATACTTCAAGTACAGACTGTTGGCTCCACTGTATTCGTGAACAATACCATATACGTGAACAATATTGTATATGTAAACAATGTCGTTTAACCAAAGTATAGACCATATGCTCTCATATCAATTGTTACAGAAGCATAGGTTGAGTATGGTAGTCGCGACTTGTGGATAAATATAATTGTAGTGATAAATAAATGTAAAGAAAATAGGACACAATAATTTACATGGTTATGCATAAAGTCTATGTCTATAGACAAAAATTGGAAGATAATTTCACTAATAAATGAGAATTTATAAAAGCGAGAAAAACTCTTAAAATCCAAAAACCCAAAACGAAAAAACAGCCAATTGTATTTTCAATAAAATACTCAAGTAAAAACTTTCTCAAATCTCTGAAATTACTTCACTTACAATTGCTTTAAAAAATATGGGACGCTAACAAGTGCAAAATGCTTCTATATTTATAGAGATCATTTTACACCAGCCAGCCAAATTGAGGCGTTGAAAAAACCTGGCCAATTGATGAAATTGTCTAAATTATGTCCTTGAAAATTCATCTTCGGTAGGCACCGAATTCGGTGCCCAACAAGCTGACTTTTTAACACACAGTCAACATTAGTTTCAATAAATGCAGCCCTTTGGTCATTACAATCGACTGAAAAGCTATCAATCAATTTTCCAACAAAACGATAATAGTGGGTTAATGATTTTGGGAGAGATTGCTTCAACAAATCGGATTTTTTTTTCCCTAAAATCTTGGTGGTTACAATTGGCCAAGAAAACTAGGGAGATGTAAACATCAGAATAAATTTGATCAATCAATGAAAGTTTATAGGTTCTAAGATGTTTTTCCGTTGGAAATGAAGATTTGACTCTTTCGGTGGAAATGATTTGAACATTAGAAGCGACACTTTTGATACTTTTTTTTTTTTTATGATTTGGACATTATTGGTGACCAATTTGGGAGCAGTTGGTCGGAAAATGTTTTTGAGAACCACTACCATCTCTTGCTGGCTTTGAGAAAATTTTCACCAAAGTGAGTGTTGAGTGGCCTACTGTGTGTGGTGCCTAATCTATCATATTTATTATAAGGTAGGTTTTTTTTTAAAAAAATTTAAATGAATTTATTTTTTAAAAAAATTTGAATAAGTCGGAATGCAAATATTTAAATGGCATATTTGCTGAGGTTCATATTCGTTGGTTGGTTAGATCAGGTGATAGTAGTTTCTGGTATGATTACTGGCTTGAATTTACACCTCTCTTTCATTTTAATCCTCCAGCAGCTTCTATGGCCCCTATATCTTCTTTTTGGTGTGGTGTGGATTGGGATAAGAAGAAGCTTTTATTAGTACTGTCATCATCAGTTGTTGAACAAATTGTGTTAGTACCTATTTCTGGTACTGGGCCAGATATACTCTGTTGTGCCATATCTAGGGATGAGAATTTTTGTCTAAGGAGTAGTTGGGAATTTGTACATGGGTCCCGTAGCCAGAATGAGGTTTTTTCTTTAATTTGGCAACGACATATTCCTTCGCAGGTTTCTTTTTTCTTGTGGCGTTTATTGAATGGTTTCTTGGCCACGGATGATGCTTAGTGCTCTAGGGGTTTTCATATGGTTTCTCGGTATCTTTGTAATCGAGATGTTGGGATTGTCAGACACTTATTTTTGAATTGCCCAGAGGTTCAACAGGTTTGGCGGCGATTTTACTCAATGATTGGTCGTCCGTATCTCCCTTTTTTGTCTCCCCATGCTTTGCTTAGTCACTGGCAACGGTGTTGCTGTTCTTCTAAACATATTCGAGTCATTCTTCCATGTTTCATTCTATGGCATGTTTGAAAGGCTCGAAACACTCTCAGGTAAGATTCAGTTGCCTTTAATGTGAACACTATTATTTTTAGAGTGCTTCTGGATATTAGACTAGTCAGTGATGTATTTGGTTTTAAGACATCTCAATTGAGAGGCATTTTGGACACTCATATTGGGGAGGGATTGAGGATTATCATGCCTCCCTGTAGACCACCTCAATTGGTCTCTTGGATGAAACCGCCACCGGGGGTGGTGAAGTTGAGTGTGGATGGTTGTTCTAAGGGAAACCTAGGCATGGCTGCTACTGGTGGTGTTTTACGAGATCATCAAGGTGTGACATTAGCTGCTTTTGGTTCCTTTTTGGGGCACCAATCTATTCTTTTTGCTGAATTAATGGCTTTGTTAGAAGGTTTAGATCTTGCTGCTTAGTTTGGCTTTTCTGATCTTGAGGTAGAATCTGATTCAGCCATTGTAGTTTCTTGGGCCATTTCAAGTAGTTTTGTGCGATGAGATTTTACTTACATCATTGGGTGTGTTCGAGCATTGGCTTCTAGGTCATCCATTAGTATCGGGCATGTTCTTCGAGAAGCTACATTTGCTGCCGACTTTATGGCCAATTGGGCTTGTACCCATTAGACTTGTCAACGATTTTTCAATCCTAGTGATCTTCCAACTAGTTTATCAAGCATTCTTCATTTGGATACTCATGGAATTCCATACATTCGACATTAATCACGTTGATTTGTATTGGTTTAAAAAAGAGAAAAAAAATGACGTATTTGTTTTTTTATTTTTTTATATCTGAATATAAGTGGCATTTTGACATTTATTTCCTTATAAAAAACATATTAAACATGGTTATTTGACATTTATTTCCTTATAAATTAGAAAAAATCTTAAAATTCAGCAAATAAGTATATTTTTAGAGATATTTTAAGAATATAATATTTATTTTTTATTCATGCCTTTTTTCATTTAAATAAAAGTCACAAAAGTTATTTTTTTTCTATTCGGATGCAAATTTCTTAAAAATCAAACATAATTTACAAAAAAACAAAAAAGCAAAACTTAAAAAAAACCTGAAATTAATAAAACTTCATATTCCAAATGTTTAACAAACAAGCGAAGTTTCTTGCATAATTATATAATTACTCGCAATAAGAATGAACTCCAGATAATAAAGAAAATCAAAAATAAATTTGACTA
>NW_006262075.1:17975405-18078152 GCF_000493195.1 Citrus x clementina
ATATGCCGGTAGCAAAAAGATCAGATTGAGATATATCAAATTTAATAATTCTTGTTACTTATTATATAAGAGCATATATTTAGTATATGGAAAGAAGGGAAATCAATGAATAAAATAAAATAAAATCCGTTGGCGAATTCGATGAATCCCAAAGCTGCGCATATATATTTAGTTTATTAAAATTTGCTCAACACTTATATATTCTATGAAAGTAACATAATATTTAAGATTAGTCCATAAATATACTAGTTATTTTTTATTTTAACGTCACAAGAATATTAATTAGCAAAAAATAACTTTTGTATCTTTCAGGGGATAAGTCGGGTTGGTTTGCCCCCTTATAGTGAGAGCAAAGGTCATAGGAACAAGATCATTTTCCCCTCGCACCAACCTTGGAAAAGAAAATTATTTAATTGATATTTATGTATAGGATGGGATGTGAAATTAAACAAAAAAACCGTAAAAATAACTTTTGATACTTTTGTTGAAATTTGAATTGTACATGCCTACAAGGAAATAAATATATACGTAGAGGCTTCAAAATGTTTTATATTCAATTTTGATTAGGTAGAGGACCAAAAAAATCAATTTATAGTGTTTAGCATAAATAAGTAAATTAAGAATAACACAGTTTGGACCTACCAAATTATCATGTGATAATGATATTTTTACCTTAAAGAGACGTCTAGGATAATTTTTTTACAGTAAAATTTTTATTTTATGTTAACAACTCGAGATAAAAAAGATTACGTTAGAAGCCTTAAAAGCTAGTTAATCTTAAATTTTTTTTTGAAAGATAATTCTCCCATAATCCATTAATTTAAGTTATTATTAATTCTTTACAATTTTAAATTTAAGTTTCATTCTTTACAACTTTAAATTTAAGTAATAGAATAAATATTATACAATTTATTTCTTTTCATGTTAAGTAAATAATTGAGATTATATTTTTCTAAATATTATCTCACCTCCATATATGTGATGAGGTATGAGTAATTTTACATAATTTAAAAGTTGCATATAGAAATCTATTATTTTGAAAATAGCATTTATAAACTCTATAATAAAACTTAAATTACCATTCAAGTACTTATTTAATATTTATTTATTTTTCATTTTGATATTGTCAAAATTTATATAAACTTTGTCCAATCCTGCATTAAACTAAACACAAGAAAACAATATTGTAATCCAATTGGTATTTTAAGTAAATGGATGTGGAGCAAGTTAAAATAATCTATCTATATTTTTAATACTTAATTATGTTTATTTACTAAGTTACCATTGATCCTTTTAAAGATAATAAAACATTTTAATGGACTTATGTGCAAAATTTTTGAAAACTAACCTTTTAAAGATAATAAAACATTTTAATCGATTTGAACATACCTTCAAAATGTTGGCACTTTTTTAATTGACTTATTTTGATAGCTTAATTGGTAAATTTCAAATTAAAATTGAAAGATTATCATATGAAACACTTGGACTTTTTAAACTAAAATTGAAAGATAATATTATGAAACCCCTGGACTTCTCAAAAGCCAATCAGAATGGAAAATGGTGGACAAATCGATCATTTCTGGTAATAAGATCTTGTGCATGACCTTAGATGATCCCAACAATGTAAACTCGTTTTTCTTTTTATTATTAACCATCAATTGTTACTATATGTTTTGTTATCATAGAATCAGATAAAATAACGGTGACATCTGTTGTGGAATTCCTCAAGAACCACTCTAATCAATCAAATAACCTAAGCTATAGAACCCAATCGATTCAAGATCAACAATCTTTACTCAAGAAAACTAACCAGCTCAAACACAAGAAATAACCAAAGAACAGTAAAAGGAAGATGAACCAGAAACAATGCACACACAATATAACGTGGTTCAGTACCTAAGTACCTACATCCACGACCAAAGAAACCCCTCTGGGCTTGAAGCTTTTATTTAACCAAGTGTTTACAATGAGAGTATTGATGACAGAGATTAAATCTCTCCTACAGAGAATTTTCTATCTCTCACCCTAGGTCTCTCAAAATCGTGACTTTTTCTCTCTAGTTGATCAGCTCTGAGCTCTGCATATATAGCTCTGTTGTCCAGCTGTTAGCAGTAACAAATTAACTAACTCTGGCCCCACACAAAAGCTGACTCAGCATGCCACTTCATCACATAACAGAAATAACAGAATTAACTAATCAAGCTTCACAACATCCTTTCAATCAAACGGAAGCTTAATTATGAAGGTACTTCCTTATTGCTGTATATTTGTTATCATATTTGTTTTCATAGGCGTATGCCTATATCCATTGTAATTATAAAATGTACCACTTTTCAAGAAGTAGGTGGGATTTAAAAACTCTATTAAACTGGAGGGACGACATCATGTGTTTATAATAATTATTAAACATATGCACTTTGTTCTTCAAACATACAATACTTCAGTAGTTTATTTTATCAAACACTTAAACTTTGCATTTGTCCAGTTGATTTTCTCATCAATACCAGCAAAAGTGAATTATTTCATAAGCAGCAATCCGAATCTATCCCTAAATAAATATTATAAATAATTTTTTTGAAAATTATTTTTATTTCTAAAAAAATATATTTTGATATTATTAATCTATCATGAAGATTTGATTCAATACAACGATTTGTTCGGCAATGGCTGACTTTAGATTTCTATAATAAATAAATTTTTTACGAATATATATATAGTCATTCTCTAGTGCAGACGTCCTTATTTATTTTTTATGCGGATACATTTTAAAACGACATGGTTTAAGAGAGTTAGTTTTTAATTCTTTAAAATCATGCGGTTTTATAGTTCATTTAATAACTAACTCTTTTAAACCGCACGGTTTAAAAGTGTGTCCGCATTAAAAAAGATGCGGGCGTCCACACCTGAGAATGATTATATATAATATTAAATTATTATATGATTTTAAGCCAAATTTTCGGGGGTTAGTATAATCAAAGCCTATAATAGTAAAAAAAAGACTATTTACCAAATCACAGTCAGTCCACTCTCTTATTTGTACATTTGAATGAATTTTGAGAGTTTAGAACTTTAGATATTCCGTACGCATAAAATTATATTGAGTGTGTCCATACCATACTTGATAAGAGATCCATAAAATTAAGTTAGCTTACATATATCACAGTGAGTTTTGAAGTCGATGGCCCAATTTCTCCTCTTCTAGATGGAGCTCCAATTTCTTTTCATCCTATTCTTTTGTCTCCTCAAAATTGTATTCAAATCTCCAAACCCTAATAAGAAATCCTTCCCTGCGCCACTGAAACTTCTTCTTATTGGCAACATTCACAACATGACATCACAGACATTTTATGTCGCATATTCAGAGTTATATATATATATATATATATCCAATATAACTACTTACGAGGATCCTTTAATAAAATTTGATGCCAAATATGATACAATAATTCTGCCTTTGCAATCAGAAAATATGATAAAAGGAAAAAAAGGAAAGCATTACGTACATTTTTTTTTCACCTTTTTTTTGTCCTCTTCCAGTTTTCGCTGATCGAAGTATGCATACATAACATGATTTTATTTAAAGAGAAGTATGATAATAATGAGATACAGTTATTGTACAATAATCTCAACTTTGTAAGCATATTACTATTCTAACTAGAAGACAATTCTTTTTATTCAAAGCAAGAGAAATAAAATTAACTCCTTACTTCCTTAAAAATATGCTAGGGTTAGGGGAAGCATAAGCCATGATGCTAATTTCTTGTTCAAATTTGTCCATGTCCTCCTTAGACATTACCACCAATGCTTCTATTCCTTCACCGTCACTTGTGCTTGATAAAATAGCAAAATCAGGAAACAATATGGGCCCGAAACTAAACCAAACAGGCTTCCCCCAACCAAAATCAACTTCATAACAAGGCAATCCAACCGTACTAGTCAAAAGAAATGACCTCGAATCTTCCGGTACTTCATACATATCCTTAATGAAACCTAAATACTCATCATTATTCATCACATCTCTTCCCATTCTCTTGGCTTTTACCACTTCTCTTACTAAACTTGTTATCTCTATGGCATCATCCTGGGCTAGTGACCATTCTGCCCTTACAAGCCGAGCAATGTTACCCATGCACCGTGGAAACATTGGTGGATTCACCTTGTTACGCAAATTCATAGGATAATACATTGAATGAGAGTTCAACTTATTATCAATTGTCCTCTTTCTTTCCCGCGCTATAGCGATGGAGGCACCCCAAATGAGTGCTGAAACAACCCTGAAACGAGTTGCTTGTAACACGTCATCGTCAGAATTGTTATCAGCCATTAATTCTTTATTCACCTTCTCCTTTAGAGTTGCTATCTTCTTTCCATTGAACAACAATCTTTTGAACACAATCTTGCGTGAAGATTGTGGGCTTCGGATCTGATACTGTTGTGGGAACTTTACGGGCGGAAACAGAGAGGTGCAATCTAAAACGATATTGTTATTGCAAATATTATCATTATCATTAATCACCCCACGAGCGATTTCACCCCAGGTTTTCATGAAGTTAAAGAATGCCGAACCGTCGGCCACTCCATGAGAAAAACAAACACCAATTGCCATTTCACCGCTGTTGAACAGGTTTACTTGGACAGCCAAAAGTTCTCTTTCAGAAATCTCTAAATTCGATAATTGGGGACTAGGTGGGATTAATTGTTGTAGCAGCTCCATATCTGGTGGTTGAAGAAACTTTGATATATCACAGCCAACATTAGCTTCAATAAATGCAGCCCCACGATCATTACAGTCGACCGAAAAGCCATCAATCAATCTTCCAGCAAAAGGGTAGTAGTGGGTTAATGTTTTTGCGAGAGATTGCTTCAGTAAATCGGATTTTTTTCTGAAATCTTGGTTCTTGCAACTGGCCGAGTAGAAGAAGACTAGGGGAATGTAAAAATCAGTACTTAATTGATCAATCAATGAAAGTTTATAGGTTCTAAGATGTTTTCGGGTTGGAAGTGAAGGTTTGACTCTTTCGGTGGAAATGATCTGAACATCAGACGTGGCACTTCTGATACTTCTTTTTGTGAATATCTGGAGATCATTGGTGATTAATTTGGAAGCAATTATTGGGAAATTTTTTTTGAGGGTCACTGCCATCTTTTACTGGCTTTAGTGAGTGTTGAGTGGCATTTAGTGTGTAGCCAAATTCATCATATTTATTATAAGTGTCTTGCATAATTGCTTCTGAAAATATCGGATCTCCAAAATAATAAAGAAAATCAAAGCGAATCCCTTAGAAAATATACAAAGTCAACAAATGGAGGTGATTTCAATAATAGACAATATTAAAAAAATTCTCACTCTCCGGGTCAATACATCAGATTGAGATATATCAAATTCTAATAATTCTTGTTACTTGTTATATAAGGACATATATTTAATATATAGAAAGAAGGGAAACTAATGAATAAAATAAAATAAAGTCCACTGGCAAATTCTGTGAACCAGAAAGCTGTGCATCTATATCTTGTTTATTAAAATTTGTACAACACTTAAAATATTTTATGAAAGTAACATAAATATTTTAGATTTGTCCATAAATATGCTAGTTACTATTTTATTTTTATGTCACCAGAATATTAATTAGCAAGAAGTAAGTTTTGTATTTCTGACGGAAAAAGTCGAATTGGTTTGCCCCCTTATTGTGAAAATCATATGATCATTTCCCTCTCCCACCAACCCTGGGAAATAAAATTATTTAATTGATGTTTCATGTATAGGATGGAATATGAAATTAAATTTTGATACTTTTGTTGAAATTGGAATTAAATACAGGGACATATATATATATATATATATATATATATATATATATATATATATATATATATATAGGTGAATAGTGTGATTGTGTATTTGGGCGGGTGTGTGTGTGCACGCGCTTGCGTGTGTGCGTGAAACGACCCGCCCAAAACCCTCAGGGCGAGTCTATTTAATCGCATTAAAACTAAATAGATAATAATCCAATTAGTAAGAATTCTACCTAAAATTCGGCAAATTCTCCTTTATAAATATAACACTCTCAATCTGTAACTATGCAAAACAAGCTCTCCTAAAATAATTCAATATACAACCAACTCCAATGATTATCATTCTCAACCAAAATACTGAATTTTTACCAAGATATCTCTAGGGTATGAAAAGATTATATTGTAACTAATATTAACATATATTAGTTTATTCTTAATCCCAAAAGACTAATATAAGAAAATTATACAATCCCAAAAAAATAGGATATCTTAAAAAAAATATCTTTTAACACCATCACATGGCTGAGATTCAAAATATATCTACACTCGTTGGGTTGATTTGCTGTACCTATAACTTCCTGTTGGCGGGGGGGGGGGGGGGGGGGGGGGGGGGGGGGAGGTGGGGGATATAATAAAACGAGATGAGTATAAAACTCAATGAGTGGATAATAATTTTTGAAAATACATTTTTACCTTAAAAGAAATAATAACGTCATTTCCAAACACGATTTCATCAAACCATATGCGAGAAACCACTACTAAATCATTTAACATTTAAATCATAGTATTAACCTTGAAGAGCATATATAATATCGTACGTAATAACCATGGAAAATTATATCATAATATCATGTAAAATACAAAAATCTAAAATTATCACTAAACAAGCACCCAGTGGAATAATCTTATCGTGTCCGGACCTCAACTTACGGGCAATGACGTACTATCTAGGTATCGTCACGCCCTGGAGCTACACGGATAGACATGGAAGTGTCATCTTATATCTCATCATATCTCTGCATGCATAATCTAGTCTCCAAAAGACAAAAGCGCCCAATCACACGACCCAAAGCCTCTGTGTCTACTCAGACGGGCCCCAAAGGCCTGTATTTCATCTGTATCATCTGTATCTGTATTACTGTTATCATCATATCACATGCATATGCCCCCAAAAGGTAGAAGCGCTCAAACACATGGCCTGAAGCATCTATGTGTGTTCACACAGGCCCCAAATGCCTCATCATATCTGTATCACTGTAATCGGAGAATGGTACTGTCCAATGATTTGGTAAACAACCTTTTATACACATACACATAAACATATAATCACATCTGAAATCTCATTTCCTTTTCATTGAACATACTTTAAATCTAATTCCTTTTCTTTAAAATATTATCATGCATGTATTCAAAATCGGTAATAAAATCATTAATCATACACATCTTTAATAATAAATACCAATACGCAAATAAAATCCATTTATAGAAAAATCATTAAATCGGAGCCTTTAAAATTTTTTTAAATCATAATAAACTATAAAAAATAGGTTTTGTATATTCCACTCATAATGAAGATGTTCATACTCAGTTATCTCCCACATTCGCGGATTGGTTCTCGCTCGCGAATCCTCCTAAATCAAGGAAACAACATAATTAATTTTCGTAAATTAGAATTAGGACTAAATTTATGCAATAAACTCGAAACGAACATTTGTCCATAATATACAACTCCCATGTCAATAAAATTATTAAAATACCCTTTAATCCGTACATCATTAAAATACACTGAAATAAAAAAATTATTGAATTACCGTAATTACAACCAATCCTCAATTTCAGAAATTACTAAAAGCTTTACGGGGTCAATAGTAGTGGTGAGCTCCCATGTGTGACGACGGTGCCGAAATCTAGTTCGACAACCATGTAACTCCAACGGCTGAACCATGGTAAATCGACGGCTTTCGTTGGTTGTGGATGGTCTAATAATCAAAAGGGAGTTGTAGGGAACAAAACCCAGGCGGTGGTGTCACCTCAAACTAGCAGAATCGGCGACGAGAAGGGGTGGGTTTTACCGTCGCTTATTGAGCTAAAATGCCGGTGTTTTGGCTGTTAATCGACAACTGTGATGGCTGGGATACGACGACCGGTCTTTAAGCTTCAGATTGGTACCAAGTTTGGCCGGTGGGTTGATCGAAATCGTGAGATTCGACCGAGTCACTTTTAAGGGTGGGGTTGGGTTTTGGGTCAGTTTACAGTTTTTCTCACTCTCTCACATGTGTGTATGTGTTCCCTTATTTCAAGCTTATTCTTTTATCTTTATTTACCTTTTCACCACCTCATTTTTTTTCAACAGATGTTACAATCCTCCCCACTTATAAAAATTTCGTACTTGAAATTTACGTACCTGATAAGAAAAGATAATGATACTAAGCTTGCATTAAGTCCTCGCTTTCCCAGGTAGCCTCTTCCTTTGTGTGGTTCCTCCACAGTACTTTTACTAGAGGAATGGTCTTAGAAAATAGAACTTGGTGTTTTCCTTCCAGTATCTCCATTAGGCCCTCCTCGTAAGTCAAGTCTTCTTTCAAGTGAATAGGTTGCTTCGATAACACATGGCTTGGGTCATATATGTATTTCCGGAGCATTGAAACATAAAACATATTATAGATAACTCGGGCGGTAGAGCTAATTGATAAGGTAACGAACCAATGCGCTCTATGATCTCATATGGCCCAATGTAGTGTGGGCCTAGCTTCCCCCACTTCCCAAATTGAAGTACCCCTTTCCAAGAAGATATCTGTATGAAAACTCTGTCACTAATTTCGAATTCAAGTTCCCGTCTACGCTTGTTTGCATAACTCTTCTGTCTTTTTTGGGCCACCTTTATTCTATCCCGAATTAATTATATTTTCTCATTACTATCCTAAAATAATTTTGGACCAAATAACCTCCGCTCACCAACCTTATCCCAACATACTAAAGTTCTGCATTTTTGACCATACAAGGCCTCATATGGTGCCATCCCCATACCAGTTTGATAGCTGCTGTTGTTAGCAAACTCCATCAGAGGTAAATAATTATCCCAATTACCTTTAAACTCCATAACATAAGCTCGCAACATATCCTCCAGGGTTTAAATAATAAGTTTTGACTGACCATCAGTCTGTAGATGAAAAGCTCTAATGAAGTTCAACTTGGTGCCTAAAGCATTTTGTAAGCTAGTCCAGAGCTTAGAAGTGAATCGGGAATATCTATCTGAGACTATGGACAAAGGTACTTCGTGAAGTCGAACTATCTCAGCCACATAAATACTCCTCAACTTGTCCATCAAATAAGTGGTTTTAAATGGTAAAAAGTGATTAGATTTTTTAAGTCGATCAACAACTGCCCAAACATTATCATGTTCCTTCTGCGTATGTGGAAGTCCTACTACCAGATCCATCGTGATGTGCTCCCATTTTCACTCAGGAATATGAAGTGGCTGAGAATACCCTGCAAGCCTTTGGTTTTCAGCCTTAATATGCTGACAGACTAAACATTGAGAAACAAATTCTGCTATCTCTCTCTTTATGTCCTGCCACCAGTAATGATCTCTCAAGGCGCAATACATCTTTATACTACCAAGATGCATTGTCTAAGCTGAACAGTGAGCTTCTTCCATAATTTCTTCTTTAAGATCCTTAATATCAGGTACAACAGATCGACCAGTGACTGTAAATATATTTTGAGTCTTGGCTATATGATGGTGTTAGAAGATGTAGATAATTTTTGTTAGGACATCTTAATCATTTCATTCTTTTGGGATTGTTTAATTTTGTTATATTATTCTTTTGGGATTAAGAATAAACTAATGTATGTTAATAGCATTTATAATATAATCTTTGATATTTTGGAGATATCTTAGGTAATAATCCAGACCGTGTCAGCAGAGAAGCAATCTTAGAGAATCCCTCCACAAATCTACGATAATAGCCAACCAACCCCGAGCAACTTCTAACCTCTGTGACATTTTTAGGCCACTCCCATTTATTTCACAACTGCTTCAATCTTTTGAGATTCAACATAAATGCCTTCAGCTAATATCACATGGCCCATAAATCCTACTCTGTCTAACCAGAACTCGCACTTGCTGGACTTAACATACAACTGTTTTTGCCTTAAAGTTTGCAAAAAAATCTGCAAATGCTCTACATACTCCTCCTTGCTTCGAGAATACACCAAGATATCATTAATGAATACAATTACAACCCGATCTAGATACGAGCGAAATACCCTATCATGAGATCCATAAATGCTTATGGAGCATTTATCAACTCGAATGGCATCACTAAGAATTCATAGTGTCTATAATGGCTTCTAAATGCTATTTTAGGAACATTGGCCTCTTTAATTCTAAGATGATGATACCCCGAGCACAAATCGATCATAGAAAATACTTTCGGCCCCTGGAGTTGATCAGACAAGTCATCGATGCATGGAAATGGATACTTATTACGCACTGTAACTTTACTCAACTGTCTGTAGTCGATGAAGAGTCCTAAACTCCCATCCTTTTACTTAACAAACAAGACTAGAGCTCCCCACGAGGACACACTAGGTTTAATAAACCCTTTATCCACCAACTCTTGTAGTTGAACCTTCAATTTCTTCAATTCTACTGGAGCCATCCTGTACGGTGCCATAAATATAGGAGATGCTCCAGGGACTAAATCAATAGAAAACTCAACCTCCCTGTTAGGTGGCATCACAGGAAATTAATTTAGAATTACATCTGGAAATTCTTTAACTACGACAATATCCTCTAATCTCAATTCTCGAACTTTTGTGTTTATCACATGAGCTAAATAAGCGGAGCACCATTTTCTTAGCAATTGTTTTGCACTAATGGCAGATATGACACATGAGGGTAGAACTATGCGCTCTCATAGAATTTCACCTCAGCTTTCCCTGGCTTTTTAAACCTAACTTCCTGTTTGAAATAATCCACCGTAGCATAATGAAATTCAAGCCAATCTATGAACAAAATAGCATCGAAGTCATGAGTGTCTAAAGAGATTGAATTCGCCTCAAATTCATGCTTACCCATTCTAATCATACAATCCTAATATACACTCTCAGCAAGTAATGACTCTTCAGTAAGTGTGCGAAAAACTAAGCCACAATTTGGTGGTTTAGGCTCTTGCTCTAAATGCATAGCAAAAGTATGGGAAATAAATAAAGGCATGGATTCAAGATCAATAAGAATATGGGCCTCACAGCTAAGGATAGATTATATACCCATAATAACTTCTGGTGCAACACTTGCCTCATGTTGTGTCAAAGTAAAAGCTCGAGCCTGAGTATGAAGTTGACTAGGCTGACCTCTCTGACATAGAGCAGTTATTTGACTCCTAAAAGTAGACGTAGTACCTCTCGTCTATACTCCTCTCTGACAACGAGTCTGGCTAGAGTGAGGTCGATACCGTGGGGCTGTTCCTCCTACAGAACTGTCACCCTGAGACAAGGTATGGCAGAATCTTCTAATGTGTCTAGGCTGACCACATAGATAACAAACTTTTTCTCTAGCGAGACGCTAGCCCTAATAGTTCCTGCCACATGAAGAGCAAAAAGTATGTTGGGTACTCTTAGGACGATCACCACGATGTCTTCCACCACAACGGTCGTATTGTCCTTGATTTTTGGTATTACTCCCTACTGATGGCTGCACTGAGCTATAACTGACAACCTGTCTTGGGTCTCCCCCGAAGCCTGTACCCTGACTCCTTCGCATGATATCAGAGTAAATCGTAGGAATACCCCTTTTTTTAGGCAGCTTGCTAATAGAGCCACCCTCTACCCAGCTTTGACATGCTTCTGCTTTAGTGCTTAAACTCTCCATCCTTTTGAAATACTATGTTCTACTCTCCTGAATACCTCAACTACCTCTTCAAACGCAGTGTATCGTGATTCAGTCACTGTGGTGTAAATTTTAAATCGAAGACACTCCTCAAACCGTTTGTATATCTCTCTCTCATCACCGATTACAGATGCAGCAAATCTGGAGAAGTCCAAAAGTTTCTTCTCATACTTCTCAACTATAATGGATCCTTAAACCAACCAAAGGAATTCACTCCGCTTAATATCCTGATACACAGTTGGGAAATAATGATCGTAGAAGTCCTTACGGAATATGGCTCAAGTAATCGCAGCATCCCCCTACTTTTGTCTCTCTATTATCTGACACCAATGGTAAGCTCTATCCTCAAGCAAGAAAATGGCAAAGGATTGCTTGTCATGCTCTGAACACTTTATCACGTCAAAAATACGCTCTAACTTAACAAACCATAACTTAGCCTCCGGTGGTTCTCCAGAACCATTAAAGCTCCTCGCCCCTAAACTCCTCACACGTTCAATAGTGTTTGCGTTACCTGCATGTGCTTGAGTCTGATTCTACACGACTGTAGTCATGATTTGAGCTAGCCAATCAAATGATTGGTCAATATTCAGAACATTCTCTAGTGCCTGTTGCACCATTTCATGTGCAAATGATTCAACTACCCCCTGATTCATGGGTTCACTTTCCCTTATAGGTACATTACCAAAAGTCAACCCAGTTGCTAACCTAGTATGACCATGGCCATGACCATGTCTACTGCTATGACGAAGCATAATGGTGCCTACAAAATATCAATTCTTACTTTAATAACAATGAAAGTTATTCTTACTAACACAGTAAAGTCTACAGAATCTAAAATCATGCTCTGATACTAGCTGAAACAACCCGCCCCGAAGTCCCAGAGCGAGTCTATCTAATCTCATCAAAACTGGATAGATAATAATCTAATTAGTAAGAATTCTACTGAAAATTCGACAAAGTCTTCTTTATAAATATAACACTCTCAATATGCAATTATGCAAAAAGAGCACTTCCAAAATAATTCAATATACAACCAACTCCAACGATTATCATTCTCAACCAAAATACTAAATTTTTACCCAGGATATCTCTAAGGTATCAAAAGATTATATTATAACTAATATTAACATATATTCGTTTATTTTTAATCCCAAAAGAATAATACAACAAAATTATACAATCCAAAAAAAAAACAAGAGATGATAAAGATATCCTAACAAAAATCATATATATCTTCTAACTCCATCACATGGCTGAGATTCAAAATATATCTACACTTGCTGGGTCGATTTAGTGTACCTGCAACTTCCCGTTGAGATGGGGGAATATAATAAAACAAGATGAGTATAAAAATCAATGAGCTTAGTGAGTGGATAATAATTTTTGAAAAAACATTTTTACTTTAAAAGAAATAATCACATCATTTCGAAACATGATTTCATCATACAGTATGCGAGAACCAACCAATAAATTGTTTAACGTTTAAATCAGATTACTAACCTTGAAGAGCATATATAATATCGTACGTAATAACCATGGAAAATCATATCACAATATCATGCAAAATAGATAATTCTGAAATCATCACTAAACAAGTACCCAGAGGAATAATCTCGTCGTATTTGGACCTCAACGAACGGGCAATGATGTACTACCTAGGTACTGTCATGCCCCGAAACTACATGGATAGACAGGGAAGTGTCATCTTATATCTCATCATATCTGCGCATGCATAATCTAGTCGCCAAAGGACAAAAGTGCCCAAGCACACGGCCCAAAGCCTCTGTGTGTACTCAGATGGGCCCCAAAGGCTTATATCCCATATGTATCATCTGTATCTGTATTACTGTTATCACCATATCACATGCATATGCCCTAAAAGGCAAAAGCGCCCAAACACACGGCCCAAAGCCTCTATATAAAATCTCATTTCCTTTTCATTTAACATACTTTAAATCCAATTCCTTTTCTTTAAAATATTATCATGCATGTATTCAAAATCGGTAATAAAATCAATGATCATACATATCTTTAATAATAAATACCAATACGTAGATAAAATCCATTTATAGAACAATCATTAAATCGGAGCCTTTAAAACTTATCTCGTAAACGTCCTTTACCATATTTTAAAATCATAATACACTATAAAAAAAAAAGGTTTTGTATATTCCACTCATAATGACGATGTTCATACTCAGTTATCGCCCACGTTCACGAATTAGTTCTCGCTCGCGGATCCTCCTAAATCAAGGAAACGACATAATTAATTTTCGTAAATTGGAATTAAGACTAAATTTATGCAATAAACTCGAAACGAACATTTGTCCATAATATACCACTCCCGCGTCGATAAAATTATTAAAATATCGTTTAATCCATACATCATTAAAATACACCGAAATAAAAAGTTATTGAATTACCGTAATTACAACCAATCCTGAATTTCAGAAATTACTAAAATCTCTACAGGGTCAGAAATTAAAATACTCTGAAATCTCTACACGGTGACTGGGAAACTTGGTTTAAACATTTCTGGCTGAGCTGAGTTCAATAGAACCGGCGGTGAGCTCCCATGCATGGCGACGGCCCCAGAATCTAGCTCAACAGTCGTGTAACTCCAACGGCTGAACACCGTAAATCAACGACTTTTGGTGGCTGTGGATGGTTGGAAAATAAAAAGGGAGTCAGGGAACAAAACCTAGCCGGTGAGGTCACCCCAAACTGACGAAATCAACGGCGAGAAGGGGTGGTTTTACCGCTGCTTATCGAGCTAAAACATCGGCGTTCTGGTCGTTAATCAGCGACTGTGATGGCTGGAATACGATGACTGATCTTCAAGCTTTAGATTAGTACCAAGCTTAGCTGGTTGAAATCATGAGATTCGACCAGGTGACGTTCGCGGGTCATGTCAGGTTTTGGGTCAGTTTATAGCTTTTCTCACTCTTTGATAGGTGTGTATGTGTTCCCCTATTTCCAACTTCTTCTTTTATTTTTATTTACGTTTTAACCACCTCACTGTTTTTTCTCACATATGTTATAGTGCATGTGCGCGCGAACGTGTGTGTTTGTTTGTGTGTCTTCCAGTGTTTGGGTGCGCATGGGTGTGTGCATGCAAACGTGTGTGTGTGCGTGTGCATACTTGCGTGCATGTACGAGCACGCGTGTGTCTATCTGTGTGTATATATGTCTGTGTTTGAGTGTGCGTACGTGCGTGCGTGTGGATGTGCACGAATGTACGTGCATGTGTGCGTATCTATGCGTTCGTGCATGCATGTGCCTATGTGTGCATGCTTGCATACGTGTGTGTGTGAGAAGGTGTATTGGCATATACATTTCGTTTTCTATTGAAATGAGAAAGTGAGTTTTAGCAAGCTGATTTTAAAGAAAGTAAGTAAATTTTCTTTTTTCCTTAGGTGCTTGAATTCACTATTCTTGTAGTAAGTGTTGGTTGATTTGTATAATCAATTATTATCAATGCCAATGTGCAAGTATACACAACAAGTAATAAAGTGATGAGTGTTCAAGATCGTCTCCACAAGGATTGATGTTACTCAAAATGTTAAAGCAATCACAATAATGCACGTCAACTAAAGACCGAAACAAACAATTGCCAAATAATTCTATCGTAAATAATAATTGTGAGAGATGGGAATTAAAGCAATATCGAAATAAAATAGACTTAATTAAATGTGTCCAAGATTCAATTGAGAATATAGTAGTTGAATGATCAAATTCTCCTAATGGGGTGACTGTTGATTACCGAATTAGCACTGGTTGTTATGATAAGTGCTGCAGCACTGGGCAGAACAAATCTGCATCCGCAACTATCGCATGTTGGAAATCTCATACCTTTAAATCTACTAACAATGACCAGTTGCTCATAAATTTAATGTATGGCTTTATGATCTTTAATCCCTCTACCCTACAAGGTGAGCACCTATGTCTAGGATATCACAAATTTTAATTTCAAGCATTGCCCTTATGAGATTTAAGATAACCTAATCCAGAAAACTTAATTTAAGAACAAGTAATACTCTAATAATGTCCGCTAAGACATGCACTTTTGCTGCTCTATCTTAACTGAAACTATTAAATGGGTGGTCAACCGAAATAATAATTATATCATAAAAACTATTAGAGTATAATGCTACAGAATTATCATAACATCATATAAGAACAGTCAAGAACCTATTGGATTATTTGTCACTCAACTACAAGTAAATTCAGTTTATATTCTGAATGGGAAAAATAAACATAATGATCGCAGAATACATCCAATCAATTAAAGGAAGAAAGATAATATGAGTTGAGCACGATGAAAGTCTAAGGATCCTCCTCGGTGCTTCAATGATGCCGAATAGCCCTCCTTAATCTGGATCTTATTCTTGCCTTTTTAATTGTTTTTGAATGTTAATTCCACCGCCGCTTCTATGTGGTGCATGCCCCCTTTATATATTTGCAAATTAGGTTTTCCAAACCAGTGCCTATGCGCGTGCCTGTGTTTTAATTAGGAAACATGCAGATTGTAATTTAATTACTGACTCGCGCCTATATTTTCTCCTGCGTTTCTCCCAGATTACTGCAGCATTGGTTGCTCTAACATCTGCAACAGCACTTGTGTCATTTCCGATTATGCTTTCCTTCTTTTGTGATCATCTTCTTTCCATATTTAATTAATGCTTTATCAAATATTTTATTAGATTCTTTAAACAAGCCTAGCAACAAACATACATCTAAAGGCTCAAAAATATCACTAGATCTGGATATCAGAAATAGCGATCTGATTGGAAGGAGGGAGAAAAAAAGAATACAACTGAGGATTGAGATCTGGTCTCGTTGCCTCAGAGGAACGTAACAGTTGTAAGGCAGATATGATACAGATCAGTCTGCAAGTGATGCTTTAAAATAAATTGCGAAAATTTAAACATACATTGAAAGCTTTAAATTACAAATGCTTTAAATAGAATTGAAAAATAAATTGCTTACATTAATTGCTTTTTCGAAATGCTTTACAAAGGTTGATTTGTATAGAGAAGAAAGGGAAAATTACAAGACCAGGAAAAATTTCCTTGAGCTATCTTAATCCAGATTTCCCGAGAGAGAGAGAGAGAGAGAAAGAGAGAGAAGAAGAGAATTGGAGAATGGAAAAATTCTGAGGAGTCTCAGTCTTCCTCTAGAATATATACAAAAATTTTTTAAACTGTAGACTGTAGCGGAGCTGTAGCATATAGTAATCTTTGGAACTCTCCACTGTAGACTGTAGCGGAGCTGTAGCGAACAGTAATCTTTAGAATTCTTCACTGTAGACTGTAGCGGTGCTGTAGCATACAGTAATCTTTGTAACAAAGTTTAAAATACAAGTATAATACGGGTGAAGAGACATGTGCGCTCTCACTTGTGTCCAGGGGACCACCCGAAGATACATACATAAACTTAAAAATACAATTAATTACAATGGAAATGTGAAAATTACAAAATGAATATTTACTCTTTTTTTTTAGAAACAATAATTATTTACAATGCTTTATTGGAGAGAAAATTCCGAAACAATCATATTCATTGTCGTCTCCAAGTGAAATAAATGGCTCTTCATCATCATCGTCAGAGGAGTCTGCGACTGAAGACTTTGATCGAGAGGTGATGAGCTGCTCCATAACTTTGAAATATTCTTCTTCTGTAATCACTGGGGCTCACATTTCCATTGTAATTAATTGTATTTTTGAGTTTATGTATGTATCTTCGGGTGGTCCCCTGGACACAAGTGAGAGCGCACATGTCGCTACTTTTTTACACATTTCTGCATATGGGGTGCATACTCAGATCTGGTTACTCAGCAACTTAAGCCATTGGAGCAGAGTTTTATTTCATAAATATCACAGTCAATCAACATGCTTCTTCCTTCAAATCTTAAGACATTTTCTATTCTTTTGGTTTTGCTCTAGCAGTCTCATACAACTCAATCACGGGCTAAGTGTTGGGACATAATTTCACTTCTATCTAAAACTATCTCTACTTGGCATTCTCATAAATACTTAATAGCACTCAATTTATCTTCATTAGGTTTTCAAATCCATACACAAATAACAGATGATAGAGCTTCACACAACACAAACATAAACACAAACATAAAACACATGCATTCGGAAACAACCCCCCCAAACTTGAGAGATGATGTGTCCTCACAAACAAACAAAATACAAACACACAAATGGACAAACAACTCTTTTTTTTTTTGAACAAGAAGGAAACTAGTGAGAGAAAAGTACTCCCCTGTGGTGGGGACTACAGCCCATGATGTGATGTTATCAGCGCTTCTTGGATGCACTAAGCAACTTATCCTTTGGTGAAGCCTCTGGGAAGGTAGCTGGCAATGTCTTTGTCTTTTTCGCTGCAGGGCTGGTGAGAAGAGTTGTGGTACCCGCAGATGTATTGCCTTTTCGTTTGCTGGGTTGTCTTGGACTGGTGCGGATAGGCTGGCTAGGACTTGGCTGTGGAGTCTTTTGAGTCAATGCGTCAGCTGCCTGGCCCTCGGCTGTGATGGCAACTATTACCTCAAGTAGTTGCTTGGCTGGCTCAGATGTAGGCATGGCTCTAGCTGTTGCAGCAGCTAACTCAACATCAACTTGTTCCATTTCATCGTCAGAGGCTAGAGGTGTTGCCATTTTTGCTTTACCCTTGGCCTTTCCTTTGCTTACAAAGACTGGAATAGGAGGTTCCACGTCAAGGTCTTCCTTCTCCTCTTCTTGAATAATGTGCTGCTTCCTAGTTTTGGACTGGGTGGGGATGGGTGTTTCCTCACGTTCATGTTCTGAATTATCCTCTGCCTCTGAGGGTGAGCTATATGTCTCAAATTTATCACCTTCATCCTCAGGTGGGTCAGATAGTTCAGCATCTTCTGAGTCAACGTTTGTTGGTGGTTCAGTTGCAGCTTGCTCTGCTGGTTCATCTGAAGCATTGGCTTCTTCATTGGTTTCTGCTGGAGCACCTGTGGTGCTAGTGTCAAAATTGTATTGCTGGAGCAGGGAAGTAGGGAAGTTCCAATGATTGTGTTTCATGTACTCAGCAAATTTGTGTAGTTGTCCATCCAGGTGCTGTAGATAGCTCCAAAACCGACCATTTTCCCTCTGCTGAGCTTCCATACATTGATTGATACTGGTGCTGAGTGCTTGGATGGTCTGTTCTAAACTAAGAGTTCGTCGTGCTCCTGTTACAGCAGCTGGTTCAGTGGTTGTTCCAGCACTCTCGCCAGCAACTCTTTCAATTTTTCGTGCCGTAAAGGCACCCTCATTCTTGACATGATCAGCGCTGGCTTCAAAACGAACACCTGAAACTACACAAATACTGGTGACAAGTGAAGGAAATAGTAAAACAGCAGTTCGATGAGTTTTGGCTGCACATTCTCGGATTTCTTTGGTAATGATGCTACCTACATCTATAGGGAGCCCTCTAACAAGGACGTATAGCAAAACCAATCTTTCTTGTGAAACCGTAGTAGTGTGAGTGGTGGGCATAAGTCTAAATTTCAAAAATTTCACCCACACCTTAGCAATAGGTTTCAACTCTATCCTGTTAACTACACGCCCTTCCTCGTTAACCCATGATGCCCCTTCGATGGTAAGAGTTGTGAAAATGGTGGTCCACTTTTTCGGGGTTAACTTATCACGCAATTTAGCATACTCACAAGTAATCTCAACAGGTAAGTTATAAAAAACATTGATAACACGAGAGTCCAATAGAACAAGTGTATTTCTTACCTAGATATTGTACTGATCAGAGCTTACAAAATTGGCATAAAATTCTTTTACCACTGGCAGTACAGGATTGCGAGGGTGTTTGTAAAACTCTAGCCATCCTCGCTTTGCTGCAGCATCATGAGTTGTTTTCACAATTCCAGTGAGTTGGTCTGGAAATTGAAACCCTTTTTCTTCCAGAATCCTGCGTGGCTCTATGAATTCTTTGTATTTTTCTTCGGCATGGTAACTCTGGAATTGTGATAGATCTTTGAGGCGGCTCGCTGTTTTCTTATATCGCGGCATTGCTGTAGCAGTAACAAAGTTAGGCTACTATTCCTGAGAGCCAAAATAGAAGAAATGTTAAAGAATTAGGAGAGTTGGACTTGCGAAGGAGATGGGGAATAATGGCTTGGACATTAAGCAAAATGACTCTTTTTTATAGTTGACTGTAATTTGAAGATAACTACAGTAATTAGAGATAATTGAGGGAATAAAATATTTGAATTAAATATGCATATCCCAAAATTATCGGTCATTGAAATTAAAGCTGTGATTTCGAAGATTTGTTTCCGCAATTTCTATCCATATTCGAGCGTCCATCTGTCACGATTTCATCTCCAACGGTAAGTGAAGGCTCCAGCCTTTAATTTACTGTAACGGGAAAATTTGTTGCTACAGCCCCCATTTGCTCATTCCAACAACGGGTACAAAATCCATACCAAAGCGTCTGACACGTGGTTGTTGTCCTCTGAATTCTGCCACCAGATACTTGCACTTGTCAATATGAAATTCAATTGTCACATTTATTTCAAACTAAAATTAAGTCTAAAATTATTAAGATAAGGTAGATTAAAGTAAATCGAAAAGAAGGAATGCAATAATGTAAAAGGATAAAAATAAATGGTTAACATGGCAAAACAAGATTAAATAAAATGGTAAAGAGGAATGGATGTCCATAAAACCAAAGGATATCGAAATTGGTTTGATGTGGCTGCTTCCTCAATGGGCTGCCTCCCATGAAGCGCTTGATTTAAGGTCCTTCAGTCTGACCTTCTGTCTTTGCTCAATAGTGGGGTTCTTGAAGGGATAACACCTCCTTTGACCCTTCTGCTGCTGGGTGCATGTAATGCTTAACCCTGTGCCCATTAACCTTGAATTCGTGACCCATTTGTTGATCTAAAAGATCAACAGCTCCATGAGGGTAAGATTTCAATAGCTTAAACGGGCCAGACCATCGTGACTTGAGCTTTCCCGGAAACAACCTTAGTCTTGTATTGTGGAGCAACACTAATTGACTAGGGATGAACTTCCTGTGTTGAATATGCTTGTCATGCCAATGTTTTGTTCTCTCTTTATAAATTTTTTCATTTTCATATGAAAACAGCCATAATTCATCAAGCTCACAAAGTTGAAGTTTCCTTTGTTCTGCTGCAGCATGCATGTCCCAATTTATTTTCTTCAGTGCCCAGTGTGCTTTATGCTCTAGCTCTAGGGGCAAATGACAAGCCTTGCCATAAACAATTCGGTAAGGAGACATGCTGAATGGGGTTTTGTATACTGTTCTGTAGGCCCATAAAGAGTCATGCAAATGTAAAGACCAGTCCTTCCTTGTTGGGTTCACCACTTTTTCTAAGATCTTTTTAATCTCTCTGTTGGACACTTCAGCCTGACCATTAGATTGTGGGTGATATGTTGTTGCTATCTTGTGTCTGACTCCATATTTCATCATTGCTACAGTAAAGATTTTGTTGCAAAAATGTGCGCTTTCATCACTAATAATTGCTCTAGGAGTACCAAACCTGGAGAAAAACATTTTTTTGAAGAAAAGTTACCACGGTTTTAGCATCATTGGTAGGTAATGCTGTAGCTTCCACCCACTTGGAGACATAGTCTACAGCAACAAGGATATATAAGTTTCCAAAGGATGGGGGAAAAGGTCCCATGAAATTTATTCCCCAAACATCAAAAACTTCTACTTCCAGTATGTTGGTCAATGGTATCTCATGTCTGCTGGTTATGTCCCCTGTCATTTGACACCTATCACAACATTTAACAAATTCATAAGCATCTTTAAAAATAGTGGGCCAATAATAACCTGATTGCATAACTTTGGCAGCTGTTCTGTGACCACCAAAATGTCCTCCATATGCTGCAGCATGACTTGATTGCAGTATATGAGGTATTTCTTCTACTGCAACACATCGTCTTATTACTTGATCTGAGCATAACTTATATAAATATGGGTCATCCCACTGGTAGCTTCTAACATTATGAAGAAATTTCTTTTTCTCTTGAAACTTCAGCTCAAGTGGTAGTAACCCACTTACCAGATAATTAGCAAAGTCTGCATACCATGGAGATTCTGACTACTACAACATCTATGCTTGCTGTACTGCTAACAGCTATTCATCAGGAAACGTTTCAGTGATGCCCTTCCTTGTCAATGTACTAGTGTCTGCTTCCAACCGTGACAAGTGGTCTGCCACTTGATTCTCAGTCCCCTTTCTATCTGTAATTTTCAGATCAAATTCTTGAAGCAATAAGATCCATCTGATTAGTCTTGGGTTGGCATCCTTCTTTGAAATTAAATATTTGATGGCTGCATGGTCTGTGTAAACAGTTACTTTAGTACCTACCAGGTAAGCTATGAATTTGTCAAAAGCAAAAACTACTACCAGCAACTCCTTCTTTGTAGTGGTGTAATTAATCTGAGTTGGAGTAAGAGTTTTGCTTGCATAATATATGGAATGAAAAACCTTATCCTTTCTTTGCCATAATACTGCTCCCACAGAATGATTACTAGCATCACACATCAATTCAAATAGTAAATTCCAATTTGGAGATATAACTACTGGAGCAGTGATCAAGGCTTTCTTTAATTCTCTAAATGCTTGAAGGCATTCTTTGTCAAAGTGAAATGGTTTATCATGCTCCAGCAATGAACATAGAGGCTTGGCTACTCTAGAAAAATCCTTGATGAATCTTCTGTAGAATCCAACATGACCTAGAAAACTCCTAATACCCTTTACTGAGGTTGGGGGTGGTAGTTTATCTATTACCTCTATCTTGGCTTTATCTACCTCAATACCATCCTTGGATATCTTGTGACCCAGCATTATTCCTTCTTGTACCATGAAATGGCACTTCTCCCAATTAAGTACTAAGTTGGTCATCTCACATCTTTTAAGAACTTCTTCCAAGTTGTGTAAACAATTACCATATGTCTCTCCAAAAACTGAAAAATCATTCATGAAAATTTTCAAGGTCTGCTCTACCATGTTAGAAAATATAGACATCATGCATCCTTGAAAAGTTGCTGGAGCATTGCATAGCCCAAATGACATTCTTATGAAGGCAAATGTTCCGTAAGGATAAGTAAATGTAGTCTTCTCTTAATCCTCTGGTGTTATAGCAATCTGGTTGTAGCCTGAATACCCATCTAAGAAACAGTAGTATTATTTTCTAGCAAGTCTGTCCAGCATCTGATCTATGAATGGAAGTGGGAAATGGTCTTTCCTTGTTGCTTTGTTGAGCTTCCTGTAATCCATACACACTCTCCATCCAGTCACTGTCCTTGTAGGAATAAGATCATTCTTCTCATTAGCCATTACTATTATCCCTCCTTTCTTTGGAACATACTGAACTGGGCTTACCCATGAACTGTCTGATATTGGGTATATGATTCTAGCATCTAACGATTTGATGATTTCCTTCTTCACCACTTCTTTCATAATAGGATTCAGCTTTCTCTGGTGCTCCACCGAATTGCTGGAACAGTCTTCTAAAAGGATCTTATGCATATATATTGATGGGTTGATACCCTTTATATCTGTCATGGTCCATCCAATTGCTCTTCTGTATTTTCCCAGCAAATCTACTAGGCTTTGTTCTTGACCTACATCCAAAGTAGAAGAAATGATTACAGGGAGTGGGTTGTTTTGACCAAGATAAGCATACTTTAAATGTGAAGGTAACAATTTTAATTCAAAACCAGGGGGTGATTCAATAAATGATAAAGTTATTTTTACTTCCCTGTCTGAAAGATTCAGGTGTTAAATAACCCTATTGTACCCATTAGATTGTTGTTTGTCCATCCAATATGTTTGAATTGCTGCAACATCTTCCTCTTCAACCTCCTCAAAGGTGGTTACTTTGTTAAGTATATTACTGTAGCATCTGTCCAATCTGTTTGCTACAACAAGATCCACTACACTTAGGAAATTACAATCTTCTATTTCATTAGGGTTTCTCATAGCCTCTAGTACATTGAATGTGACTTGCTGATAATTCACTCTCATGGTCAGCTCTCCTTTCTGGACATCTATCAAAGTCTTTTCAGTTGCCAGAAAAGGTCTGCCAAGTATAATGGGTGCCTCTTTGTCAGCTTTAAAGTCCAGCACAATGAAATCCACTCGAAAAATGAATTTGTCAACCTTCACCAGTACATCCTCTATTTTTCCTTCAGGATATGCATGAGATCTGTCAGCTAATTGCAGAGTGACAGTTGTTGGTCTGCACTCCCCTACTCAAAGCTGCTTAAATACAGATAATGGCATCAAGTTGATACTAGCTCCCAAATTATAAAGTGCTCTGCCAGCATACCTATTCCCTATAAAGCAGGGCATTGTAAAACTCCCTGGATCTTTCAATTTTGTGGAAATTTTACTCTGAAGCATATGGCTGTTTTCCTATGTTAGAACAACAGTTTCAAACTCTCCCAGCTTTCTTTTTCGTGCCAAGATATCTTTTAGAAATTTTACATAATTTGGCATTTGCTCCAAAGCTTCCACAAAAGGTATGTTTATGTGTAGTTGCTTCAACACTTCCAGGAATTTGCTGAACTGCTTGTCTTGTTTTTGTTTCTGGAACCTTTGAGGGAAGAATGGTGGATATCTAAACTGCTGGTTAGATTCAGGAGGTACCAAACTCTGTTTGTTTAAGTTGGTGCAGGTTGTGGCTACTGGTGTTGTAACTTCTTTTTCAGCAAGATCTGGTTGATTTTCTTTTGCAGTTGCTGTAGCTGGGTCCCTTGCGTCAGTGTCTTGATGGGGAGTCTGCTGTAACATGCTTTCCTTTTGAGTTGGTTTTTGAGCTGAAATACCTTCCATCCCATTTTTGGTCACCTCAACTAGGATATCAATATGCTTTCCAGATCTCAGACTAATCACTTTACAGTGTTCTTTGCTCTCTCTCTCCTATGATCTTCTGTGTTGCTAGGTAAGCTTCCTTGAGTTCTGCTGCTCATTGCTGTAGCTAATTGTCCCATTTGGTTCTCAAGGTTTCTCAAGGACACAACTTGACTCTGCACAATTGCTTCATTCTTTACAATGTACTCCTTGATTAATACTTCCAATGAAGTGATTGGATCCTGACTGATATGCTTTTGCCCTTGACTTTGTTGATGAAAACCAGGTGGTTGTGGTTGTGTGTTTCTACTTAGCCCATTCAATGTTGGAGGATTTCAATTCTGATTGCTCAATGAGAAATTTGGGTGTTGTTTCCAGCCTGGGTTGTAAGTATTTGAATATGGGTTGTTCTGAGGTTGTCGATTGAAGTTACCCACATAATTACTGAGGCTGGATTTCCAGGGCAATTATCAAAATCATGATCTTCACCACAATAGACATAAGAAAGTTCAGTAACTTGCTTTACTGTTACTGGAGCAGCTGTCATGGCTTTTACTATGTTAGTCAATGAAGTTACTTGAGCTGATAAGGCTGTAATTGCATCAATGCTATGTACCCCTGCTGATCCTCTTGCTACTGGTTGCCTAGCTGAAGGCCACTGATAGTTATTATTGGCAATTCTCTCTAAAATCTCATAAGCTTCAGTGTAGGATTTGGATAACAGAGCTCCATTTGCTGAAGCATCCACCATTAACCTTGTACTCGGATTCAACCCATTGTAGAAAGTTTCCAATTGAATGCAACAAGGAATACCATGATGAGGACACCTTCTGAGCAATTCCTTGAACCTTTCCCAAGCCTCGTACAAACTTTCATTTTCAATTTGATGGAAGGAGGTAATCTCATTCCGTAATTTCGCATTCTTTATCGGTGGGAAATATTTCATTAGGAATTTATCAGCCAATTCATTCCATGTAGTAATGGAATCAGATGGTAATGAATTTAACCATGCTCTTGCTCTATCCCTTAAGGAATAAGAAAAAAGCCTCAGCCTTAAAGCATCTTGCGTTGCTCCAGCAATTTTGAAAGCATCACTTACTTCGAAGAACAATTTAAGATGGAGATGAGGATCTTCATTTGGCAGTCCATTGAATTGCCCAACTGTTTGCAACATTTAAAACATCACTGGTTTTAATTCAAAGTTGACAGCATCTACTTCAGGTCTGATGATGCCAAGATGGACAACTTGAGGAGTTAGCACAGCATAATCTCGTATAGCTCGGTCCCTGTCATCTGCCATGTAAATAATATTGTTATTTCCTGGTTGTCTCCCGTTAGCATATTTATTCCGCTCTTCTTGAATGTTTGCTGGTTGTAAAGGTCCGTGAGGGTTCAAATTTCCCTCATCTTGCAAGTTATTCATGCCTGAAGCAGTCTTTGAATTTCTTTGTTCTCTTCGCAATCTCTTGATAGTCCTTTCAATCTCAGGATCGAATTGGAATACCTCAGATTTATTTTTGTGCATGTACGTACTGATCTGCCAATCAATAGAATGAATTGAGTTAAGTTTGGTGCTATCGCAATTTACTTCACACTCCAAAAATAAACAATCAATCCCCGGCAACGGCGCCAAAAACTTGTTGGTTGATTTGTATAATCAATTATTATCAATGCCAATGTGCAAGTATACACAATAAGTAATAAAGTGATGAGTATTCAAGATCGTCTCCACAAGGATTGATGTTACTCAAAATGTTAAAGCAATCACAATAATGCACGTCAACTAAAGACCGAAACAAACAATTGCCAAATAATTCTATCGTAAATAATAATTGTGAGAGATGGGAATTAAAGCAATATCGAAATAAAATAAACTTAATTAAATGTGTCCAAGGTTCAATTAATAATATAGTAGTTGAATGATCAAATTCTCCTAATGGGGTGACTGTTGATTACCGAATTAGCACTGGTTGTTATGATAAGTGCTGCAGCACTGGGTAGAACAAATCTGCATCCGCAACTATCGCATGTTGGAAATCTCATACCTTTAAATCTACTAACAATGACCAGTTGCTCATAAATTTAATGTATGGCTTTATGATCTTTAATCCCTCTACCCTACAAGGTGAACACCTATGTCTAAGATATCACAAATCTTAATTTCAAGCACTGCCCTTATGAGATTTAAGATAACCTAATCCAGCAAACTCAATTTAAGAACAAGTAATACTCTAATAATGTCCGCTGAGACATGCCCTTTTGCTGCTCTATACTAACTGAAACTATTAAATGGGTGGTCAACCGAAATAACAATTATATCATAAAAAATTATTAGAGTATAATGCTACAGCATTATCATAACATCATATAAGAATAGTCAAGAACCCATTGGATTATTTGTCACTCAACTACAAGTAAATTCAGTTTATATTCTGAATGAGAAAAATAAACATAAATATACTGATCGCAGAATACATCCAATCAATCAAAGGAAGAAAGATAATATGAGTTGAGCACGATGAAAGTCTAAGGATCCTCCTCGGTGCTTCAATGATGCCGAATAGCCCTCCTTAATCTCGATCTTCTTCTTGCCTTTTTAATTGTTTTTGAATGTTAATTCCACCGCCGCTTTTATGTGGTTCATGCCTCCTTTATATATTTGCAAATTAGGTTTTCCAAACCAACGCCCATGCGCGTGCCTGTGTTTTAATTAGGAAACATGCAGATTGTAATTTAATTGCTGACCCGCGCCTATATTTTCTCCCGCGTTTCTCCTAGATTGTTACAGCATTGGTTGCTCTAACATCCGCAATAGCACTTGTGTCATTTCCAATTGTGCTTTCCTTCTTTTGTGATCATCTTCTTTCCTTCTCTTTCTCATCTAATGTCTCCGCATCCTTTTATGAATTTAAAACCTACAAATTAAAACTTGTTTTTAGCACAAATTACTATTATTCAAGCAAAACTTGTTAAGACTCAATTAAAATGAATGTTTATGCAAAAGTTCACCAAAATGTAATCAAAATACATTATTTGCTTTCTAAATGGCCTTTCTTCAAGTCTAAAATAAATGTAATAACTCTCATTTCCTAGAGTTATCAGTAAGCACTCCATATTTTATTTTAAGAGATAAGTGGGTGAAGGATGCTTGTGTAAAGCCCAAAATAAGTATTATGTGAAAGTATGAATGTTAAGTGAGAGTCATAATAAATGGTAATTGAATAAAGATAGTTTAAGTAAGTGATTTGAAAGGAAAGGTTTTGAAAGTGACCCTAGGTTTTGAAGAACTTCTTTTATGATGTTTTTCAAAGAGCATTGCATATCGTGTATTTGTATTATATATAAGTGTGTATTTGTATTATACATAAGTGTGTGTATTCTGGTAGATGAAAAATTGCTTTCTTTACTAATTCTTGTACTCATTAAAGTTTATTGTAATTTCCATGATCAAAATTGATTAATGTTAAGTGAGGAGAAAATCTACATTGAGGATGATAGATAGTTTGGCAAATTTTACATTTTCCACTATTTAAGGATCGAAGGTTTATATATTCTAGAAATATTTTTAAGTTTATTAGTTTTAACGCTTCTACCATGCTTTAGTTGTAAATTGCATCTAGAGACCCCCCTCGAATTCCCTCTGGAATTTAGGGAGAGTTGCTACAAAAGATTTGATTAACATATATCAAATTATAATAATTCTTGTTATTTGTTACATAAGAACATATATGGAAAGAAGGGAAATTAATAAAGAAAGTTAAGAAAATCCGTAGGCAAATTTTTTTTACTTTTGATACTTTTGCTGTTCATATATATATATGAACATGATGAATATCATGTTTCTTGTTTCTCTCCAGTAAAGCGTTGTAAATAATTATTTGATTAGTACGTGGCGTTGACTGTTTCAGAATTTTCTCTCCAGTAAAGCATTGTAAACCCGAATTAATGCAACTGGAAAAACATCCCAGTTGCATTAATTTATCAAAGTCCTTAGAAGGAAATAGGATCGAAGGATGGATGTGTTTTCGAAATAATTCTTTATTGATTGCTTTAGATAGAACAAATTGGATCGCGTTTGTTCAAATTTTAAATTCAGTTACCAATTTTAGATTAAGTAGATTTGCTTTGGATCGCGGTTGGTCAGGTTTTATATTTATTAAATTAGTACGTGGCGTTGTTAAACCAGATCGATGCAGAAGGGAATCTGCCTTTGGACCCAGATCTAACTTAGAACAAATCAATAGCCCACACGTTCGGGTTTCCAGCCGATATACCAACTTAATTTTGCTTTACCAAATAATAATTAAGTTCTTTAAACGCGGTTGTCAGATTTTAAACAATTTACCAAATCTTTATTAAATTCTTTAGCAAGCCTAGCAACACATACATCTAGAGGCTTGGGTACAAACACAGTACCAGATTCGGTTCCCGGAAATAGTGCTCTGAAGGAATGGAGGGAGAAGAGAAGATTTACAACTGAGGATCGAGATCTGGTCTCTTTGCCTCAGAGGAACGTACAGTTTATATGACAGAACTGATACAGATCAGTCTGCAGAGCATGCATAGAAAGCTTTAAAAGACTGAAATTTAAATGCTTTAAATGTAAATTGCGGAAATTTAAATGTTACATAAAATTAAATTGCAGAAATTTAAATTGCTGAAATTTAAAGTGCGGAAATTAAATTCCTTTAAATAAAATTACAAATGCTTTAATAAAACTGGAATGAAATGCTTACATCGGTTGGTTTTCTTTGTAGAGAAGAAAGGGAAATAATGGGAAATTAATCTGAAGACAGGAGAAATTTCTTTTTGTCTTCGGATTCCAGATTCCTATTCCCAGAGAGAGAGAGAGAGAGGGAGAGAGAGAGAGGATTCTAGAGAGAAGGGAGAGAAGAAGAGAGAGAAGTTCCAGACTTAGAAATGAAAAACCTGAGGAGTCTGAGTCTTCCTCTCGGATTTTATACAAAGATCTTTAAACTATTCACTGTAGCGGGATTTTAAGTGCACAGTAAACTCTGGAAATCTGTACTGTTCACTGTAGCGGAGCTTTAAGTGCACAGTAACATCTGGATCGTAACTCTGAATAGTAGATTCTTTGTACAAAAATTGAAATACGATACGGGTAAAGAGACATGTGCGCTCTCACTTGTGTCCAGAGGACCACCCGAAGAAACAGAACAATAATTTTTTTTAAAGTAAATAATCAAATAATTATTTACAATGCTTTACTGGAGAGAAAATTCTGAAACATTCATCTTCATTATCATCTCCAAGAGAAATAAAGGGCTCTTCATCTTCATCTTCTTCTTCGTCTTCAGAGGTGTCAGCTACTGATGACTTTGACTGGGAGGCGAGGAGCTGTTCCATGGCTTTGAAGTATTCTTCTTCTGTTTTGGCACTTGCCAATAGGGATTGGGCTTTGGACTTTTGGGTCAAAAAGGTTTGTTGGGCTTTAGAATGTGTTATGGTGGGTTGAAGAAGGCCTTTGGCAGAGAGCCAATCTCGGACCAAATTTTCAGTCAATTTTGACTGTTCGTCAAATTTGGACCACCATTTTACTTTAAAGGTTCTTTGAAGGATGAGTTGGGAATCTTGGGTATGAAGCCTAAGGTTCCACATCCATACCCATGGAAGGAAGAAATTTGTACAGAAACAGAGAAATGGGGGAAACCTTTTCTCGGATTCAGAAGGAGTATAATGGGCTTTGAAGAGGTTTAAACAATGGGTGGCATTTGGGGTTAAAATTTGTGGTATTGGGCCAAAAGTATTCCACCAATGATGGAACCAGTTTGGAAGGCTTTGGACGGTTATTTTTGGGTTGAAGAAAAATAACCAAGAATGGGATTTTTTGGGATTTTGGATAAAAAAAAGGTGTTATACCAGGCTTGTTGGTAATCCCAGTAGGAATAAGTCCGACAATGAGGTAAACGTGTTTGGAAATTTAAAGGAAAAGTTTAAAAATTATGGAGTAGGTCACCCCATTGGTTTGGGCTCAAAACTTTTAAAATAGTAGCCGTGGAATAGGCTGGTTCTGAATGTGATTCACTGAGAAAGAAATGTTTGAACTTAACTGAATCAGTGATTTCTAAAATGTTTTGATAGTAAGACTGGGGTTTTGTTAAATCCCATGGTTTAAAAAACCAGCCCTTAGGGAAAAACTTTGAAATTGCTTGGAAAGGATCAGCATGGTAAAATCCATCTTCTAAAGAAAGAATATTTTGAAAATGGGTTTTATCAAACCAATCGGAGGTTTTCTTTGAAGGTGATGGTTGGGAAAGCACAATTTGGGAAGAAGAGCTTTCACCAGAGACAATCACATTTTGAGAAGAGGGTTTTGAGATTTCTTTGGAGATAGGGTTTTCTTTTTCTTCTTTTGAGAAAATCTGGCTTTGGGAAAGGTTTTGTAAGGCGAGCATAAGCTCAGGGGACTTTGTAATGGAACTCATCCATTGTCTTACTTGGTCATCAGAAGAAGTGGTTTTGTAATGGGCACCATGTTCTTCAACCATTTCTATCCAAGATTTAATAGGCATGGCTGAGGAAAGTAATTTGTCTTTAGAAGGGGTAGCTTGGGGTTCTTTAGAGGTTGCTCTAGATTCAGAATCTTTAAGAACAGCTTTACCTTTGTCTTTCTTCTTTGGCGGCATTATCTGTTTTGAAGAAATTCCCGAGTTAGAAAATCAGGAATAAAATTTGTATCACCTTTAATATATTCAATATCAAAATAAAAAACACTTAAAATGGCTTGCCATCGTGCAAAAATCTGTTTTGATGCAATATTTTGAACATCTTTTTCCAAAACATGTTTTGCAGCTTTGCAATCAATTCTAAGTAGAAATTTTTGATTTAGTAAATCACTTTGAAATTTTGTAACACATAAAACAATGGAAAGAATTTCTTTTTTTATAGTAGAATAATTTTTCTGGCAATCATTCTAATGTGCAGAAACATATTGTACTATCTGTTCTTTATCATTTTCTTTTTGCTTTAATATGCCTCCATAACCTAAATCAGAATCATCAGTTTCAACAATTTTAGGTAATGTAGGATTAGCAAGATATAAACATGGGATGCTTTTCACAGAATTCTTTATAAGCTTTACAACCTTGGTATGTTCATCTGTCCAAGGAACAGGTTTTTTCTTTAATCTATCATGCAAGGGTTTAGACATCCTATTAATGTTAGGACAGAAATCAAGAACATAATTTAAACTCCCAAGAAATCTTTGTAATTGAGTTTTGTTAAGAATTTTATCAGCAAACAAAAGAGATCTCTCGATTGGAGTGATTGTTCCTTTAGAAATATGATGACCAAGGAATCTGACTTTTGTTTGAAATAAAGAAACTTTAGAACTAGAAATTGTCAATCCAGCCTTTCTGGTGGCAAAATAAAAAGTCTTTAAATGTTTGAAATGTTGATCGATAGAATTGGAAAATATCAATACATCGTCAATGTAAACAATGCAAAAATCAGAATAAGGATTATAAATATCATTCATAATTCTTTGAAATTCTGAGGGTGCATTCTTTAAACCAAAGGGCATAACAGTCCACTCATACTGTCCAAATGGAACAGTAAAAGCAGTTTTGTAACAGTCATTAGGATGAATTTGAATTTGCCAAAAACCAGATTTCATGTCGAATTTTGAAAAAATAAGAGCAGAACATAGTTTTTGAAGTAAATCCTTTTTATTAGGTATTGGATACCTAATCCATTTTAGGGCGTTATTAAGAGGTTTGTAGTTTATAACTAATCTAGGAGTGCCTCTTTCAATTTCAGAATTTTTATTAACATAAAAAGCGGCACAAGACCATGGGGACCTTAACTTAACAATGAGTCTTTTTGACTCTAAATCTTTGATTTCATTTTTGCAATGTTGTTCCAATTCCATGTTCATCTGGATTGGACGTGCTTTAGTGGGGATCTGTCTTTCATTAAAAGACGTTTCATAAGGTAGATCTACCATGTGTTGTTTTCTGTCCCAAAAAGCAGAAGGTAGATCAGCACAAATTTCTTTTTCAATGAGAGTTTTGAAATCAGAAATCTTTTTTTTAATGAAATTACTTTGTAATTGGCTTTCAATTCTTTGTAAGTTTAAATCCTTCTGTAAAAACATTAGATCACACTGTTTTGATTTAAGTAGGTTATTTATTCTGTTTTGATAAACAGAACAGGCCTTAACAATATTCAAATTCCTTGTTTTAGGTTTTTCAATAAAAGGGAAAACAAGTTTCTTATTTTTTTATTTGAAGGATATACTATCATAATTGATAGTATATGGAGTTATAAGATTTATAAAAGGAGTTCCCAAAATGATGGCATGATGAATATCATTTGTGAGGACAAAAGAAGTTTTAAAATCAAAACCATTATTATGGATTGAGGCTTCAACCTTGGAACTGACATTCAGTTTTGAATTATTAGCGGCAGAAAGTCTTTCTTTTGTTTTTTCATGAAATCTTTTGGGGACGATGTCTTCTCTAATGCAATTTAAATCGGCGCCAGTATCAAAAAGGGCAATGGCGTCCATTGCAAAATCATCAGAAAAGATTAAAGTGACTTTAATCAAATACTTTCTTGTGGTGATTTGTTTTAAAACAAATAGAAAATCATTGGGTACTGACTCAATGTTTTCTACTTTAATATCATCACCATCATTATGATTAGATTCATTGTCTGAATTATCCTGCAATTGTTTTTGTAAAAGAAGTTGGATAGTATCATAATCACTTCTTTGTTTTTCTTTTAAATCTCTGATTTCACATTTAATTTCTTTTATCTCTTTCTAAAGATCTTGGATATTAGGAACCGTCTTCTTTGTTTTCTTTTTATCCAAAATTTGAGTAAGATCATAAGAATTCTTTTTAACAATTGGGACTTTAGAAGTCTCGGCTTTATTAAAATTCAAAGTTTTCAAAAGTTTATCAAGATATTCTTTTTGAAGATTTGGATCAGAAATATGCTTTACAAGTTCAAGAAAAGTTTCTTGGTCTTTAGTCAAAACATTGATTTTCTTTAAATATGAATCAGATTCAGATTCACTACTGCTAGATATAGAGTCATCTGAGTCAAAAAGCTCATCAACTTGATATGGATCACTGTCTCCCGACATAGAAGATTCGGAATCAGAAGATTCGACAAGAAGGGGGGCTAATTTGGAAAGGATCTCTTCGTCGAGGTCAAGTTCATGAAGCTTTTTGTTCATCCTGCAATAATTTGCAGTATGACCTTTCATGCCACATTTATGACATATAGCTTCTTTGTAATTGAAAGGGGTCTTTGGTTTGGCTCTAAACTCTTTTCTTTTAGAGAATTTGGGTTTCTTATAAGGCCTCAAAGGTTTCTTATAAGGAAGTTCTCTAAAATTACGAAAGGGTTTCCTAAAATTTTTTGATTTGTAATGTTTCCTGCGGGGTTTAGTAGAACACTCGCCATTACAATCTTTGGAGATAGAAGTTTTAAAGGGGTCATAATTAAATTGTTTACAGAAACCGCCTAATTCTTGTTTAGACTTCTTAAGCTCCCACTTAAGTCGTTTCTGTAATTTCAAATCTTGACAAATCTTTAATCCTTCTTTATTGACAAAACTGACGAGTTCACCATAGGTGAACTCATCATAAGGAATACGGTTATCATAAAGGGCTTTAATGGAATTTTTTACCTTTTCACCTAGAAGAGTAGGTAATCCAGCGAGAAATTTTTCTTTCCAAGTTATATGATTTGCATCATCCCTTAGAAATAGTCTGGTAAAAAATGAGGTTTTGTAACTTTGAAATTCACTAAGTTTCCTACATCTTAAATTATGTAGTAACTCAACGTTTTTATCACGAAGGTGTGAAGGGTCACCAATGAAATGGAGGGAAATGGTTAAAATTAGAGTAGCAACAGCATCCTGAATTGGATTGTTGAACTCATCAAGAATAGGGACCCCATTTTCATCGACTTGAATGGAATTTAGAATGTCTAATTGTTGCTGATTAGTGAGAAGATGATCCCACCAACCTTTTAATTGACCAGTAAAACCGGCAATGAGGATTTCTGATATAGCACGATCAGAAGTTTCTGCTTGGGTTTTATAGGCATTGGCTGCCATTGTTATTTGTTGCAACAATCCTAGGATATTGTATTCGGACATGCCGTCAATATTTCACTCATAGACTGAAGATGCATTATATCGGGATTGATTTAATGCACTTGGTCTATTATCTATTGCTAGATCCGGTGGAGTCTTGACAGTGGGAAGGGCTAATTCCCAATAAATTTTGTTGGCTTTAGGAGTAGAAGGTTCTTCTTTGAAGGCTTCTATATCAGAAGAGGCTATAGACATTTGGTCTTGTTCTAATACTCCAATCTTGCTAGATTGAGGAGTATCAGGGGCTATCTGAACTTTGCTAGATGAGGAAGAAGCAGCTTCTATCCTATCTAATTGTTCTCTAATGGCTTTAGCAAAATCTAATTTTGACTCTTGAACAAGCTTTTGGCTAGTTTTCGAAACCTGAAAGGGTTTGAAAATAGGTTCCTTAAGCTTTTTGTTAGAATCCGATTTTGTTGGAATATGAGAAATTGATGGAACAGTAATAGTTGACTTCTGGATTTGGTTTTCTATCCTAGTCAACTGCTTTCCGATTGTATTTAAGTTAGTATTACAAAAATTATTCTGTTGGATAATACTACTTAAATTTGCCTCAGAATCATTTGGTTTTGGAATTTTGTAAGGTGAAGCTCGAATTTGGACAAGAGGTTCACCGTGATCAACGGTTACACTCCGAAGAGGTGGGTGTTCAGACTCTATAGTTCTATCACTATCAAGAAGTTTCCATTCAGGAACTTTCTTCCTAATAGTAATAGGGTTTGACTCTTTAAAAGGATAAGAGATGTTGTTATCAGAAGAATATATCTCAAACCAATCAAAAAACAATATATGAGTTTTATGAAAATTCACAAATTCATAGTAAGTTTGTTGGATTTCTTTTCTTTGGTTTAAAAAGTGTTTGAAAAACCAAAGTCTTTTTTCTTTGTTTAAATCAGAATAAAAATCATTATGCAGAAAAGTTTTATCTAATTCAAATTCTTTTTCAATGACATTAATGACATTTTCTGTAACAGCAGAAAACGTAGGGGAAGTTGGAGGAGAATGTTCCTTCTCTTCCTGACTTTGTACATGTTGATTACTAGTGTAAATCGGATGAGGAACACTAGTGGTGTAATCAACTGATCGAATGGAGGTACTAGGTATATCTGAAGTAGAAAACCTAGGTTGACTTTTTATGGACTGAAAATGGAGATTTATAACAGAGGGTATTTTTGTAAATTTCCTTTCTAATGAAGGAATGCTTGAGCACGACGCTTTATCAAAAAATCTAGATGAGGTAGATCTCCTGAATGATAGTTTCACTTTACCATCGGAATACTGAGTCACATTTTGCAACTCTGTATTAGGCTCAAGTTGTTTCGGAATCGCTGGTGGAGCGGCTCCTTCAAGGATCCATTCCTCTGGAAGATTGACATCCTTCCATTGGATTGGTTTAGGAATGACCGTGTTTACTTTGGACAAGTCAGTCTGCAAGAGAAGGGTCTCATCTCTTTTCGACTGGTATTTATGCTGTGTGCTAAATGCAGAAATCATGGCTTTGTAAGAAATTTTAAAAATTAATGCAACTGGGATGGATCCCTTAATCATATGATAATTATGGGTTTTGATTTGTAAAATCATGCTCTTTAAAATATTTTTGTCTTTAAGGGAAATTGTTATATTTGGATAACAATCAAAAGATATGGGACCTTTACATAGACTAGATTCGATACTACTTAGTAAAGAATCATCAAAAGAGATGAATCGCCCATCTCTAAGGACAGTAAGGATAGAAGTATCCAAGCCTTCTTTGGTCAAAGGTTTTATTCCTACTTGGATTAAACCAATGTGAATATATTTGAAATTCTTTTCTTTTAATTTCTTTAAAGATTTTTTTGAAAACAAATAAATTGTTTCAAAAGGCTCTGAAAGAGTTATATCACGTTCTTCAGTCTTTATAATATAATCATGCTTTAAAAGATCAAGCATTTTTGTTTTGTAAATCTTTTCTTTGGAAATTTTTGGAAGTTCCCAAAAATCAATTGCTTTATCAAAGTTCTCAATAATGAATTCTTCTGAACTCACAACATGCTTTGACTCACTAGTCTTCCCGGAAGAAGAGCTAGAAAAGGACGATGTTCTACAGATCGAAGGATCCATGGTCAAGACCTTATGGTCTATTTTTGGTTTGGTCAATATGGCTACAGGTATGGATTTACAGCCCTCAGCGGAATCCTTATCCTAAAACGGGACTTACAACCAGTAAAAATTCACCACAAAACAAAACTTCAAAATAAAACACAAGATTTTAAACACAAAACTCTAAACAATAAAACACTTTCCTCCCCTTGGCTCTGATACCACTTAAGGCGCTTACCACTCGCCCTAAAAGCTTAAGCTGTTAGGAGAAGGCGCTACTTTATACTTAAGCACCACCCGGACCAAACCAGGTAACGTCTCCACGTTATGCCACGACATCGTGACCCCACATCGGCCTTACAGGAGTCACCACAAGGGTGTGGGCCCCAGTTCCAGTACTGGGATAATATATTAAGCCCATTCCTCCCCCCCGAGTTTCGAACCCTGGCTGGCTCTGATACCACTTAAGGCGCTTACCACTCGCCCTAAAAGCTTAAGCTGTTAGGAGAAGGCGCTACTTTATACTTAAGCACCACCCGGACCAAATCAGGTAACGTCTCCACGTTATGCCACGACATCGTGACCCCACATCGGCCTTACAGGAGTCACCACAAGGGTGCGGGCCCCAGTTCCAGTACTGGGATAATATATTAAGCCCATTCCTCCCCCCCCGAGTTTCGAACCCTGGCTGGCTCTGATACCACTTAAGGCGCTTACCACTCGCCCTAAAAGCTTAAGTTGTTAGGAGAAGGCACTACTTTATACTTAAGCACCACCCGGACCAAACCAGGTAACGTCTCCACGTTATGCCACGACATCGTGACCCCACATCGGCCTTACAGGAGTCACCACAAGGGTGCGAGCCCCAGTTCCAGTACTGGGATAATATATTAAGCCCTTATATATATATATATATATATATATATATATATATCTTGTTTACCAAAATTTTCACAACACTTAAAATTCTAGTAAAGTAACACAAATATTTAAGATTTGTCCATAAATATACTAGTTATTTTTTTTAATGTCATAAGAATATTAACCAACGAAAATAACTCTCGTATCTCTTAGGGGATAAGTCGAGTTGTTTTGCCACTTGTAGTAAAAAAAGTAGGTCACATGATCAATTTCCCTTCAAACCCGACCCTGGAAAAGAAAATTATTTAGTTAGTGTTTATATATATGATAAGATGTGAAATTAAACAAAAAAAGTCATAAAATTAACTTTTGATACTTTTGCTGAAATATGAGAGGATAAATTTTTTATATTCAAATTCAGAGTTAGGTAGAGAGAAAAAAATTAATTTATACTTTATTCACTCCTAACTTTATAAGTAATAAACTAAATTAAAAAAATTAACGTTTCACAAAGAAATTATTTAAGAAGTCCTACGTCCATATTAATATAATAGAAACGTTATTTTTGTTTAACATTGTAAGAAATCAATCGGAAAAATCAGGAAAAGAAACAAGAGAGAAGAAATATAATTAACGAATTAACAACTCTTTCATTCAAAACAAGCACATGTTGATGCTAGCAAAAAAATATATTCATCTCACTCAAAACCAATGGATTGTTATTTATACTCCTAAGTACTCAGCAAACAACTTAGAAGTCAAATATATTAAAAAAGTTCGACAATTCAAGCTTCCATTAGAGCAGCTTTTTTAGTCAAAACATTGGAATTTCACCCACCATCCATCGTTTGATTCGTTTCCAATGGCCTGGACGACAGTGAAGAGAATCAATTAGCATATGAGCACCAGGCAACTAAAAAATTTTCTAGACTTTCCATGGAAGTGAAATCTGGTATATCGCTAATTCGATAATGGCACGATTTCTCTAATAAATTTATTGCTTCTCGCAACATTGAAATGTTTTTTTTTGTTTTTTTTTTTTTTGAGATCAATGCAATTTTTGCTCCAAGTAAGGCACACTTATCTGTAGTGAAATTTGGTAGAGCAAATGATAATAGTTCTAATACCATGACTATTTTGTAAATTTTTGCTAGAATTTTGTGTACTCTAGAGAAAAGATGGAGCAAGTAAAGAGCTCAAGAATTTTTTCATTGCTTTGTGAGGAGAATATGTGACTACGAATTTGTTTTTATATTGGATTTAAAAGTTTAATGTTATAAATTTTTTATTTGAAGAATTCATTTCTCAAATTTTCTCCATTAAATTTAAATTTTAGTAAAAGATATGGTAGGGATGCTCCGTCGTAAGGAATGCTAGAATACCATATAAAACAATTCAAGTTAAATAGAAATTCGTAACTAATTTCATATGGTGAGCTTAAGGATAAGATTAATTAGTCTATCGGACATAGCTAGGTTGGTTGTGAGTACGGTTTGCATATGTGATCACCAGAATTCGAATAATAATAGGGAGAAAGGTTGGTATTTAGAGGGTGAGACGTGATTTCTTATCCCCGTCCCAACCTTTAAGCAAATAGTTTTTTATAATATTATTTCATTAATCTATATTGATCATTTAAGGATAATGTGACTAATCTATTCGTCCACTTAGATTTTAGAAAAAAATCATCAACCACTTAATGAATGACACATTATATACCACATTATTTGAGATGAAATTTGAAATAAAATTTTGAGCTCTTTTGAAAAGGACAATATCATTAAAGATTAATGATTATGAAACTTAATATCTAATCTTTAGAGCTTTCAAAGGTTGGTATTTAGAGGGTGAGGCGTGATTTCTTATCCCCGTCCCAACCTTTAAGCAAATAGTTTTTTATAATATTATTTCATTAATCTATATTGATCATTTAAGGATAATGTGACTAATCTATTCGTCCACTTAGATTTTAGAAAAAAATCATCAATCACTTAATGAATGACACATTATATACCACATTATTTGAGATGAAATTTGAAATAAAATTTTGAGCTCTTTTGAAAAGGACAATATTATTAAAGATTAATGATTATGAAACTTAATTTCTAATCTTTAGAGCTTTCAAAATCAAAATTTTAGATGCTTGCTTCAATTTCAACTTTCAAATAAAATCATTGGAACAGAAAGTCCCTTGATGAATTGTGCCATTGCTAGCAAGAGCAATGCTTCTTAACTTCAATTTTAACTTCCAAATAATATAGTTGGACCTGTGGTCTTCAATATGTAATTCTTCGTAATTTCTTTTTAAAAAAATTATAGTGAAGTCAATTAAAATAACAAAGAACAATTTGTAATTTATTATATTTATTTGTTATTTATTTAAGAGAATTTCAAATTAATTTATTAATTATCAATATGCAGCCCAATTCAAGATAAATCATTTAAATTGTTGTATCTCTCTGTTGTATGGTATGTGACTTATTTTATGCGTCCTCTTGATATTTTTCTATACCCATTTACAAATTTCTCTAACAAGTGAATGAAAGTGGGGATTCATGAGACAGAAGGAGGGGATAAATAGCAATTGTCTTTTTAAAGGCACAGGGGAGAGGGAAATGGGTTGATTGTTGTTCATAAATAGGCTGAAAACCCATGCATTCAGACTTTTTGTGTAAGAAGAGTACAATAAGAAGTGTGAGGACGCAAATAACGGTTTGATTGTTTTTATAGATATTAGTAGCTAGGTGATCTTATTGATCAATGAAAAAATATTTATCCAGAGTGTATCAGAAGAGTGTCAAAAACAGTGATAAAATTATATGATCTTAGCGTTTTTTTTTAATTATTTTTAACTATCGAAATTTCATATGATTTTAATATATTTTTTCATGATGGTAACCGCTGTCAACCTTGATTTTATCGCCATACTGAAAAATTCTCGTACGTAAATATCAGTATTCATGATCACTTAATAAATTGTAAACTTTAATTAACCTTGAAACAGCACAATTGTTAGAGATTATATACAAAGGATTTGGATTCAATGATTGGTAATCATTGAATAAGAAATTGAATAAGAAATAATATGTAATTAAATCTTAATTTTATTAAAAATTTAGCAATAGATCTAAATTCATATTGAAGATAAATGATGTCCCTTATTCATCATCACTTGGAGGCTTATATAACCATTTAGCTAGTTACATGCAGTAGCATTTGAGTGAACATTATAACATAACTAAAAAATAGAACCGCGTTTCATGCGGCTTTGAAAAAATAATTTAGTATTATTCTTTTTTTTTACTTTACACTTGATGAAACTAATAAAAAATATGAATTGATTTTTTTTAAAGATGAGGCAGCCTTATAAAAAATAAAAAAAAGCTATTAGCCAGCAATACAAATAAAGAAGCAACGCAAGATAAAGAATAAAATGAGAGAATATATTATAGAGTGATTTTATTCATTCCAATTGTGTGTGTGCAAAACAAAAAGATGAGCTCTTATTTTATAGTTACATAATCACTCCATGAAATTAATGAAAAATTATGGATCATAATTCCTTGTGAGATAGTGTGAGTTATAGGAAAGCTAAATGTTGCTAATGGGAAATAGTGGGGAGACTAAGAGATATATGTTATGAATATCTACATTTATTTTAATAAATTCATAACACTCCTCCTTGGATGTTCATTACAAAGAATGTGCCTCATTAAAATCTTTACATAATTGTTATTGTGTAATAACAATAAAATTAATTATGAGAAGATGAAAAGTCAAATCTAAAAGAAAATTTCTCTATTTATTAGATAATAGAGAATATACAAAGATAAGAAATGGTGATGCCACATCACCTCCTCAAATTCCAGCTTTATATAGATATATAGATAGATTAAAATCATAAAGAAACAAAGAGAAAATAATACAATTAACTAACCACTCTTTTAAATTCAAAACAAGATAAATATCGTCACTTTGCTACTTTGCTATAAGTATGCTAGGATTAGAGGAAGCATGAGCCATGATGCTAGGATTTTTTTCAAATTTGTCCATGTCTTCCTCGTATAATACCACCCATGCTTCTACTCCTTTACCATCACTTGTATCTGATAAAAGAGCAGCATTAGGTAATGACACCGACCCGATACTAAGCCAAACAGGCTTCCCCCAACCAAAATCAGCTTCATAATAACGCAATCCAACCACACTAGTTAAAGTTAATGATCTTGAGTCTTCCCATGCTTCATTCATATCCTTCATGAAACCTAAATACTCAATATTATTCATCACATTGCTTACATTTCTCTTTGCTTTGATCACTTTTTTCACTAAGCTTGTTGCCTCTATGTCATCATCCCCGACTAGTGGCCATTCTGCCCTTACAAACCGAAAAATGTTACCCATGCACTGTGGAATCATTGGTGGATTCATCTTGCTCCGCAAATTCATAGTATAATACATTGCATGAGAGTACAACTTGTTATTAATTGCCCTCTTTCTTTCTTGAGCCACAGCGATGAAAGCACCCCAAATGAGTGATGAAACAACCATGAAACGCGATGCTTGTAACTCATGATCAAAACTGCCCACCATTATTTCTTTGTTCACCTTCTCTTTTAGAGCCACTATCTTCTTGCCATCAAAAAACAATCTTTTGAACACAACTTTAGATGTTAACTGTGGCTTTATGTGCTGATCCTTCAGTGAACTGTGCGGAGGAAACAAAGAGGTGCAATCTAAAACGACGTTATTGCAAATATTTTCATTTACTCCACGATTGATCTCAGCCCACAATTTCATGAAGTTGGAGATTGCTGAACCATCTGCCAATCCATGCCATATACAGATACCAATTGCCACGTCACCGGTACTGAAATAATTTACTTGAACAGCCAAAAGCGCTCTTTCAGAAGCCTCTAATCTCAATGATTGTGGGCTTGGTGGGATTAATTGTTGCATCACACCCATATTCGGTGGTTGAAGAAACTTTGACATATCACAGCCAACTTGAGCTTCAATAAACGTAACTCCATGATCATTACATTCAACTGAAAAGCTATCAACGAATCTTCCAGCTAACGGGTAGTAGTGCGTTAATGTTTTTGCCAGAGATTGCTTCAGAAAATCAGAATTTTTCCTGAAATCTTGGTGCTTATTGGCTGAGTAGAAGAAAACAAAGGGCATGTATAAATTAGAAAACATTTGATCAAGCATAGAAAGTTCATAGGTTCTAAGATGTTTTGGAGTTGGAGACGAAGGCTTGATAGCTTCGGTGGAAATGATTTGAACATCGTCCATGGCGCAGCTGACGGTTTTGAGTCTTCTTCTTGAGGTGATGATTTGGAAATTGATGACAGTTTTGGAAATTGGTTTATTTTGGAAAATGCTTCTCATAATCATTGACATCTTTGTGCTTTCAGAAAATCAAAAAGTGAGTGGCTTCTTGTCTGTGAAATCCGTGTCATATATACATACGACAAACGTAAATAGCTTGCGGGTGAAATAACGTCAACAAAAAACAATGTAAATTAACATTATAAGGAAGGCCGACTGTGTACCGTTGTGTCAGATTAATGCTAAATATATTATATGCAACCAAAGGATCAATTCTCTCTCTCTCTCTCTCTCTCTCTCTCCCCCCTCTCTTCTTTTTTTTATTTTTATTTTTATTTTTTACATATAATGTAGAGAAGCTGATGAGATTTTATAGCCTGGCACGATCTACCAGCGTGTGGTCGCTGCTCCTAGTCTGACTATTCTGTACATTTGTGGGTAAAGATATGGGATATATTATTGTTGGATAATATTCATACGGATCGACTTCATTTAATAAATCAATTTTATATTATTATCCACTTAATTGTTTATTACCATATTAGTTTATTCGTACATAAAAAGTAGAGCTGGTAAAACGGGTTATCGGGTTGTGTTCGTGTCGTATCAACTTCGTGTCGTGTCAAATTTAGATCGATCTAAATCCGACCCATTTAATAATCTTGTCAAAATATTGAGACCTAAACCCAACACGGGAAAATAATCGGATTACCCAATAACCCGCTTAATATCTATATATTAAACAAAATTTATATCAAATATTTACACACTGTCGTACATACATAATTTATCGATATTATAAAATATAAATATCTACCAAAATATTACACATTTACACTATTAAAGTTATATATATGTATAATAGTTTTCCAATCAAGGATCACTGACTTTAATAAAGCCAGGGATTAACTAAAAGAAAAAATATATATAGAGTCTAATACATTGTATTTTGTCATGTAGTGTATTAAAATCTAAATTTTTTTATCTTTTAGCTAATCTCTGACTTTATTAAAATTTGGGATCCCTAATTGGAAAACTACTATATATATATATATATATATATGTTCCAGTCCGGAATATTAAAGTGCGGGAACGTCCAGGAAAATGTATAAATCGTGCGGTTTAAGCGCTTTAAGTTTTAAACCTTTAAAACCCCGCGGTTTTAAAATTTTCCCGAATGTTTCCCACACTTAATGATCTTGGACTAGAAAACTACTCACATACATACATGTCTAACAATATTTTACACATTTACATAATTACATGATTGAAGCTCTAAATGTATATAAAATTTTATAAATAAAATATTGTGTTTATATTCATCTTTTCAAAAAATAAAAATAAAAATAAAAGAGAGAATCATCTCTAATATTTGAGTTTTGATAACAAGAACTTACAAATTATTTTAAAATAAAAAATATAGTCGGGTCATTGATTGGGTAAATAGATCAAGAACTTTAACCCTAACCCGACATAGAAAAAAATTGCGTTGACCCGGACCCAACCCATTTAATAATCGTGTTAAATTTGATGACCCATACCCATTTATTTGTGTTGTGTTCGTGTCGGATAATCGAGTCGTGACAAATTTTGTCAGCTCTAATAAAAAGTTTGTACAAGTATCTGTATCGCTATCGATATAGCGATTGTATGATTTTTTAATTAATAGGTTCACATGATTATTTTTTAATTATTAATCCAACTAATTTAATTTAATTAATAAAGAAAATTGTACATAGAAGGAAAGTCGGCTTAATTCTAAATAAAGTGAAAAGCCCACAATAAGCACGTTTCACTTTTTAGTGAAAGTAAATTTAAAATTTTATGATTTTACTAATAAATTAAAATTGAATCATTTAAATTCATTTAATTCTTAGTTTAAAAAAATACTATAATTGATTTGTGTTTATAATTTATTAAATAAATAATTGATATCATGATTTTAATAAATAAAATTATAAATATCATGATTTTATAAATATGTATTAATATTATTGTGAAATATGATGTATGACTCTATATAAGTCTAAGTTAACATTTAAGTTAACTCAAGAAAATTTTATTATTATAGTTGTTGTTAAGTATTAAAAAAGAATTATAATACCATAAGGTCAAATTTAGTAATTAATATTATATTATCTTATTATTATTAGTTTATTATTATTGAAAATGGAGTTGAGTTTTGAATTTTCGATTATATTAAATTTGAATAAAGGTACATGGACCCAAAAAAAGTATATAGGCTTGAAAAAAGTACATCGACAACTTGGCATGCGCACTTAAAAATAGGGGTGGGCACAGTTCGACTCAGATTGAGATTGAGCATAACTTATTAAAATTGGTTATTTTATAAAAAGAACGGATTAAAAATCGAATACAATAAAGAATCGAATATGAATCGATTCATTTGGTCAGGGTTTGGTTTTTTTTATCCTAGGCCTATTGGGCCTATTTTGAATTTCTAAATTCTTAGTCCGTTGGGCCTCATTAATGGAGTAATTTTCTCAGTAATCAGTTCTTCATAGTTTCATTACGAATACTAACAATAAATACAAAATATTCAAAACACACTTATCATTACAGTCTAACTAACTACTACTAACAAAATATGAAATATTAAGATTTAAGAATACAAATCTAGACTCCAATGATCCATTTAAATAAACTTAAAGTTGTAAATACAAATAAAAATAATAGTCATGTGTGGGCATGTCTATTGTAATCATTTTACATAGCCAATTAACATTTCACACATTTCACGATTTGGAAAAATTACAAAAACATTACAGTTATCCAGTTCAGCTGAATGAACCAAAATTTGAACCAATATTTCAGTTTTTTTCTTATAAATTGGATATTCAGATATTTATAAAAATTAAAATCGGTCCGAACCCAAACATAACCATTGGTTCGGTTTGGTTTTTCCTAAGCCTCAATTCTTTCGCCCAGTTTTACTTAAAAAATTAAAAAAAGGAAAAAATCCATTAGGTTTTTTTTTTCTTAGGCACAACATGATATGGCCTATGGCACAACACGTGTGCCAGGCTAGGCCTAAGCAAAATGAATTAGGTACGACACGGGATGGTACGAAACACATAGTCGACATAACATGACATGAGCACGAGCATACATGGGCCTTCCTTTGATGACTGGCTCGACCCATTGGCCATCTCTAGTAATGAATATTTGATTTGAACAATCCATTTCTCGATTTTCCTTCAGTAAAATTAAACTTTAGGAAAGATATGACGGTGATGCGTTATCACAATGTATAATAGAATACCATATAAAACAATTCAAGTAAAATAGAAATTAGTAACCTAATTTCACAAGATGAACTCAAGGATAAGATTAATTAGCCTTTAAGTATGCTAGATTAGAGAAAGCATGAGCCATGATACTAGGTTTTTTTTTTTTCCAAATTTGTCCATGTCTTCCTCATATAATACCATTCGTGCTTCTACTCCACCATCAATTGTGTATGATAAAAGGCAGCGTTAGGTAATGACATCAACCACAGACTAAACCAAACAGGCTTCCCACAACCAACATCAGCTTCTTAATAAAGCAATGCAACCACACTAGTCAAAGTAAATGACCTTGAATCTTCCAATGCTTTATTTGTATCCTTCATGAAACCTAAGTATTCAATATTATTCATCATATTGCTTACCTTTCTCTTTGCTTTGATCACTTTTTCACTAAGCTTGTTAACTTTGTGTCATCATCCTCGGCTATTGACCATTTTGCCTTTACAAACCGAAAAATGTTACCTATGCATTATGGAATCATTGGTAGATTCAGTTTGCTTCGCAAATTCATAGTTTAATACACTGCATGAGAGTACAACTTGCTATTAATTGCTGTTTTTTTTTCTCGAGCAATAGTGATGAAAGCACCCTAAATGAGTGATGAAAATACCATGAATTGTGACGCTTGTAACTCATGATCAAAACGGCCTGTCATTATTTGTTTTTTCACCTTCTCTTTTAGAACTGCTATTTTCTTGCCATCAAAAAAACAACCTTTTGAACACTACGTTAGATGTTAATTGTAGCTTTATATGCTGATCCTTTAATGAACTGTGCGATGGAAACAAAAAGGTGCAATGTAAAACGACGTTATTGCCAATATTTTCATTTATCCCAGATTGATCTCAGTTCACAATTTCAGGAAGTTAGAAATTGTTGAATCATTTGCCAATTCGTGCCATATATTCTTTTAGAAGGTTTGCGACTTTGTGAACGATCTCTTGCTGTCAATGCCTCTACAACTGTATCGTTGTGATCTTTTTTGTCTTTTTTTTGGTCTCATAGTTATACAACGCACTGTATACAATATCTATTGTGACACTGTTCTTCCCATGAAGCAAAGTGATGGTGGTGAGATGATCATATTCATTAGAAATGGAATTTAACAGCAGCAATGACTTTTCTTTGTCTTTAAATTTCTCATCCAAATTTAGCAAATCCATCAATATCTTGTTGAATGAGTTTACATGGTCATTTATCAACATGTCAGGTGCATACGTGAATTAATAGAGTTTTTTCTTCATTTAAAGCCTATTTTCAAGGCTTTTCTTCATGTTCCTTTCTTCCAGCATATGCCATAATTTCTTTGCTGATATCCCCCTCATAATAGAGTATTTCTAATCTTTAGCCAGATATAGGCGAGAAGTGCCATATGCCTGTCTATTGATCTTTATCCACTTCTTGTCATCTATCTTGTCAAGTTTTTCTTCAAAAGTGAGGTCCAACTTGAAATACAAGTGTGCAACTCAAGAGGGGGGTGAATTTGGATTCTAAAAATTATTTGATTCTAAAACAAATTATCAAGCAAATCTAAAATGAATTTAATGGAATAACAATTAAATCAATTACAATATAAAAAGATAAGGGAAGAGAGATTCAAACATGGAGATTTTTACGTGGTTCGGCCTACCTCGCCTACGTCCACGCCTCCAAGCTTTCTGGGCTTGAGGATTTCACTAAGCAAGCCTCCAAGGCTACAAATGCTTACACTTGACTTCGAAGGTATCAATGAACCTTTACAACAAGAGATTATCCCCAATCTCTTAACCCAAGTGTATCCCAACACTTACAATCACTCAAAGTAAAAGATTAAAAAAAAAATTTCTCTCACACAATATTTAAGATTACAAATCAATGCTCAATGTGTGAATAGATGAAGCAAGAATGTGTTTTAAAGCTCTATGAAGATTGTATTCTCGAATATAAGCTCAATGGTTATGTTGTGATCAATCTTGTTTGATTTTGAATGAGCTTATTTATAACTGGAGCTAAAAAACTAGCCATTATAGACTGTCTGCTCGAAAACGGTTCGCTGTTAGGCATTAACGGTTAACCGTTTCATCTGGTCAATGTTACCGTTGGTCTAATTTTTAAATAAACGGTTTGCCGTTTAGGGTTAACCTTTCGCCGTTAAATTCCAGAGACCTGCAAGATGAACATCAGTTATCCGTTTACATTAAATGGTTAAGGATTTTCATGAAATGACCTCTCTGGAAATTATCGGTTAACCGTTTTTAATAAACGGTTCGCCGTTTGTTTCCAGTAACCTGCAAAATAAATTAGCCTTATCCGGTTTTGTTAATCGGTGCCAGATGAGTACAATCTTCAATTTTGGATTTTATCGATTAACCGTTTAAATAAACGGTTCACCGTTAAATTCTAGTAGCCTTCCCAACTTTTTGCGTTTTCCGTTTTGCTTAATCGGTTAGAGCTTAGGCAATATGTTGCTCTCTGGTTTTAATCGGTTAACCGTTTAAAATAAAACGGTTCACCGTTTATTTTCAGAATCACATTTTAAACCAAATTTTGCAGAGAATCATTTTCTAATTTGAAAGTCCATCTTTTATGAATATAATTGGAATGATTATAAGGCTTTCGTTTATTTAAGAAATAGCTCCAACATTTTATAAAAAACCATTTAAAGTTTGTTATCATCAAAATCAATATTATTAACATATTCATGTTAACACAACTCTTATTGATATAAGACATCCAACACCTCACATTACCACATACCAAAATTATTAGTACGGTCGAAATTTGAAGTCACAGTAGTCTTTGTTGAGAAAGATGAAGATGATGCCTCTACCATCCCTTTTTTTTAATTACCTAACTTGAACGAACAATGTCTACGTGTCTATTTATATAGATAATGCACCAAGAAAGTTCTCAGGAGAATGGAGGGTCTCAACGGTCCCACTTGAAATCCATACTCTTTAGACTCTTATTGTCTTGTTGACAAAACTTTCTCAGACATGCATTTATCCACACAACTACATTGTAGGCTTCTGATACTCCCAAGTACGGACTGTTAGGTCCACCGTATTCATGAGCAATACCATATACATGAACAATATTGTAGATGTGAACAATGTCATTTACCCCAAGTAGGGACCATCTGCTCTGATATCAATTGTTACAGAAGCGCGGGTTGAGTAGTTACTAATATTATGGTGGTCGCGAATTGTGGATAAATATAATTGTAGTGATAAATAAATGCAAAGAAAATAAGACACAATAATTTACATGGTTTGGCATAAACGTCTATGTCTATAGACAAAGACTTGAAGATAATTTCACTAATAAATGAGAATTTACAAAAGTAAGAAAAACTCTCAAAACCCAAAAACTCAAAAAACCAAAACGACAAAACAACCAATTGTATTTTTACTAAAATACTCAAGTAAAAGCTCTCTCAAATCTCTCAAATTACTTCACTTAAAATTGTTTTAAAAAATGTGGGACGCTAACAAGTGCAAAATGCTTCTCTATTTATAGAGATCATTTTGCACCAGCCAGCCAAATTGAGGCATTGAAAAAACTTGTCCAATTGATGAATTGGATAAATTATGTACTTGAAAATTTAGCTTTGGTAGGCACCGAATTCGGTGCCCAACAAGCTTACTTTTCAACACACAGCCAACATTAGCTTCAATAAATGCAGCCCTTTGGTCATTACAATCGACTGAAAAACTATCAATCAATCTTCCAGCAAAACGGTAATAGTGGGTTAATGATTTTTGGGAGAGATTGCTTCAACAAATCAGGTTTTTTTTCCTGAAATCTTGGTGGTTACAATTGGCCGAGTAGAAGAAAACTAGGGAAATGTAAACATCAGAATAAATTTGATCAATCAATGAAAGTTTATAGGTTCGAAGATGTTTTTCCGTTGGAAATGAAGATTTGACTCTTTCGGCGGAAATGATTTGAACATCAAAAGCGACACTTTTGATACTTCTTTTTGTGATGATTTGGACATTATTAGTGACTAATTTGGAAGCAGTTGGTCGCAAAATGTTTTTGAGAATCACTACCATCTTTTGCTGGCTTTGAGAAATTATTCACCAAAGTGAGTGTTGAGTGGCATACTGTGTGTGCTGCCTAATCCATCATATTTATTATAAGATAGGTTTTTTTATTAGATTTAAATGAATTTAATTTTTTTTTTGAAATTTGAATGAGCATGAATACAAATATCTAAATGACGTATTTATTTTTTATTTTTAATATTTGAATATAAGTGACATTTTGCTTGTTTTTATAAATAAAAAACATATTAAACATGATTATTTGACATTTCTTTCCTTGTAAATTAGAAAAAATCTTATAATTCAGCAAATAAGTATATTTTTAGAAATATTTTTGGAATATAATATTTATTTCTTATTCACGCCTTTTTTCATTTAGATAAAAGTCAACAAAGTTATATTTTTTCTATTCTGATGTAAATTTCTAAAAATCAAACATAATTTACAAAAAAAAAAAAGCAAAACTTGAAAAAGGCCCGAAATTAATAAAATTTCAGATTCCAAATGTTTAACAAACAAGCGAAGTTTCTTGCATAATTACTCGCGATAAGATTGAAACTCCAAGATAGTAAAGAAAATAAAAACAAATTGGCTAAAAAGATAGAAATCAACAAAAGAAGGTGATTAGAAATATGGATAATACATAATATTATCGGGAATGACGGGGCTCCAAAATAAATAATTTCAATAATAGACAATAATAAAAAAATTCTCCCCCTTGCGTTGAAGTCTGAATATGGCGGTAACAAAAAGATCAGATTGAGATATATCAAATTTTAATAATTCTTGTTACTTATTATATAAGAGCATATATTTAGTATATGGAAAGAAGGGAAATTAATGAATAAAATAAAATAAAATCCATTGGCGAATTCAATGAACCCCAAAGCTGCGCATATATATTTAGTTTATTAAAATTTGCACAACACTTATATATTCTATGAAAGTAACATAATATTTAAGATTAGTCCATAAATGTATTAGTTATTTTTTATTTTAATGTCACAAGAATATTAATTAGCAAAAAATAACTTTGTATCTTTCAGGGGATAAGTCGGGTTGGTTTGCCCCCTTATAGTGAGAACAAAGGTCACAGGAAGAGGATCATTTTCCCCTCGCACCAACCTTGGAAAAGCAAATTATTTAATTATTATTTATGTATAGGATGGGATGTGAAATTAAACAAAAAAACCGTAAAAATAACTTTTGATACTTTTGTTGAAATTTGAATTATATATGCATACAAGGACATAAATATATACGTAGAGGCTTCAAAGATTTTTTATATTCAATTTTGATTAGGTAGAGGACCAAAAAAATCAATTTATGCTTTACTCATCTCCTCACTTTATAAGTAATAAAATAAATAGAAAAATTAGCGTTTCACAGAGAAATTATTCAGGAATTCCTGTTCCATATTAATATCTTAGAAACGTTATTTCTTTTAACATAGTAAGAAATTAATCGGAAAAATCCCAAAAAAACAAGAGAGAAGAAATATAATTAAAAAAATTAACAGCTCTTTTATTCAAAGCAAGTATATGTTGACACTGGCTAAGAATAAAACTTAAAAGTCAAAGATATATCTTCTATAATTAAAAAATTTGACAATGCAAGCTTCAATTAGAGCAGTTTTTGCAGTCGAAACATTGGAATCTGATAGGTCCCAGTTAAAGGTTCGTTAACGATAGCAAAGGATAGCAAAAATATTCTCTTAGGATGAAAAAAAACCATACTGAAAATTCATTGAAAATATTTGATATATTTCTTTAATTTATTTCAAAGAATATAAATACAAATCATTCACCCAACTTAGTAACTATTGCCGAAATTAATGGTCCATGAAGGAAAGAAAAAAACAACATAAACCATGAGACGTTCCTGCACGTGGTTATTATCACTCCCGATTGCTTGGCCATAATGGAACAAGAACTTAGCTAAGTCGGCATTGCATGCTTGCATGCAAACGTGACTCCATGCATGCATGCAAACGCGGCTTCATCTTTGGCTAAGTGGCCGTTGCATGCTTGTATGCAAACGTGACCTCTTGCATGGGTTCCTCTTGACAGCACGTTGCGAACGACGTGTCACATGCAAAGTTGTATCAAAATCTCAGCTACCATCCATCGTTTGATTAAAATAATAATAGGAAGAAAGGTTGGTATTTAGAGGTGAGATTTCTCACCCCCATCTAAATTCCTTTAAGCAAATAGTATTTTATAATATTAATTTAATTACTATATTGCTCATCTCGGAGTAATGTGATTGGTCCATTCGGCCAAATTCATTACTCTATCCCATGGCTCATAACAAATAAGATGATGTTGTTTTGCATAGGTTACTGCTTAATAATATATGCCATTAATGATAATTAATTTTTGATATCTAATATTCAGATATTTCAAAATCTAAATTTTAAATGCCTATCTTCAATCTACACCTGATTTTTTTTGTGAGAATTCTATTTATGACATGGCATTAGCTCTAAAGAGATAAAAACAACACACCATGTCCATTACTACAAAATCAAATTATTTGTCTGGAGTAATCCGTTGATGAAATGCATAAACTAATGAAATTCACTCCGATTGATTTCCATAAACATAGAGACAGAATTTACAGTATTAATAAACAGAATATTAATTAATAACAAAACCTGAAAAAAAAATCAAACTGAATTTTTCGATTGTTGAAATTTCTTCAATTGATATGATGATGATGATGGAAGTCAAGTGCGTAAGATGAAGAAGGAAGAGCCGAGGCAGAAAGCAAACACGCGGTCTCTTCTGAAAGAAAAGCAGGATCTTTTGCCTTTTTGGAGTCAAAGATTCATTCCAAAACGAGGCGTTTTTGGCAAAGGTAACAAACTAAAAAGTTAAAAAACGAAACAAACCAAACGGACAAACCTATGTTGCCTCAATTGTACCATACACTCAATTTTGACATTTTCTTTAACAGTCTTATTGTTTTTATAAATAGTAAAAATTATAAGTTTAAAAATCTTACACAGTAAACTCCAATTAAAATATAATAATTTTAAAATTCAAAAAAATTAATTCGACATTTTCTTCATCAGTAGCTGCTATTTTTTATAAATAATAAAAATTATAAGTTTCAATAATTTTATATAATAAGCCCTAATTAAAATATAATAATTTTAAAATTCTTTAAAAAAATTATTATCTCTATCTCCTTCTCAATCAATTCATCCTCCTTTAGATCTTAATTTATTCATTTTCAAACATATAATTCTTCTAAAATATAAAAGAATAAAGAGATTTTTTAATCACATAAATTAGATTAATTTCTTAAACAACAAAACCTCATAAAAATAATGCTTGCATTCTCTTAAAAAACATCTATTGTGTTTATCTTTTCTTCTTTACCAATATAATAAGAAAGGAGCTGTCTTACTTTCTATAATAAGATATAGACAATTAAAACCTGCTCAATGAAGTTAAAGATGGTGGGATGGATTTATTTTACTAAAATTTAATCATAATATGGTGTTTAGCATAAATAAGTAAACTAAGAATAACACAGCTTGGACCTACTAAATTATCATGTGATAATGATATTTTCACCTTAAAGAGATGTTTAGGATAATTTTTTACAGCAAAATTTTTATTTTATGTTAACAACACGAGATAAAAAAGATTACGTTAGAAGCCTTAAAAGCTAATTAATCTTAAAATTATTTTTGAAAGATAATTCTCTCATAATCCATTAATTTAAGTTATTATTCATTTTACAATTTTAAATTTAAGTTTCATTCTTCACAACTTTAATTTTATGTAATAGAATAAATATTATACAATTTATTCATTTTCATGTTAAGTAAATAATTGAGATTATATTTTTCTAAATATTATCTCAGCTCCATATATGTGATGAGGTATGAGTAATTTTACATAATTTCAAAGTTGCATATAGAAATCTATTATTTTGAAAATAGCATTTATAAACTCTATAATAAAACTTAAATTACCGTTCAAGTACTTATTTAATATTTATTTATTTTTAATTTTAATATTGTCAAAACTTATATAAAACTTTGTCCAATCATGCATTAAACTAAACACAAGAGAACAATATTGTAATCCAATTTGTATTTTAAGTAAATGGATGTGGAGAGTATTATAGCAACTTAAAATAATCCATCTATATTTTTAATAATTAATTATGTTTATTTACTAAGTTGCCATTGATCCTTTTAAAGATAATAAAACCTTTTAATGGACTTATGTGAAAAAATTTTGAAAACTAACCTTTCCTTATAATTTTTAGAAAAATGAGGGGCCGCAACATTAATGACCAAGTAATTAAATCCTTACAATAGCTTTTGCAACTCTTGGGTTGAATCTAATGGTTGGATCACAAAAAGACAAAAAATGGAGTACCAAATCACGGTTGGATAGTAGCTAGACCCCAAACAATAACCATTAATTGCAAAATATGACAGATGTAAATATATCCTTAAAAACTGAGTAAAAGTTCTATTAAGTACTGGATTATAATATGAATTTATATAATTTTTAAAAAATAAAACTAAAAATTATACAGTTGATATGATACTTGGTAATTTGATTCATATTTTAAGATTGAGTCAATCAATGTTGATGATAATTAATCAATATTTATAATGATTTAAAAAGATAGAGATAATAATCAATTATTTTGATTTATAATTTTGTTGCTATCATTGTCTGATTATTTTCATCAATAGCTTCCATGCGTGATGTGTCCAAAATCTACTAATTTGGTCCCCTTTTCATGTCCATTTTGTCTTATATTCTTCGTTGTATAATTCTTCAAGAAGCAATGCTAATTATGGGGGTTGCTTTTTGACTTAATGATATAATTGACGTACAGTCAGTTAATCCATTAAGTCTATTTGTATTTTAACTTAATGAAAATTTTCAGTCGTTAAGTCATTAAATTATTAAAATATTTTTTTTAGTTGTTTTCTTAATCTTAAAACTCTAAATGATCTCACTGAAAGATATTCTCAAAAAATACCTATCTAATTAATTAATTTTTATCATTATCTAAATAAAATTTAACTTGTGATAATATAGTAGTTGACTATTATTATTTATCCTTTTATTTTCTTCAAATTAGCTTTATTTATCTTCATAATTTTTTATAAATATTTTTCATATGAAAAGATCATAAACCGTGATAAAATTAATTAACATATACTATTTTAGAATATAAAAGGTTCTATAAATTAAGCATAATTTATATATTGATAATGTATTATCTTTACATTATAATTTGTAAGGACATAAATGTAAAAATACTAGTTTTTAAATTTTTTAAGTTGAAAAAATAAACAGTTTAATATTTATTTTTAGCAATTCAGATAAGAAAACAAACATATCATTCAAATTTAGACATTTAGTTCAATTCAGAATTCAGACATTTAGTTCTATTTAGAATTCAAACAAAACATCTAATGCCACCTATTTCTCTCTTCCTAAGTCTTATTTGATTCTCTTTATTTAAAAACAAATTCTCGTTCGATTGATGTTTGCAGGAATCATCAAGCGCTTTTTGTTTTGCTAGTTTAAGTCTTTAAGACGTTGTAAATATTCTTTGAAATCACGCTTACGGGTTATGATGCTATTATTGGAAATTTGCAGGACAATGCTAGCGGCATGACAATTACTCTATGGTGACTTGTTTACAGAATTTATTAGTTTTGAAGTGAGTATACGAAATATGGAACTCGACGGTCGAGATTAGAGCTTTTACGATAACTGCCAACAAAATATGCAAACGGCACCAAAACTTATTCAGAAGAAAAGCATTTTTAATGTATCTTCCGTAAACTAATAAAGCAAGAAATCTTGTATGAGAAGTACTACGCACTGATAAATTTGTAAATTATCTTATGGTTGACAAGTGGGAATCACCTTACTTCACTCTTGAGGTTGAGGGTTGGAGTCCTCTCATTTACGTAGTAGGTTGATTTTCTTCAAAAAATTTAAAAGTAGATCCAATGAGTTTGGGACCATATAGCTAAGCTCTACCATCATAGAGTTGGTTGACAAGATTTTAATAGGATTCTAATTGTAAATAGCAGTAGAGTATAATGTCATTCAAAAAAGAAAATAACAACAAATTATTGGTGCTTGCACTAAATATACTAGTTAATTTTATTCAATAATAATAAATAAGCTTAAACTAATTATAAGTAATGCTACAAATGTAGTTAGGAAATATGAACAATGACCAGAATTAAGGCCAATGCTTGTTACTTTAGTCTATCAAGCAATAGGCTTACTCTATCTAATAAAATTTCCCCCTCAAATTATTACTACCATAATGCCTACCATACTACAATAGTAAACTCTTGGTCTTTAAGTCTTAAGAAAATCCATTTACTTGTCAAAAAAGAAAAAAAAAAGACAACATATATTTATAATTCAAATAATTTATCATCATACTATGAATATAACCCTATTATTTTTTAATTATATATACGAAACTTATGTACTTTTTTAATTTGAAAATTCTCATTTAAAATATATGAGTTGTTAACATGGACAAAACCATCAACTTACAACTAGAAATAAATCAATTAAAGTCAATACTCGTTAACTTCTATATATTTCAAGCAACATCATCGTCTTCAGTGCCACTAAGGTTATAATAGAAAAAGACCAATAACTCAATAGCATGCAAATTATATATTTGATTGACAACAATGTTATAATAGAAAAAGAATTAAAAAAAAACTTTTTTTTTAATTATTACATTTTCTAACATTGGGGTTGTACCGAGAATTAAAAAAATTAGGGACCTAAGTGCAAACGTGAGAAACATAAATATTTATCTTTCTCCCTTTGAAATTTTCTAATATACAACACAGTGAAATTGCTGCTTGAACAACTGGACTTTTATTTTTTAAATAAAGTTTAGGGATGAGTAAAGTCCAAATGAATTTTTATCCCCTTGTCTCTTTCAGGTGACCAGTCAAATAAATGAGAAATTCTAGAATATTCCGAGGTATCATATTAGCCAAACAACAAATAAATAATATTATGACATATGTGTATTTAGTTTGAAGAACCAGAACGCAATTGGTGGTTATATAAAATTCAACTACACGTTTCATACATACATTAATTATTTGTATTATTTCTAATGTTTTATAGAAGTTCTCTAAATAAAGTTATTTGAAAACCATTCAACCAAGCCTCTAAGAGAGAAAAAAAAAATGTTACTTGAACCATTAAACTTAATTCAACCATAAATGTTTGATTTGAACGTCCCTTCAAAAGGTTGGGACTTTTTTAATTGACTTATTTTAATAGCTTAATTGATAAATTTCAAATTAAAATTGGAAGATTATAATATGAAACTCTTGGACTTTTGAAAAATTAATCAGAAGGGAAAATGAAGGACAGATCGATCATTTCTGGTAAAAAAGTCTTGTGCGTGTCTTTAGATGATCCCAACAGTGTATACTCATTTTCCTTTATCATTAACCATCAATTATTACTGTATATTTGTTATCATAAAATTCGGATAAAATAATCGTTGATTCATTTCAATCAAACGGAAGCTTCCTTTGTATGTTTCTGTGGAAGTCAAATGATCATGTTGTTTTCACATGCGTATGCATTGAACCATTGTAATTAACAAAGTGTATCAATTTTCAATGAGTCAAGGTGGGACTGAAAAACTCTATTAAACTTGTGGGAGTGGGACAGATAATCTATTTTTGAAATTCATAACACTCTCAGTAATTTAGTTGAACAAATATTTAACTTCTTTTTATCTTATTTGTTATCTCATCAGCACTGCAGAAGTGGATTATTTCATAAGCAGCAACAATCCAAAAGTATCCCTAAATAAATAATTTTATTCAATATTAGGATTTGTTCGCCAAAGACTGACTTTAGATTTTTATAGTAAATAAAATTACTATAAAATTTAATTATATGTACGTTAAATTTTTATGAAATTTTAAAATCAATTTCAGGGGTTTGTATAATAAAAGCGTATAATAGTAAAAAAAAATAGTTGTCTTTAAAATAGTATTTCTTATTTGTATAATTGAGTAAATTTTATAGAGAGTTTAGATTTTTTTTTCGCGGTGCATCAACTTTCATTTTATGTGTCAAGTACAATTTGTATATTTTATTTGTATATTTGAGTAAATCTTATAGGGAGTTTAGATGTCTTTTTCGCGGTGCATCAACTTTCATTTTTACAATTTATATTTTTTTATTTAATTAACTCACACACATTAGTGAGGCTCGAACCTAAAACATGAGTCTTTGAGTGACCACTTTTTACCATTGAAACTTGACGTCGCCGTCTAATGTCAAATACAATACGAGATCAATAAAATTAATTTAGCTTATATATATTCCGGCAAGTTTTATAGTCCATGGCCCAATTTCAACTCTTCTATCATTTTCGACATGTAGCTATAAGAAAAGGAGTTATAGTGAAAAGATGAACAGGGATCTATATGTTTATTTTTGAAATCATAGCAATTAACCGTCTCTTGTTTCTATATTTGGGCAAATTTTGGGAGTTTAGATGTCATTTTCCAATACATAAACTTCAATTTTTGAGTTTGAATACGATATTTGATAAGAAGAGATCAAGAAAATTTAGCTTACATACATCCTAGAAAGATAATTTCTCCTCTCTTTTTCTCTTTTTCTCTTTTTCTCCACGCGATGGAGCTCCAGTTTCTTTTCAGTCTATCCTTTTCTGTCATCTGTCTAATCTTCTTCTTCAAACTAGTATTCCAATCCCAAAACCCTAATACGAAATCCCTCCCTGGGCCACTGAAACTTCCTCTTATCGGCAACTTGCACAACATGATAGGCTCGCAGCCACACCATGTTCTCAAAGAAATAGCTAGAAAACATGGGCCTATAATTAAACTTCAATTGGGAGAAATATCGATGGTTGTAATCTCTTCTGCGGAGTTAGCCAAAGAGGTTATGAAGACACATGATCTGGCCTTCGCGGATAGGCCAGAATTTCTAGCCTTCAAGGTTTTGTACGAGAAAACTGGCATGCCTATTGTGTCAGCACCTATTGGTGATTATTGGAGGCAGATGAGAAAACTGTGCGCTTTGGAGCTGCTAAGTAACAAAAGAGTCAAGTCATTTGCTCATATTCGTGAAGATGAGACATTGAATCTAATTGAATCCATTCGCTCCGCGTCTGCAACTTCAAATTCTCAACCAATTAATCTCTCTAAAATGATGGTTTCGTTCACAAGCACAGTGACTTTCAGGGCTGCATTCGGGAGCAGATTTGAGCAACAAGATGAGTTTGTATCACTAGACAAAGAAATATGCAAACTGGCTGGAGGTTTTTCTTTGGTAGAAGTGTTTCCTTCGCTAAAATTTATTCATTTTTTTAGCGGGATGGAAGCTAAGATATTGAAGCTTCATGGTAAAGCAGACAAGATCCTAGATAATCTAATCAACCAGCGTAGGGAGAGCATGAAATTGGAGAAAATTACTGCTACTGCTTCTGCTTCTGGAGAAGAAAATTTAGTTGATGTGCTCTTAAGGCTTCAAGAGACCAGCAGTTTGGGGTTTCCTATTACTACCAAAAACATCAAATCTATTATTTGGGTTAGTATATATAAGTTTGTTTTCTTAAATAAAAATCAGCATATAAATAAATGACTTCATTTTTTCTTAATTGAATCACTATTTATGCCTCCAGGGCTTTAACTAAGTGGTGTTCAAGTAGTTTTCTTTAACTAATTGCCGAGTTCAAATCCTGAGAGTAGGGTTTAAAAGTTCAATTTAGATTTTTCCTACTATTCTACCATTTTATAAAAAACAAAAAAAAAATAGTTAGAGATGTCCTTTATTTTTAAAATGGTAACATAAACCCCTTTAATAACAATATACCATTTGACTACGCACTAGTTACGTAATTGTATTCCATTTATGCATAATTGCTAAAGAAGGAGTTCACATGTGATTGCCGTTAAAAAATTAAGGGTTTCTATTACCGTTTTGTCAAATCATCTGTCATTTTTCCTATAACTTTTCATTTTAGGTTTTAATTTATTAAACAAAATTATTTAACATCCAATATTTTTAATTTCTAGAACATATTTTCTGGGGGAACAGAATCTGCTGCCACAACGACAGTATGGGTAATGTCAGAGTTGATGAGAAACCCTGGAGTGATGAAGAAGGCACAGGCTGAAGTAAGAGAAGCACTCAAGGGAAATAAAAATATTTCGGAGGCAGATATTCAGGAACTAAATTACTTGAAAATGATCATCAAAGAAACTCTAAGATTGCACCCACCAAATCCACTCTTAGTTCCACGACAGACCAGGGAGGCATGCGAGATAAAAGGCTATGAAATTCCTGTAAAGACCAGAGTTGTAGTAAATGCATGGGCTATTGGAAGAGATTTTAAGTACTGGAATGAAGCTGAGAATTTTGTACCTGAGAGATTTAATGGTAACGGAGGCAACAATTCGATCGATTTCAAGGGAAATGACTTTGAATTTATTCCATTCGGGGCAGGACGGAGGATGTGTCCAGGCATAGCATTTGGTCTAGCTAACATTGAGCTGCCTCTCGCTCAGCTTCTCTATAATTTTGAATGGGAACTCCCTGGTGGAATTGCATCGCAGGATCTTGACATGAGTGAGGCTTTTGGAGCCATTGTCTCAAGGAAAAATGATTTGTGCTTACTTGCCACTCCTGTCTCGCCTGATAACGATCATCAACTCTGATGATATTTTACTTGCATTTTAATTTATTATGTGAAATGTATAAGATGAATGTGTGAGCCAAATAATATTAGCTGTATTTTATGGCCATTGAAAATGGTTTTGTAATTTTGCTTAGCAAGTGAAAGATATTAGACTAGTTTGTGCATATTTCTCCGGATCCCAGCGTGCCATGCTATATGTTAATGGAAGATGTATATCAATCAAATTTAACTATAATGAATTTTGATATCTAATCTTCAGATATTTCAAAATCTACAATTTTAAGTGCCTGACTTCAATTTTGACTTTCAAAAGTATCATTGAACCTATATACCGTCTTTTTAGAAATTCTTCCATTCTTTCTTCTTAAAAGAAAATTTTGTCGTAATGAAAAAACTTTAGAGGAGCCAAAACAATAAAATATTAAAATAATAATAAAAAACATTTTGTTGCTTATTTTCTATTTTGAGCTTTATTAATTATTACCCAAAATTATCTCAACATGTTCCACCCATTTCACAATATTGTTTTTCCTCATTACTTTTCTCTAATCTCCTAAATTTCTAATTACAGAAAGATGAGTTGTAACTCATCTCCGATTAAGAACGCCTGTTAGTCAATAGCTTAAATCACCCAAGCTCTTTACCTTTTGATTTTATCAATTTGTCAATTGAGAGCAGTTTTGTTTTGATAGAATGTGGATGTGTTACACAACATGGTTCTGTAGTTATTTACAGCTTTCCCCATATCTGTGAGCAGCTTTATTCACTATTAACGTTAATTTTGCACAGTAATTTTAATTATTGTACTATTTTCCATCTCATAGGAAAAAGATAGATGCAATTACCGATGGTCTGTAAGCCATCCTAAAGCCTGGATTTGATGACGAATGTAATGATCAATAATTTTGTTAATTCATAATATTAAAGGCAACATTCGGCTAGTATTGAATATTAATATTGTTCCTAGTATTTGAACGGGCATGAAATTGTTTATGTTCTGATAATGTTTGTTGATTTTGCAGTGAGACTGCTGAATGATCCATAAAAAGAAGGGAAATAGTGTTTCAATGTTGACATTCTACAGATGAATTTTAAGTTTGATTAATCTGATAATATCCGTGCTTGGATTCAATATCATTATTTTCGCATTGTTCAGGTAGTTGCCGTCTTCCATAGCTGGTGCAATATTATGGATTCTGCAGTAAAAGAAATGCTTCAGAAGTATTGCGTCTTTTTACAGCATTCTTCATAACAACGTTTGCAGCACTTTTCACATGCTGTCATAATGCAGATTTCTTGTAGCGGATATAAATTATTGTATCTCTGTTGCATGGTGTGTGATTTATTTTATGCGTTGTTAATCTTGATTCTTTATCCCCTTTGGCAGATTTCTCTAAGAAGTGAATGAAACGGCTGATTTCTCAGAGCCCATTGAAGATATATATAGCACGTACATGGTTGCGTAGTGTCTACTGTTTTTGAAAGAGTAAAGCTAGAAGTGTGTGGAGGCCAATAAGTTTAGTTTTAGATATTTGTGTGTAACTGTTATTGATCTTAGACCGTTCAGATATTTGTACAAATAGAGCTTGTTAAAAAAAAAAATCAGGAGACAGGGAAAGAATAAGTAAGAAGAAAATTGGGATCCATATGTCACACGAATGACTCGTATATATGTTTGTCCAACTCAAATTTATTTCATTTAGCATTTCTTTTCACTTGTTCTAACCCTAGCTAATTAACCTCGAAAGACCAATAATTGTTAGAGATTATAATAGAGATAAATGATATTTATTATACAACCATTCAATTAGCTACATGCAGTAGCATTCGACATCAAGTTTATAAAGATAATTAAAATAAATAAAGTCTCTTGCTATTATGAAAATTTTACGTGACGAGTTTAATTACAATGTTGTAAAATAATGAAAAAGACGGTTTACAGCATTGTGAACTTCTCTTGGACTATAATCTCGAATTTTTATGCTAGGCCGGAAGCTGACTCCTTACCACTATTTTACAAGTATGCTAGGGTTAGATGAAGCATGAGCCATGATGCTACGGTCTTGTTCAAATTTGTCCATATCCTCCCTAAAGATTACCACCAATGCTTCTATTCCTTTACCATCACTTGTGCTTGATAAAATAGCGAATTTACGTGATGACATGGGTCCAACACTAAACCAAACAGGCTCCAACCACACTAGTTAAAGTTTATTTTATTTTGTTATATGATTATAATTCGTATTTGTTTTCTTCATTAGTTATTTTTATATCATGTTAATTTATAAATCTAAATTCTCTTGGATCTATATTGAATTAAGACATAATATTGACACTCCGATATATTTTTGACACATTAGGTACTTAATCTCATATTTATCCATACAGATGACCAATTAAGAATTAAACAGCATAGTAATTAACTAGCTAAAAAAATGCAAAATATAAATATGAGAGAGTATTTTGACCATAATTTAAAAACCGAGAGTGGATCTTGTAACCTTTGTATTTTCTAGATTAGTCTCTATTAATTTCTTTTTATGCAATTAATTTTTATTTAATAATTGATTACTAGATTTATAAATTTCCTGCGGTTCGACTTCCGACTCAACGGGTTATATTATAATTGGACACCCTTATACTTTGGAGTAATCAACACTTTTGAATCATGTTAAGTTTTTTACTTCGTTATTATAGAATTTTCTAAATTTGGTATCAATTTCATTTTTATTATTTTTTATTTTCTATTCTCATTTATTAGTTTTGCTCTTTATTTATCTTTTTATCATTCCTTTGCTTAATTCTAGTGTTTTTCCCTTTTTAAAAAATTTCAATTAGCTCCCTTCTTTCTCTTGAAATTAGTATACTACCATAAAGCTTATGAAAATTTTATTTTGGCCTAAAATTTCTTACAAATCAGTCCCTATATGAAATTGGAATTTGGATGTATGAATTGTGACTTACTCTTTGGACTTTTGAACATTGTGTGAAACGACCCGCCCCGCAACCTCCCCCAGGGCGAGTCTATCTAAACTCGTAAAATCGAATTAATAACAAATCTATAAAAAAATTTCGGCAGAGTCTCCCTTATAAATAAAACATATCCAACCCTGCAAATGACAAAATAACACTCCCGAAATAATTTAATAACCAAACATCCTCCATAACCAACTTCTCAAATCAACTTATCAAATATCACCAAAATCATCCGAATATTAAAATACAACGATTATCCTTAATAACATAAAATAATAACACAAATTTCGAATATAATAATAAAATCCACGACTTCTAGCACCATCACGTGACCACAATATCAAACTAACGTTCACTACTGGGTTGACTGATGTACCTGTAAATCTCCTGTGGGGGGGGGGGAATATAATAAAAGAGGGGTGAGTATAAAACTCAGTGAGCTCAGTGAGTGGATAGTAGGTGCTGATACTTTAATAAATTATTCAAAATCATTTAATCTTTCTCAAATCTTTTCTTAAATCAATTTCAATTTCGTAAATCAATTCTCAAGTCAATTTCTCAAAATATCATAAACTCATTTAATTCAAATTGAATAACTGCAATAATAAATCTGCATAAAATCGATGAAATCACCATACTCATATCAAATACTGAATACTAAAAACTGTCATCAAACAAGTACCTAGGGGATAATCTGATCATATCCGGGCTACAACGCCCAAGCAATGACGCACTATCTGGGTAACGTCACGCCCCGGAGCCACAACGGATAGATGGGGACGATCTCATCTCATATCTCATATCTCATATCTCATATCTCATATCTCTTATCTCATATATCTGTACTGTGCATGCATAAGCCCCCAAAAGGCAAAAGTGCCCGAACACACGGCCCAAAGCCTCTATGTGTGTCCCGACGGGCCCCAAAGGCCTCTATCTCATCTTATCTGTATCTTTTTTCTGTATCTCTTTTTATCTGTATCTCTGTATCTGGAGGGAAATGTACTGTCTAATGATTTCAAAACTAATAGTAAACATATGATCCCATCTGAAATCTCATTTTTTTTTCTATTCAACATATCTCAAATCTGCTCAATTCTAATATCATGCTTTTACTCAAAAACGATAAGAAAATCATAAATCGAACTCATTCTCGATCATAATAAATATCAACACATAAATAAAAATCAATTCGCTGGAAAATCATTAAATCAACGCATTAAACATTTATTTCTCAAACATACTGTACTATATAAGAAAATCAGCATATATTATGAAAATAGGTTTTGTATATTCCACTCACAGTGATGATGTCTAGACTCAGTATCAACAACGTCCGCGGGTAGATTCTCGTTCGCGGATGCGGATCCTCCTAATCACGAAAAACACCATAATTATTCTCCGTAAAAACCAATTAATATAATAAATCTCGAAACAAAAATCTATTAACGATAAACTAGTCCTGCATGTATAAAATTACCAAAATGCCCCTATAGGCCAAAATTACCAAAATACCCCCAACATCAATATTTTACCAACTTATCCTCAAACTTCATGATTTTACCAAATTATCCTCATATTCGTTAATACCCATATTGTCCTCAATTCAGATTACATAAATTAATCACATTGTCCGAAATTACGAAATTACCCTCGGTTCGTAAAATTACCGAAATGTCCTTAACGAGTTAAATCACCGAATTACCCTTAAAATCACAAATTACTTCACTGCCCTCAACCAACATTACCAAAATGTCCATTATTTACATAAAATTACACAATCACCCCCAAAAGTCCATGAATTTACCGAATTGCCCCTTGCCGGTCAACGGTGACCGGACTTCAGTCAACGACGATGGGGAACTTAGGTCTGCTAGTTCCGACCTCGGTGAATCCAACGGTGGTGGCCGTGAGTCGCCACGCGCGCTACCGGCGGCGGATCGAAGTTCCAAAGTTCCGCAAATTTTCGGAGATCATTCGGCGAGTTCCCGGCGTCCCCGGCGGTCATGGCTGGTCGGGAAATGTTGCTGGGGATGTGAGGAACCAGTTCCAAGTGGTGGCGCGTCACAACTCCGGCGGGATCAACGGCAACGAAAACGGGTCGAAGCCGCGACTTTTCGAGCTCGATCACCGGCGTTCTGGCCAGTTTCCGGCGACGATAACAGCAGGGATACGACGGTCTGCTTCCAAGCTTCAGATCGGTACCAAGCACGGCCGGTAAAGTGGCTGGAGTTGGGAGAAATCGTCGGGTTAATCCGCGGGTTACTGGGTTGGGTTCTCGGGTCAACGGGTCTGACTTCTCTCTCTATCTTTCTCTCTCTTCTCGGGTTCTTTCTCTCTAAAATGGAAAACCCGTTTCCCTCTTTCCAATTATACAATTCTGCCCCCTTTTTTTTTTTTAAGCTTAATACAAATTAAGCTCAATTCGGACCCGTGATAAAAATAAAATCCGGCCATCGACGCGTGTAATCGAGCTCAATTTATCCCAATTAAACTATAGTGACGAAATTAAAAATTAATAGAGAAGAGGAAAATAAAAATCGGCACTTTATTAAGAAAGTCCAAGTGCGTATATTACATTGTGGGCTAAATGAACTTGAACTTTTTAGAGATTGTGGACTAAATGGACTTGGATTTTCCACTTTGAAACATATAATTAAGGATTAAATTTAAATTGATTGCTTAATTGGTTGATAATTTTTAAAAGTCAATTTTACATCTTGAGGTAAGTGTATCCTTCTATTTCTCGTTATAATTTCTTTTTTTAAAAAATTTTATTTTTTTAATGACTGATTTTATAATACCGCCTACATTGTTATTTTGTGGATGTGTTATTATTTTATGTTTAGTTAATTAATTTAAATTCTTAGTTTTGCAATATCGCTTGTTGAGTTATTTTAATAATTTTCATTTTATTTTTTATTTTTATTTTTGTAGATTCTTATTGTTGCTTATTTAATTTTTAGTTTGTTTACATTTTTTAATTTTGTGCAATTTTTATTTCATATTTCATGCATTACTCATTTGATTGTACATCATTGTCTTCACTTAATTTGACACACACTCACACATCATTAGCATTGTATGAGATGTTGGTCTCGTACTAATGGTGACAGATTAATTAGAAGATCACCTTCACTACCCTTAGACATGATAGACAACGAAGTTGATAACTTTTCAGTGCAAGGGGATAACCAAGCACTACAAAATATTCATGATCAACCTAGGACACTTAGAGATTTCATGAATCTTACTAGAATAGAAGCAACATCATGCATAATTTTTTTCTCCTAATCCATCATGTTTTAATTTCAAACCTAGTGTCATTCAACTTCTACATACTTTTCACAATTTTGAGTCTAAAAATCCATGTCTGCATTTTGAGAGAATTTGAGGAAGTTTGTAACATTTGTACTAATCAAATTTATGGCATGAACATAATCAGACTTTAGTTTTTCCTTTATTTCACTAAAGGAAAAACTAAAACATAGCGACAAAACCCATCAGAACTTGGGATGAAATATAAACACAATTAAAAAAAAAATTTTCCACCCCACAAAGTGAATTCTTTCAAAAAGCAAATCATCATTTGTCTTGCCTTATATATTATTAATTATTTTTATTTTAATATCATAACAATAACAATTAGTGAGAAAGTAACTTTTGTATCTTTTAGGGAATAAGCAGAGTTGGTTTGGCTATTGCACTGAAAACAAGAGGTCAAATCAATCCCGTAGAGGATTTAATTGGTGTTTATGCATCGAGTGGGATGTGAAATAAGGGAAAAAAGAGTAAAAATATGCAAATATAAGGATGTGGATATTTCCACCCCACCATTTTTATAAATCCACCTCACCTCCATAAAATAACTAAAATAAATTCACATTATTTTATAGAATTACAAATTGATAATAAGTTTGAAAAATTAATCAATTAAATCAGTCTTATAATACTTTTTTTTTCCAGACCTAGTCTTTTAACAATCATTAACTATTCACGGTTGCTTTAAAATAAGTATAATTTGACTATTGTGCCCTTATAATATAAAATAACCAAATTACTTTAGTTTTATATTTTATAATTTAACATATTTAATATATAATTTAATCATTTTCAATAATCCACGTGTCCTTATTGTATCTTGTTAATTTAGTGAAATATTAATAATCATACTAATAAATTATTATTATACATCATTCCATATAAAAAAAACTATATCAAAATAATTAAAGTAAATGTTTAAATGTTTTGATACTTTTATCTTACAAGGGTGAAATAATTAAGGTTAACAAAAAAATCCGGACTGACCCAGCCCAAGCCCGCAGACTTTAAGCTCAGCCCGCATGACAAAGTCACAGATATGGGCTCCAAAAAATGTAGCCCATAAATGTTGGGCCTGGTTTAGGGCCTTTGCAGAAAATATATAAATTTAAATGGAAAAAAAAAATAAAAGAAAACACAAAATAACAAAATCAAAAGCATCCTCACTCCCTGACGCCCACGAGCCGCGCAACAATTGCAGCCATCATCGTCTGAGTTTTAGATTGATGGAGATTTGTCTAATCGGAATACTGAATTTGCAACTCTATACTCGCCGCCAAAAGCACAAATTTCTTCATAATTTGCATTTCTTCTCAAAAGAAAGAAAAAAAGAAAAAGAAAAAAGAAACATCTCGAAAATTAAATGTTGTGCAGTGTGCACTTCCTACACATCTCTCAAGCAGCCATCACCCAACCGATCAAAACTAGCACGGCAGCAGCACCCACACGACCAATCATCACCGGATCCAGCAGCCACGAACAACACCAGCAGCAGCGAAGTAGCGATTCGCGAACCGAGCAGCCTCGCGAAGTCACCATAGCAGCAGCCACCAACGAACCCGGCCAGCACAACGCCACGATTCACGAAGCCACTGCAGCAGCAGCAGCAGCCAACATTGAACCCAGCACCAGTTCGACGTGAACCCAGCCACTTGAAGCCGTGCGAATCAGCTCCAACCGCTCGAACCCACTCAGTGTAGATTATCGAGTTTTTCAGGCTGCTCTTTTGGCAAAGAACGGCGAACATTGGTCCATAGATATCAAACTTTTGCATTTTATGACGGTTATTAAAGAATCTAATGAAATCAACCTCGAAAAGGGCTGAAGTGTATTCATCTTTTGTTTAGTTGAGACGTTTTTGCATTTTTGTATTAAAAATTTATTTTTAAAAAATTTGTGGAAGCCAGGCCCGGCTCAAGTCCGGTCCACCAAACTACTCATAGTTTTTAAAGGGTTTGGACTTATTATTAATAGGCAAATGTTATGTTACAATTAATGTAACATACACACTCAACAACAACCACACAAATTGTGTGGGTCCATTATTTGTGTGGTTGTTATTGAGTGTGTATGTTACATTAATTGTAATATAGGGGCTCCCTTATTAATAACATGGACGCAAGACTGGGCCTGGGCTAGGAAAAGCCTGGCCTATGCCTTCATTTGTCATTTTTAAAAATAATCATATTAATTTGTGTTAAAGCAGCCTTATTATCAAATATAATAAAAAACCACAATCTTTAAAAAATAAATAAATATTAGATAAATTACTATTACATCATTAAAATATAAAAAAAAAATTGTATAAGAAATTATTGGAAGTAAACTTTTAGATATTTTGGTACCTTCACAATGAGGTAAAATAGCTATATTAATTTATGATCAACTAACTTTATTGATAAAATATAATAGAAAAATAGTCTAAAAAAATGAGTATGGATTTAATTAATTAATTTTTTTAAATTTATTCTTAATTTGATTTTTTTAAAAATAATGTAAACTTACTGTAATAATTTTTTGAAAATGGGATGAGTTTATAAAATTTGTGGGGTGGAAATATCACCACCCCGAACATAAATCCATTCGCACAGGGGATAAATTTTGTATTATTCCCCTCGTGAATTAATTATTTCAAATCACTCATTTACTTTCAAAACCTCAAGTTACTCCTATTTTTGTTCAAAAGATAAAGAAAAATAGGGGGTTAAATTGATGATCCTTTTTTTTTAACCATAAAAAGGAGAATAAATTGAGATTTTCAAAAGAAATGAGGTGATTTGAAGATAATCAATTTATGAGGGGAGTGATCCAAAATTAACTATTCAGAAAGGGCTTGGTCTCAATTTAATAAATAACCAATTAACTCTTTTTGTTTTTGTCATTATATTTTTCTTTTAGTATTTTCTTTGAATGACCAGTCATGAATAAATTCTAGTGAGATAGAGGATTTAAAAAATCAATTTCTTACTATGTTAATTAAAAATAAAGTTCCCTTTTTTGGAAAAAAAATAAAGTTCCCTTGATATTATGCGAAAGTGGGAATTCTTGAATAATTTGTTTGTGAAATGTTAATTAATTAATTTATTTTATTTAAAAGTTAGAAGGTGAGCAAAATTTATAAAAGAAAAAAATCACAGATAAACAAGAGAAAAGAATTATAATTAACCAATTAACAACTCTTTTATTCAAAACAAGTACTTGTTGATACTACTGCCAAGTACTCAACTCACAACTTAAAAGTAAAATGACAATGCAAGCTTCCATTAGAGCAGCTTTTGTAATCAAAACATTGGAGTCTCATCAACCACCCATCGTTTCCAAGGGCATGGTCATCATTGAAGAGAATCATTCAGCATTCGAGCACCATTGCCCTACAAAACTTCAGTAGTGAGCTATAGGCTTAAACAAAAGTCACTACATGAAAGGAAACGTGGTAGAAGAAACCAAGCATCAACCCCATAGAGGGATTCCACAGCATGGGTTGTAGCTTGTAAGTCTGGTAAATCGCTGATCCGTTGATGGTATTATGAGTACTCAAATAAATGATTGCTTCTCTCAACGTTGGAATGTTTTTTAAACATCAATGTATTTTTTGCTCTAAGTAATGCACACTTATCCTTACTGATAAATGTAAAATTTGGCAGAGCAAACGACAGCAGTTGTAATACCATATCTATTTTGTAAATCTTTTGCTAGAATTTCGAGTACTCTAGAGAAAAGTTGGAGCAAGTAAAGAGCATTTTTTCTTTGCTTTCTGAAGAGAATAGGTGACAACGAATTTGATTTTATATTGAATTTCAAAGTGTAATATCATAAATATGTGATTTGAAGATTCCATTTCTCAGATTTTCTCCATTAAATTAAATTTGAGAAAAAGATATGGCGGCGATGCTCCGTCGGAAGGTATGGTAGAACACCATACAAATTGATTCAAGTAAAATAAAAATGAGTAAATAAATTTCGCAAGGTAAGTTTAAGAATACGACTAATTAGCCTCTTACGCATAGCTGGATCGGTTTTTAATACATTTTGCATTGACAGTCACAAAAGTTCAAGTAATAACAAAAGAAGGATCGGTATTTAGAGGGTGAGGTTTCTCATTCCTTCAAAACCTATAAGTAAATAGCATTTTATAACATTATTTAATTAATTTACATTGTTCATTGGGAATAATGTGATTGGTTCATTTGGCCAAAGTTCATTGCTCTGTCCCATGGCTCATAGAAAATAAGATGGTGTTGTTTGCATCGGATTACAGCTTAATAATATATTGCCATTAATGATAATTAATTTTGATATCTAATATTCAGATATTTCAAAATCTAAATTTTAAATGCTTATCTTCTTTCTGTACCTAACCTTTTTTAGTGAGAATTCCATTTATGGCATTGGCTGTAAAAAGATAAAATCAAGCACACTATGTTCACTATTGTAAGAGGAATTAAAGTATTTTAAACTAATTTGTTTGCCCGGAATAATCAATTGATGAAATACATAAACTAAAGAAATTCATAATTATGAGTAATGCTACGTACATAGTTAGGATTTATTACTAGAATTTAAGTCAATGCTTGTCACTTCAGTCTCTCAAGCAATAGCCTTATTCTATCTAACAACGCTATGTACTAATAGACTAAACTCTTGTTGGTCTAAAGACAAAGATTGTATATGCAGATTTAATTGCGAATAACTTATCATCATGTATGATTTTAAGTTTGGAACCCTTTATTATATTATTTTTTAAATAACTCTAGTGTTTTTTAATTACATATGCAACTTTTGAACTTTTTAATTTGAAAACTCTCACTTAAAATATATGAGTTGTTAACATGGACAAAGCCATCCTCTTGAAACTAGGGACGACTAAATTAAAGTCAATGCTAGTTAACTTCTGTATATCAATAGCAATATCATCGACTTACATATTATATTTTAGTGACACTAAGGTCAGTATAAAAATGACATAAAATTCAATACCATGAATATTATATATTTGAGTGACAATAAGGTTATAATACAAAAAGAATAAAAAATCTTATTTTTCTTGTTTATTAAATTTTGGAAGAAGGATATCAACACTCTCATAGTTTGGTCTAATAGTCACATAAACTCTTATATTTTTAGAAATGGTTACATAGATAACTTTTGGGACACACAAATTTTCTTTCTTGACAAACCTTAAGATTCTATGCGAATCCGTGGTTATTTTAAACCCAAAAAGGAAAAAAAAAAAAAAAAGAGACCCAAAAAGGAAAATAAAAAAAGAAAAGAGTTTGTGTGTCTAAAAAAGGTTTGAATGACAATTTCTAAATAGTGCATATATCTTAAAAATGGATCTGCATAATCATTTATGAAAAGAAGAGGGTCTCGGTGACCATTTCTTCAATCTAAGAGGGTGTTGCTATCCTCTTTCCTCAGTTATAACATTAGGACGGTAATGAATAATTAAATAATAGGATCCAAGTAGTACATGTGAGAAACATATCTAATTATCTTTCTCCCTTAGAAATTTTTTAATATGCACAACGCAATGAGAGTGCTGCTTGAACCATCAAACTTTCAACCAGAATAGTTCGATTTGAACATGCCATCAAAATGTTGGCACTTTTTTAGTTGACTTATTTTGATAGCATAATCGGTAGATTTCAAATTAAAACTTGAAAGATTATGATATGAAACTCTTGGACCTTTTAAACTAAAATTGAAAGATAATATTATGAAACTCTTGGACTTTTCAAAAGCCAATCAGAATGGAAAATGATGGATAAATAGATCATGTCTGGTAATAAGGTCTCGTGCATGACCTTAGATGGTCCCAACAATGTATACTCATTTTTCTTTTTATTATTAAATCATTATAAGATTTTAAACTAAATTTCGGGGGTTTAGTATAGTCAAAGCCTATAATAGTAAGAAAAGGCTATTTATTAAATTATAGTTAGTTCACTCTCTTATTTGTACATTTGAATGCCTTTTGAAAAGTTTAGAACTTTAGATATTCTGTATGCGTAAAATTCTATTATGTGTGTCAATACCATAGACGTGATAAGAGATCAATAAAATCAATTTAGCTTACATATATCACAGTAAGTTTTGAAGTCGATGGCCCAATTTCTCCTCTTCAAGATGGAGCTCCAATTTCTTTTCATCCTATCCTTTTGTCTCCGTCTGATCTTCTTCTTCAAAATTGTATTCAAATCTCCAAACCCTAATAAGTCCCTCCCTGGGCCGCTGAAACTTCCTCTAATTGGCAACACGGACAACACGACATCACATACATTTTATATCGCATATTCAGAATTAACTTACATTTTATATATATATATACTTGTCCAACACAACTATTTACGTGGATTTTTTAATAAAATTTGATGGCAAAATATGATACAATAGTTGTGCCTTGGTACCAAAACATATGATTAAAAACAAAAGGCATTATGTACATTTTTTTTTTCACCTTTTCTTCTCCTCCTCCAGTCTTCCCCGTATATCATATGACTGTTGGTTTTTCATTGATCAAAAGTGTGCATACATAACATGATTTTATTTAAAAAGAAGTATGATAATAATAAGATACAGTCATTGTACAATAATCTCAATTTTGTAAGCATATTATTATTCTAATTAGAAGACAATTCTTTTTATTCAAAGCAAGAGAAAGACAATTAGCTGCCTATTTCCTTATAAATATGCTGGGGTTAGGGGAAGCATAAGCCATGATGCTAGTTTCTGGTTCAAATTTGTCCGTGTCCTCCTTAGACATTACCGCCTATGATTCTATTCCTTCACCGTCACTTGAGTTTGTCAAAATAGCAAGATCAGGAAACGATAAGGGCCCGAGACTAAACCAAACAGGCTTCCCCCAACCAAAATCAACTTCATAATAAGGCAATCCAACCACACTATTAAAGGAAATGACCTTGAATCTTCCCATGCTTCATACAAATCCTTAATGAAACCTAAATACTCAATACTATTCATCACATCTCTTCCCCTTCTCTTTGGTTTTACCACTTCTTGTACTAAATATTGGTGGATTCATCTTGTTACGCAAATTCATAGTATAATACACTGCATAATAATACAACTTCTTATCAATTTCCCTCTTTCTTTCACGAGCTACAGCAATGAAGGCACCCCAAGTAAGTGCTGAAACAACCCCGAAACCCGTTGCTTGTAACCCGTCATCAAAATTATTACCCACTAATTCTTTATTCACCTTCTCCTTTAGATGTGCTATCTTCTTGCCATCAAACAATAATCTTTCGAACACAATATTGCGGGAAGATTGTGGGCTTGGGATTTGATACTGCTGCGAAAACTTTACCGGTGGAAACAAAGGTGCAATCTAAAACTAAATTGTTATTGCAAATATTATCATTATCATTAATCACCCCACGAGCACCCCACGTTTTCATCAAGTCGAAGATTGCTGAACCATCGGCCACTCCACTCGGAAAAAAACACCAATTGCCATTTCACCACTGCTGAGCAAGTTTACTTGGACAGCCAAAAGTGCTCTTTCAGAAATCTCTAAATTCGATAATTGGGGACAAGGTGGGATTAATTGTTGTAGCAGCTCCCTATCTGGCGGTTGAAGAAACTTTGATATATGACAGCCAACATTAGCTTCAATAAATGCAGCCCCATGATCATTACAGTCGACTAAAAAGCTATCAATGGGTTAACGTTTTTGCGAGAGATTGCTTCAACAAATCGGAATTTTTCCGGAAATCTTGGTGTTTGCAATTGGCTGAGTAGAAGGAAACAATGGGCATGTAAAGTTTAGAACACAATTGAGCAGGCAATGAAAGTTTATAGGCTCTGAGTTGTTTCGGTGTAGGAGATGAAGCTTTGATTGCTTCGATGGAAATGATTTGAACATCAGAAGTAGCAGTTTTGATACTTCTTTTTGTGAAGATTTGGATCTTATTGGTCACCAATTTGGAAGCAGTTATTCGGAAAATGTCTTTGAGTATCACTGCCATATTTGCTTTTTGAGAAATTCACCAAGTGACTGTGAGTGGCTTATGTGTATATAGAGATTAACAGACCTGCACCAAGTGCAGGTTGATAACAATGAGAAGATGGTATGCATTTTCAACTCAGTTAATTTAATTTTGATTACTTTAGTTGTGATTAGATTAAGTGAAATTCAGATTTTTTTTTTTTTGGGTGTTTGGCGAAATTAGGAATCGAAATTCTATGTTCCATTCTTTTAATATTTTTATGCAGATCAATTGGTTGATAAAATACCTAAGAGAAACTAATAGAAGAAAAACAAAGAATATAATCGGTGAAGGAAATTGAAGCCAAGTTAGTGAGTTTGGAGAAATTTTTCAAACTTTGTTAGAGATGATTTTACTTTTCAATTCTGGGAAAATTCTTTAATTTTGTGAAGCAAATGACAAGTGTTCGAAGTCATCATTTACTGCAGTATGTCTCAGCAAACTAAGGAACAAGAACAAACTTAACGAAGTTGAAGCGTTCATGACACCAGCAACGATTTTCCTCCGTGTAATGTTAGTTTTGTTTTTCTTTTATAATGGAATGTTATTTTTAGATTATTGATTTTTATACTTTTTATATTTTTGATTTCTTTGTGATGAATTATACTTATGTTAATAACATTTTTCACTTGAAGTTCTTTTGTCATTAATTGTTGGATTTATGACTACATGCTCCAGCTGCGAATAACGGCTTGTCACAAGGAGCAAAACTATTTACTTGAACTTTTTTAGTACGATATAAAAAATCGTGAAATAATAAATAAATTCATATGAGATTATATTACTCTAATACTTTGCAGCAAATAAATAGTCATAGAATAACATTTTTTTGATACAATTTTTTTTGTCATAAGATTTTAATTTATATGACTAAATATTGTAATCGTAAATGCTTTCTTTTAATGATGAGAGAGATTAGTCACCTAAACTTTTTCAATACAATGTAATTAGTTGCGAAATAAAAAAATACGTTGGTTTTAAAACAAACTTGAGACTAAATTAATTACGAAATGTATCTATAAAGATTGTCACAAATTACAATAACTAGAGACAATAATATATTGTTGCAATACGTAAACTTCAACGACAAAGATATAGAGTCACTGATGACATTTTTAAACCTCTAAATTGACAAATTTCAATACAATTTATGATGCATTTAACTTAAATTTGGGGTAACAGTTAAATCACAAAAATATACAATTTACATGATGAAAATAATTTTGGTCGCTAGAACCTAATTGACGTACTTTTGGGATTGACATATGATATTTATTTTTGCATCGTAAAGAATATAAGGAGAATAATTTTTTATCTTTAGTAACTAAAAGTTTTATTATAAAATTTCATTTTCCTTGTAGTGATCAAAGAAATAGTATTTTTTATACTTGTGCAATAAACTTACTAATAATTATTTAAAAATAACTTAATATTAGCCAACTTAAAAGTAATGTATGATATCCTTATAACAATCTTATTCATAATTATTTTATAAAAAATTACTTTACCAAATTAATTCTAAAAGTAAAATAATAATTATAAAATTTATGCAAATTCTTATTTTACATTTAAGGTTAATTTGATAAATTACTTTTTTATTTTCATTAATATCCCCAATAACACTGTTCTAAGGATATTATTGTAAAATAAAAGAGAGTAAAGATATAAGTGAAATATATTTAACAGTAAAGATGTCTTAAAACATTTTTTGTATATACTTAGCTCAAAATATATGGATTACATGAGTATTTATCCCAAAATAATAAACTAATCCTTGACAAAGAAAGAAGCAGGTGGGCTTCAATAAATTATTTCAAAAATAATAATAAACAATAAACTCTCCCTCCTTTTTGTACTATGTATGGTTTTATTTTACTTTATTTTATTTTTTAAATGTACTTTGAATGGTTTAATATGAAAATCAAGATTTATAAATTGGGGTAATAACATCGGGATAATCGATTTTACCCCAATTTCTTGTGGAAAGAAAGATTTTATTTACTTATATCAAATAGGCCCCTAGCTTGTCGGGTGAAAATTTGTGACAAGACCTGTCAATTCGACACAAACATAATATTAGTTAGCGGGTTTGAATTGATCTTCCTCTTCTTGGTTACATAAGTTGGTTTGAAATGATGCAATGATTAGTCGGGTTTGAAGATTGATGTGCCACTGAAGATGGGATTTCAAGAAAGTAGCAAATAGTTGCAGCGCTAAAGCGATTTCAAGCAGCGGTTACAGATATTAAAGAGAAGTCCTCATAGATCTCTAATCTGTGCTCACATTTATTTCAATATTTGTGCTTGTGCTTCTATGCTTGAGTTGGTAAGTGTGAACACGACTTATTCGTTAATGGTCCTCACTCCATATTTTATGAACACTTGAGTTTCTAGATCTTTCAGTTTATTATTGAGGTTTTCTATAAGGATGCTAAAGGGAATGATTGTTAAGTTTCATTGTTGGCATCATATATATGACCATTATATTGACAACAAACTAACTTTTCTACTTTAAATCTTCACTTCAGTGAGCAAGATAAATTAGGCACTAGAGAAATAGAAAAGATACAAAATTACGTAAATGATGAAATGTCCATTTCATTAATGACATGTGAACAATGTTTTATTCATAAAGAACTTGTGATTTATATCTTACAAGATTGACAATATATGCTCAATAAATAAATTACATACTTTATAAATTAGGTCTAATAATGTTTGTTCAAAATAAATAATGAATAAATAAATATTATTATAATAAAAAATATTATTTTATTGCATGCTTTTAGGGACAACACAACAATAAATTTAAAATAAATACTCCAATTATTGTGTGCTCACATTTATTTATTTCCATGCTTGTGTAAGCATGAACATGACTTATTCGTTAATGGTCCACATTTATAATGTATGTTTAAAATAAACAATGAATAAATAAATTTTATTATATTGAAAAAATGTTACTTTATTGCATGCCTTTAGGGACTAACATAACAATAAGTTTAAAATAAATACTTCAACTATTGTGTGCTCACATTTATTTATTTATTTTGTTTTTCTCTGCTTGTATTTGTATGTATGAACATGATTTATTAGATAATGGTCCTCACTGTACATTTTATGAAAACTTTAGCTTTTAAATATTTCAGATTGGAATAGAGGTTTTTTTCATAAGGATGTCAAAGGAAATGATCGTTAGGTCTCATTGTTGGAATCATTTATATAACCATTATATTGGCATTGAATTAACTTGGAATCTCTACTTCCGCGATCAAGATAAAATCATCATAAAAAAAAATAGAAAAGATATAGAATTACACAACGAAATATCTATTTTAATAATTACTGTGAACAATCTTTAATTCATAAAAAAATTATCATTTATATATTCTAATATTGACATTATATGCTCAATATATAAATTATATACTTTATATATTAGGTCATTTAATGGATGCTTAAAATAAACGATAAATAAATAAATTTTATATTAAAAAAATGTTACTTTATTGTATCTTTTAGGGAAAAACATGACAATAAGTTTAAAACAAATACTCCAATTATTGTGTGCCTACATTTACTTTGATTTTTGTGTTGTTTTTCTATGCTTGTGTTTGTAAATATCATCATGACTAATTAACAGAGGTCATCGAGTAGAGAAAGAGAGTTGTAGAGAGAGAGAAGAAGTTTCGTTCTTGTATTCTGTAGATTATTGATTATATTTATAATCAATTAAAAAAAAAAGAAAATGTGTTTTGCTGCGGAAATTTGAAACTTAGATTATTGATTCCTTGCCACCACTTTGCAGGGGTTCCTAAATCAGCCGCGCAAAACATATATATTTGCGTAAATAACAAATATCGGCAGTTAAAAAAAAAATTGTTTATCAGTTATTACCAATTTACGTAACCATTTAAAAATTACTTGATTACGTGACCCAAGCCTTGACTTGACTCTTTAATTTTATTTATTATAGGTGTAGTTTGAAAAACTTGGAACACAGCTTTCATTGTGGTAGTAGGATAAGAAGAACTTTTACATCATTAGTACCACGAAACATTCATGAAATTTAAAGAAATTGATGAAAGAAAAATTGTAAAAATCTTTGTCATTATCTTGCTTTTGATGAGCCTAACTCTTCTATTCATATCCGAAAGCTAGCTTAGTTATGAATTTAGTCAAAAAATTGATAAGATCTCAAGGAAGAAGCTTGCTATCTCAAGAGTTGGATTTGAGTACTATTTATTTTGTTTCCTTATTTCTGTTAGTAGAATTTTATTATATAATAATATCCAAGTTTATTTAATAATTTTTGTAAAATTCAAGTTATTTAGAATTAGTATAGAAGGACCATAAAATCTTAGTTTTTTTATTGAGACTTTTGTCTATAAAATTTCAAACATTCAAAAACTTGTATTTTTCTATCTTTTATCAATCTTGAAGTTTCTGTTTCCTCAATAAATTAATCATTATTTTTATAGGATGACCTTAGTGATCTAATAAAAGGATAATGTGCCATATGACATGGCAGTATTATAAAATAATAGTCTCCCTGTTTATAGGTTTCATTAATTCTTGTAAGCTTTGTGTGTTGGCTTTATCACGCATTTCTTTGATTTTATTGTAATGCTCTAGCGCATTTTTTTTATTAGCATTATGCACTGCATAATGATTAAGGCTTATTATATCCCCCTAACCTTTTTAATAAATAAAGCTTCCCTTGTACTCACCAGGTTTACCTTTTTTTTTTTAATTTAAAAAAAGACACTATTGTAGAAGATAGTGACTTTTTACCACTAGTTTTCATTTGAGATCAAGATGAGATTGGGAAACAATTATTTTTGTTCTCTATCTAGTATTATAAAAATATATATAATTTTATAGGGTAAAAACTGCTTTAATCCTTATATTTTGACGTTAGTGCTTGTTTAGTCTATGTATTTTTAAAAATACATCGGGACATTTCCACCATCATTACTTTTTGTTTCTTTTTATTGGCTTTTACAATATTACCCTCTTATAGTAATATTTCTTTTTTTGAAATTAATTAAAAAAATAAATTACCAATTTAACCCTAAAAATAAAATGGAAATAAAAAGAGAATATATTAATTTTCGTGGAAACTCATGTATGTCCAAAAAAAAATTGTAAAAAGAATTAAATTACCTATTTTTTTAATTAATTGGATTTTTTTGTTTGTGGTGTTGGGGGGGGAGAGGGGGAGGTGGTTAGGATTGATTATAGTCTAACATAAGTAGGGTTGTAATCTCAATAATCTAATCAACGTTTTTTCAATAAAATTATCTATTTCATAGATTTTTTTCTCGGGATATGTATCTAAACCTCTTTTGTAGAGCCATTTAATCAATTCTTGTTGACTTATAATCAAAGTTATCGAATCTTTTTCGTTTTGTAGAACTCACAAGAATTGGTAAATAGCTAAAAAAGAAATTTTATTATTGAAATTTTGATTGTTGCTGACTTTTTACCAACGTTATCACACCTAGGATTCTGATAAGTTTCGTTCTACAAAACTCGCAAGAATTGGTATACATGATCTGCTGAAAACGAAATTTCATTATGGAAATTTTTATCATTGTTGACTTTTATGAAAGTTGTCAAATCTGTTTCCTTAAGCAAAATCACAAGATAAGGACTTGACAAGAGCACAAAATACAAAGAGAGTCCTCTAATGATGTTACTAAACTGCATTTTGTTTCCTTATTTATAGATCGAGGTTCAGTCATTGCAGTAGGGAGCATAAGCAATAATGGATTTACTTGTCATCATCATCCTTCTTTCTCTCCCAATCTGCCTCTTCTTGTTTTCCGTAAACACTTATCATCAGAAAAAGATTAAATTACCACCAGGCCCCCAGGGTCTTCCCTTTATAGGTAACTTACACCAGTTTGACGTCTCGAAGCCTCATGTGTCATTTTGGGAACTATCTAAAAAATATGGCCCTCTCATGTCATTGCGTCTGGGTTTTGTGCCAACCCTAGTTGTTTCCTCAGCAAAAATGGCTAAAGAGACTTTAAAAAGCCATGATCTTCAATTCTCTAGTAGGCCAGCTCTGGTAGCGACACAAAAGCTATCTTATAATGGCTTGGACGTGGTATTTTCACCCTATGGTGAGTATTGGAGAGAGATTAGAAAAATATGTGTCATTCATCTCTTTAACTCTAATAGAGCACAAAATTTTCGACCTATTAGAGAAGATGAAGTTTCAAGAATGATTGAATCCATATCAAAATCAGCTGCTGCTTCTAAACAAGTCAACTTAAGTGAGATAATGATGTCTCTTTCTTGCAATATCATTTGTAGACTTGGTTTTGGCAAGAGGTCTGGTGATGAAAGTGAAACAATAACTGAAAGAAGCAGATTCCATACACTGCTTAATGAAATTCAAGCCTTGTCTATAGGCTTTTTCGTTACGGATTATTTTCCTTTTATGGGCTGGATTGATAAACTCACAGGAATGATTCGTCGCCTGGAAAATAACTTCCAAGAATCTGATAGATTCTATCAAGAACTCATCGACGAGCATTTAGATCCAAAAAGAACAAAAGCAAAGGTGCGGCAGGAGGATTTAGTTGATGTTTTACTTCAAATTCGAAAAGATCATGGATTCAAAGTTGACCTAACTTTGGATCACATCAAAGCAGTGCTCATGGTACGTAATTAACAAAAAGTCTATTATAAATAGTTACCTGTATAACTAATCTAATATAATTTTGTTGCTTTAAATAATTTATATATATACATATACATATTTATACACACACACAAATATATATGTTGTTTGCTTTGCAGAACATATTCGTTGCTGGAACAGATACGAGCGCTGCGACTCTGGTTTGGGTCATGACCTACCTAATGAAGCATCCTAGAGTAATGAAAAAGGTTCAAGAAGAAATTAGATCTTTGGTTGGCGGCAAAAAAAGCTTTGTAGATGAAGATGATGTTCAAGAACTACATTATCAAAAAGCTGTAGTGAAAGAGACTATGAGATTGCAACCGCCAGTTCCCTTACTAGTCCCCAAAGAAACAATCGAAAAGTGCACAATAGACGGGTATGAAATTCCAGCTAAAACACTCGTTTACGTAAATGCATGGGCGATAGGAAGAGATCCCGAAGCTTGGGAAAATCCTGAGGAATTTAATCCTGAGAGATTTATTGATCGTTCTATTGACTTTAAAGGGCAAAACTTTGAGCTTATACCATTTGGTGCCGGCAGAAGAATCTGTCCTGGAATGCATTTGGGAACTGCAAATGTGGAACTTGCACTTGCCAATCTTCTTTACAAATTTGATTGGGAAATGCCGCCTGGAATGAAGAACCAAGACTTGGACTTTGACGTTCTGCCCGGAATTGCGGTGCATAAGAAGAATTATCTTTTCCTTCTGGCTAAGGACCATGAGTATGTAAATTAGTTAAGGCACCTCCTTGGATGGACAAGGCTTTGTTTTCTTAGTTATGTGTAACGAATAATGATGTCTATGTGAATAATATTCTAAGCTTATATATATATATATATATTTCATCTATTGTTCTCTCTAATGACAAAAATATATATACACGTACAGAAATAACCTCTAATAATATTATTCATTTTCTTCGATTGTACTCAGCCTATGAGATCAGCTTGACGACCAGCTTCCTGCATCACCACGAAGCTCGACTAGTTAAATTAAGTGATCAATAATTGCCATTTTAATAAGTTATTTGCTTGGTAAGTCACATGACAAAGACCTTTATTAGTAACTCGAAAGTCGTTCTCCCAACCTATAAACGAATAAATGTAATTATATAAACGAAAAACGATAAAACTCCTTTATGTCTAATTTTATCATTTTCTGCTCATTTTTTCAACGTTCACTAGTACGATCGCTACGTCAACTATTTTTCGAACTCATGTATCTAGGGTAAAAACATCAAAAGAAAAAAGTAGATTTTACGTACCTGTATCTAGAGTTTTAGTGTTTTACTACATGTATCTAGAATCCCATTAGGTTTCAGAGAGTATATATATCTGTAGATTGTTAACAATTCGTTTTTAAAAAAAAACTAAAAGTTGTTTTCAATTTCGTTAGGGCTCCCCTTTATCATCAACTTACACCAGTTTTATTTCTCAAAGTCTCGTGTCATTTTGGTAACTATCTAAAAAATATGGCCCTCTTATTCATCTTGGTTTTGTCCAACCCTAGTGGTTATTGTTGGGAAATTGATGGGTGAAACAGACACACAACTAAAGTGAAATTTAGAAATAATGAGACACAAAATCATACAAATAACACTAGAAATTACATGATTAGGCTTTTAGCCTACGTCCACGGGCGAAGACAGAAGGAAAATATTTTATTAGTGAAAAGGAGTTACAAGTATTGTGGTATTTTATCTCATTACCCAATACACCTAATCTCTCAAATCACTATAACAAGAGCTTATAGTTTCAAGCTCTCTAAACTCTCTCTCTAAAATGTTGAATTGCTTCTCTCTCAATGGGATGCCAAAATGAGGGTGGGAAGCCCTCTTTATATAGCTAAAATTTTGGTTTTTTTTTAATAAGTCAACACGGCACCACCAAGAATGGCGGGCCATGTTGAATGGCATGGCACCGCTCATTTAAATGGGCGGTGCCAGCCATGACTTTAACAGTTACCTTAGCAACAATGGATAAAGAGATATTAAGAACCCATGACCTTCAATTTTGTACTAGGCCACACCCTACTAGCACAATAGAAGCTATCTTACAATTGCTTAAAGATTTGGCAAAATGGCACTTTCACCCTACAATGAGTATTGAAGAAAGACAAGAAAAATATGGCCATTCATCTAGTTAGCAATGTGCAAAATTTTTTACCCCTGAGAGAAGAAGAAGTTTGGCGGATGATCGAAAAGATATCAAAATCAGTTATTACTTCTAAACTCATAAACTTGTTAGTCAAAACAAAATACTGATGGCACAAGTGCCACAAAAAATTGTGGTGGATACATAACACCGGCATCAAACGACCATATGGTGCTGGATACCGTAATGTCGATCAAACACTTCGAACGTCAATGATGTTGATTTAGGCGGTGCTGCACTTCATTGAATTGCTTAGAAGGTGGAGTCAAGTTGCCGCCACCATTTTCGGTGGCATTCGAGCCGCCACATTTAGTATTTGATGATGAAATCTATATCATTGCATGGATAAAAAATTTTGAGTTCAATGTTAGAGAGTTTAGTAATGATGATGGTGATATAGAGTCTTGATGTATTGCAGAGCATGATAATCATTGTAGTCAGTCAGTATCTTTGTAAACTTTAGTTATGTTGACGTAGTCAGTTAGTTATAAGATTCTATCTTTGTTAGCCGTGTGTAGTGTGATAAGTTTCTAGATGAATCTTATAATAGATTCTAGCATGTAATCGAGTATATATATTAGTCATTAGAAAAAATATAGAAATCAAGTTCTGAAGTAATGAATTAGTTTTTAGCTCAAGCTTTTCTTCATCCTTATTCATTTTCCTATATTTTCTTATTAACCAAACATATCCTCAATACATTTTCAACATGGTATCAGAGCTTTCTAATAATCAAAATCAAAATATGAACTCCTATAACTTCGTCACACCAATAAAATTTGATCAAATAATTTCATTGTCTGGAGAACTCAAGTTCTCACATCAATCAAAGGCAATGGACTAGAAGGTGTGAAGATATGTGTATGTGGACCTAAATGAAGAAACTGGAAAGGTAGAGAGCTGTTGTGCAGATTGACTTCAGTTGATGGGGTCTATTTGATACTTTCTGCTGACGTGGCATGGATTCGTTATAATCTGTTATAACGAACCCAACACACTGATATAAAACAGAGGCTAACGAGTGGTGCCTGATATAGTGCTAATATCGTCTTCATTTGTTCATCATTTTGCATAGAATCTGTTCCATTGTGATCTGTGCATAATCTTCTGTAAATCACTTGTGATTGGGTTAGTTCTTGATCAATAATAATGAGTAAATTTTCCTTCTAAATTTGTTGGTCTGTGTCTTTGTTTTGTTTCTGGTATAGCTTCTTTGTTCTGGCTTTCTTGATTCGTTTGTGTTCTTGGTGTTTCTACTCATCAAGATTCGTGAGTCTTGTTGTGATTTAGGCTTAAAAGTCTTAACATAAGGTTTTATCCTAGAGAAAACAAATGTCCAGATCAATATCTCTATCAAAATACAGGTGCAACTGGCTGATCAAATGATGGATCTGGATCAAGAATTGATAATCTTGCATTCTCAACATGGATCAGAACATATCAGATATTACTCAGTTGGATGATGTCCTCAATTCAAGAGAGTCTTTTATCTTCAGTCATTCGCTGTGCTTTATCACAAGAGTTGTGCGATTCATTAACTTATATGTTCGTTTCTCAAACTCAAGCTCGAATTATGCCAATTAAAATGCAATTATAAATTGCTAAAAAAGGTTCAATGACTTTGAGTGCATATTTTGCTAAAATGAAAAGGTTAGCTGATACTCTCGATGGGAAACTTGTTGAGCTTATGGATCTAGTTATATACATAATGATAGGATTAGAATCTTAGGAGTATGATTCACTTGTTACGAGCTTGTTAGCTAGAGGTGAAAGTATGAATTTAGATGACTTGTATGATTTATTATTGAGTCATGAGATGAGGATTGAACAGAAAAAAAAAAGAAGCAAGCTTAATTCTGATGTTGTACATAATCTGACTGTAAATTTTGCTCAAGAAAATCAAGGTTAATATAAGAATAATTTTGGTAATCAAAAAGGTTTTAATAGAGATGTGACAAATCCAGGACAACCTAATAACAGTGAAAGTAATTTTGAATCAATAGTCTGTCAGATTTGTTTTATGCCAGGACATAGAGCACATAAATGCAAAAGCATGTTTAATCCAGCTTTTGTGCCTAAAACATTCTATGGTAGAGGAGGTAGAGGAAATTATAGGCCAACTTATGGCTATAGCAGAGGTTTTGTGCTTAGATCCTTTATTGGATTTGGTAGAGGTTTTAATGGACAGTTTGGCACAAGAGGTTATGATTTTCAAGGAAATTTGGTATATCCAGATTTAAATCCTTTATGGATCTACTTCTATGTTTTCTCATCCTGGAGCTAGTTCTTCAATCTCTCCACTAGCAGCTTTTAATTGCCAGAATGGTGTTTCTGACATTTCAGCAAGGTTTGCTAACCCTTCTGCTCTTAATCTTCCTTCACCTGAAGTTATAGAAGATCATTTCTGGTATATAGACAGTGGTGCCTCAGCTTATGGCACCAACAACTCAGGTATATTACTTAACTCTCATGGTTATATTGGTTTAGGAGATTGCTTTTTGGTGATGACAAAGGCCTACAAATCACACACACTAGATCTGTTTTGTTTGATACTTATACTCATGAACATCTAGTACTGCATCATGTTCTTCATGTTCCTCACATAACTAAAAATTTGCTTAGTGTGTCTAAATTATTAATTGATAACAATGTTCTTGTTGAATTTGTTGATAATGTTTAGTATATCAAGGCCAGGAACACATGGATTACTCTAGTTAAAGGGGTGGCTCACAAAGGCTTGTATTAAGTTTAAGCAGCATCTAATAAAGTCAGCCTATCTTCCTCATCTCAAAGTTTAAATTCAGCCTTCTTTTCTTACTTAGCTCAAAACAAACCAATGTCTCGTTTTGCTTGTCTGTTTGGTCCTGCTATGTCTGTTTGTTTTTCTTATGATCATTTCAAAATAAACAATTAGTGTTGTACTCCTGCTGCTTTCACAGTGTCTTCTAGTTCCAATAATGTAGATTTGCTTCACAAAAGGCTAGGACATCCAGCTGTTCATACACTTAAATGTGTTTTGAAATCTTGTAATCAATTTGCTGATATAAATAAAATCTCAATACTTAGCTTTTGTGATACATGTCAGTATGGAAAAAGTCATCTTCAATATTTTAACTCTTTCAACATAAAAACAACTAAACTTTTATAGCTTTTGTATGCTGATGTTTGGGGGCCATCTTCTACTGCATCCACTCAAGGTTATTTCTATTATTTGTCTACTTTAGATGATTACAACAGGTTTACTTGGATTTTTCCCTTAACAGCTAAATCAGATGCCTTGAGGGTATTTACAACCTTTAAGACTTTCATAGAACAACATGTAAATAGAAAAATAAAGATAGTACAAACTGATTGGGGGGGGGGGGGGGGAGAGTTCATATCTTTTTCTTCTCTGCTCTTATCTTCTGGGATACATTTCAGACATCCATACCCTCACATTTATCACCAAAATGGTAGAGTTGAAAAGAAACATAGACATATAGTTGATATTGGACTCACTTTACTAGCTCAAGTTAAACTTCCTCTCACTTTTTGGTGGAATGCATTCCACACAACAATGTATCTTATTAATAGGCTGCTAACACATGTTCTTCAAAACGAATCACCTTATTTCAAGCTCTTTCATTAAAAACCTTATTATAGTTTGTTAAGAGTGTTTGGTTGCTTTTGTTTTCTTTATTTGAGACCATATAACAGACATAAGCTGGAATTTAGAATAAGAAGATGTATTTTCATTGGATAGAGTCCTCATCATAAAGGATACCAATTCTTACACTCTTCAGGAAGAATTTATGTGTCTAATCATGTTGTCTTTGAAGAGACTTCTTTTCGTTACTAGCAAGGGGTTGATTTTTCTTTAGTTTATCATAGTTCTTTTGATTCAACCAGCTTAGTTTCGCAATCCACAACTGCTGTTTTAACTCCACTAATACGAGTCTTCTTAACGCCCTCCTCAACAAATAGTTCACAAGTTCCTTCCACTTCTCAGGTAACTCCTTCTATTTCTTATACTATTTTGCTTGATTCACAATTTTCTCATTCTTTTCATTAATCTCCATTAAATGATCAGACTGAGTCTTTACCTTTACCACTTTCTCAAACTGACTTTAATGAGTCCTTACTTATTCCCTCACCACCACATATTTTTCCTTGAACTCAACCTTCTAGTTATCACATGATTACCAGGTCTAAGGCTGGGATTTTTAAACAAAAATCCTATATAGCAGCTCTACTTACTACTCTATCATAACCCACTTCTGTAGTTCAGTGTTAGCAGATCCAAAGTGGTATAAGACTATGCAAGAAGAATTTAACTTCTCACAAGCAAATCAGACCTAGACATTAGTTTTTTTAACTCCTTACAAGCAAATCAGACCTAGATATTAGTTCAACCCTCTTCCCCTATCAAGATTATAGGCATCAAATGAGTATTCAAGATTAAATATAATTCAGATGGCAGTGTCTCTAGATATAAAGGCTAGACTTGTAGCCAAAGGATTTTTCTTAAACTCAAGGGGTAGATTATAATGAGACATTCAGTCCTGTTGTGAAAGCTTCAACAATTAGAATTGTTCTTAGCATAGCTGGCATACAAAAATGGATGATTAGACAAATTGATCTACATAATGCTTTTTTAAATGGTTTTCTTAAAAAAGAAGTGTATATGACTCAGCCAGAAGGTTTTATTGATCCAGCCAAGCCACATCATGTTTGTAAGCTTACTAAAGCTCTTTATGGTATCAAATAAGCTCCAAGAGCTTGATTTGAGAGACTTAAATATTCTATGGTAAACCAGTGGCATTTTCTTAATTGCAGATCATATTTTTCATTGTTTTATAAACGACATGGTTTTGATATTTTGTTAGTTCTGGTATATGTTGATGATATACTAATCACTGGCTCAAATTCTTCCTTAGTACTTCAAGTTATCTCCAACATGCAACATACATTTGCTCTTACAGGCTTAGGGGATTTAAATTACTTTCTGGGGATTCAGGTTTCTAAAACAACTCAAAGTCTACATTTGTCACAAGCCAAGTACATTGCATACTTGTTAGCGAAGCATAAGATGGCTAACTGTAGTCCTTGCTTCACTTCTATGACTCTTTCTCATCATCTTACAAAGAATTCAGGGTCTGCTATTAATAATGCTTCACAATATAAAAGCATTGTTGGGGCATTACAGTATATTACTCTTCATCGACCTGAGATTGCATTTCCTGTGAATAAATTGAGTCAATTCCTTTCTAATACATCTGAAGAACATTGGCAAGCTTGCAAGAGATTGCTAAGGTATCTCAAAGGCACCATTCATTTTGGATTGGAATTTTATCAGCATGGTACTATGGATCTTTAGTGTTTTACAGATGTTGACTGGACCTGTGATATGGCAGAAAATCAGTTGTTGTCTATGCTTTGTTTCTTGGTTACAATCTAGTGACATGGATATCCAAAAAATAACATGTTGTTTCTAGATCAAGTACTGAATCAAAATATCGAGCTTTAGCCTTCGCCACTACAGAAATCATGTGGATACAAGCTTTGTTATTAGAGTTGCATTTTAAGCTGTCCAATATGCCTATTATTTTGGTGTGACAACTAAGGTGCCATTGCCTTGGCCAACAATCCAGTGTATCATAAAAAAAAAAAAGGCATGTTGAACTTGATATTCATTTTGTACAGGAAAAAGTTGCAGCCAAGCAGTTTAGCATTCACTTTGTTCCCAGTAATGATCAAACGGCTAAAATTCTTACCAAAGCTCTTAATTATGGCCAATTTCATTATCTGAGGTGCAAGCTAAATATTCTTCTAGACTTATTTAGCTTGAAGGGGGATGTTAGAGAGTTTAGTAATGATGATGGTGATATAGAGTCTTGATATATTGCAGAGCACTATAAGCATTGTAGTCAATCAATAGCTTAGTAAACTTTAGTTATGCTGACGTGGTCAATTAGTTATCTATGTTTGCTAGCCGTGTGTGGTGTGTGAAGTTTCTAGATGAATCTTATAATAGATTCTAGCATGTAATCGAGTATATATATTAGTCATTAGAAAGAATATAGAAATCAAGTTCTGAAGTAATGAATTAGTTTTTAGCTCAAGCTTTTCTTCATCCTTCCTCATTTTCCTCTATTTTCTTATTAACCAACCAGATCCTCAGTACATTTTCAACAAATGGTATGAGATTTGTCACTAGTTGACCACCATTATTATTGCCCACCATAGCGCAACCGGCCAAAACATTAATGCTTGTAATTTTATTTTAGAATTGTGTTTTTAAACAAAATAATTTTGATTAAATTTTAAAATTAATGATTTTAGGAAATATAAAAAAAATGAGAAGTATTTCTTGATGTAATACATTGTTAATTAGTTTTTACCATATTAATATGTTACACAATTCTCAAATTTAAAAATTTAAATTTAATGTCCATGGACATCCATGGATATCCATATCTATATGGATAAAATCTATATCCATATAGAGTATCTGAACTAGACATGGATATGGATGAATCCATCATGGATAATTATGAATTTACACTTGGATAAATAATATCTTAGATATGGCAGGATATTTTCCATCCTTAGACTCACTACTCACACTCGTTACCATAGGAGCTAAACTTGACTTCTGATGTCATTTACGATATTTGATAGGAGATCAATAGAGTTAACTTAGCTTATGGGTCTTTCTATAATGTTGTGATTAAAATCAAAACATCAATATTGTAGTTAAACATAAATTGTTTAAATGAAACATAGATATGCAAATTTAACATAGAGCTTGTAAATCAACATTAAGTACAAGACAAAACATAAATTATGTAAATAGAACATAACTCTTGTAAACAGAAGGTATAACAAATAAATTAACTAGGAGTGGTAAATTTGTGTATTGCTGATAAATATTTTTTTTTTTACATGTAACATAAAACTTATAAATCAATATTAAGTGCAAAATAAAATATAAATCGTGCAAATGGAACATAAAACTAGTAAATGAAAGGTAAAATAAATAAATTAATAAAGGAGTTGTAAATTGATATATTATTGATAAATAAAACAAAACTTATTAATATAACATAAAACTTATAAATTAATATTAAGTGTAAAATAAAACATGAATTAAGTAAAAAAAAAGGGACTTGTAAATAGAAGGTAAAATAAGTTAATTAATATATGAATGGTAGAATGATGTATTATTGGTAAACAAATGAATATAAACTTATAGATATAACGTAAATCCTATAAACCAAAATTAAGTGCCAAATAATATATAAATTATGTAAATGAAATAGAAGACTTGTAAATGAAATATAAAACAAACAAATAATATAAAAGTTAATAAAAAATAAAAACTTGCAAATGTAAAATAAAAACTCAATATAAAAACGATTACCTTATATATTTATTGTCTTTATTTCTAAATTAAATAATGATAATTTTGGATTTATCTAATACATGTGATGATGCATGTGAAATTTTATTAAGATAAAACTTATTCTCAAATTTAAATTTTTAAAAAAATTATTTTATTTTTTTTTGGCTTGATCCTCATAAAAAAAATAATTTTACTAATTAAGTTATATAATAAACATATATTGTGATAGAAAATGAAAAAAAAATTATAAATTTCCTAACATGAGATATAGAATTTATAGTTAAACCAATTTAATAAAACTTATTCTAATTGTTTCCAATGTAAATTTTTGTTTTCAATTGATGAGTGATTTTTTTTTTACTTAAATAAATTAGATTAGCTATTTTATAGGTCAAAGTTTAATGTTGATTTATAAGTTTTATATTATTTTTATAAGTTTTTTTGTTTGTAGTTTTAAAACACCAACTCTTATATTAATTTACTTATTCTATATTTCATTTAATAGTGTTATTTGTAATTTACAAAATTTATATTTATCACAGTATTGATATGTAATTTTGATCACGGTATCATAGAATTTTCCTTAACGTACATATATCCCAGCGAGTTATGTAGTCGACAGCCCAATTTTTGCTTTTCTCTCTTTTTCTCCATACAACAATTAAAAAAAAATGAAAAAGGATTTATATGACCACCATTATACTCACCAACTGTTAAGCAAGCTGACCAAGATTACCAAAAGGAAAGTCATCAACGGTCAAGTCAACAAAGGGTTTATCACTCCACACAGCTTGCTCACGTCAAAGCTATTTGTCAAGGAATATCTCCAGCACGATTTTTACACTTGAATGCCAATATCATGTAGGAATATTTCATTCCTATTTTATAAAGATATTGTGCAATAGTTTAGGAAGTTACTTATTTTTCCTTTAATATTATTAAGCCTTTCAACGGCTACTTTGTCTTTATTTTGTATAAATAACTCTGTAAAATTCATTAAAATTACAGAACAAGAATTATACTCTTCATAGAATTTCTTTCATGGTATCAGAGCCAGCCATGAGTACTAGCAATATAACCTCTTCATCCTTTATCAAAGAGCCAAGTCTAAATATTCAGTCTTTTCATCAATGCTCAAGTCTTGTGTCCATTAAACTAGACAACACGAACTTCTTGTTGTGGCGCTCACAGGTTCTCCCTTTGGTCAGAAGCCTTGGCATTCTGCACCATATTACAGATGCTGAGAGACCCGCAAAAGAAATATTATTGTCTGATGGGGAAAAGGCTGGCAACGAAGATTTCACCATGTGGATCAACAATGATGGGCTGTTAACATCTTGGTTGTTAAGCCTGATGACAGAAGAAGTGATGAGTGGAATCGTTGGAGTAGAAAATGCTCAACAAATTTGGTCATCTTTGGAGGATCAATTACTTCCGATGACTAAGGAAAAAGAGGTACATCTCATGGACAGATTGGCAACATTAAAAAAGGGATCTCTATCAGTTGAAGAGTATGTGCGCAAATACAAGCATATTTGTGATTGTTTGGCTGCAATAAATAAACCAGTGAATGACTTAGATAAAGTCTTTGGTCTTGCAAGAGGTCTTGGCTACAGGTATCAAGACTTCAAACTTGCTCAACTTTCAAAACCACCTTATCCCTCATTTAAGCAATTTGTCATGGCCCTCGAAAATCATGAACAAACTCTTATTAATTTTGAAGAAGAAAAGAAGAATACAATCAATCTGGCTCAAGCCTTTTTTAGCCAACGAGGCAAGGGAAAAGGTCGTGGAAATGGAGGTTTCTTTAACTCAAAAGGTCGTGGTTTTACAGCAGCAGGAGGACAAAATTTGGCTGATTCAAGTGGTCAAAAAATCAACTACAATGGTGGAAAAAGTTGGAATAATAATGCAAGTCAGTCATGGCAAAAATCAAACAATAATCCAAGTCAACAAGGGCAACAATCATGGCAAGGAAATTCGGGACAACAGTGGCAGCAACCTCGGCAAAATAATTCTGGACAGCCTTGGCAGAAAATTCACAATCAATCCAAACAACAAGCTGAGGAAGTCAATGAAGAAACTGTCATATGTCAAATTTGTCATTTACCGAAACATACAGCCATTGAATGTTGACGGAGGTATGACTACTCACATCTTACTGAGGAAATTCCACAAGCCTTAGCTGCAATGAACCTGGATGCAAATGATGCCAAATTATATGCTGACTCAGGAGCAACTACCCATATGGTCAATGATCCAGGTAAAATTTCTGAACTTAAACCTTATGAAGGGAATGATGCCATTGTTGTTGGAAATGGCGATTGTCTTAATATTTCACATATAGGAAACACCTCCATAGACACTGGCATTAGTAAACTATATTTAAAAAATGTGCTTGTGGTTCCAGGCTTGAAAAATAATTTACTTTCGGTAGAGCAGCTCACACATGATAATTCATGCATTATTGAGTTTTCATCTAACAAGTTTGTTGTTAAGGATTATCAAGGAAACATCTTGGCAAAGGGAACTAAGACAAAAGGGCTTTATGCTTTAGATGAAGGACATCATGTAGCCCTATACTTATCTGAAGGCAGGAAAGCACCTTACAACATATGGCATCAAAGAATGGGACACCCCCAAATCAAGTCCATTAAGTTTTTGAATAAAAACAAACTTATTGATGTTTCAAATTGGATTACGAAAGATTATGTATGTTCCAGTTGTCAAATGGGAAAGAACTGCAAACTTCCTTTTAATTTTTCCAATAAAATTTCCAGCGTTCCTTTGCATAAAATTCATTGCGACTTGTGGGGTCCTGCTCCTATTTCTTCTGTTCAAAATTTTAGATATTATGCTGTCTTTGTTGATGACTGCACACGTTATACATGGCTATACCCTTTGAAAAATAAATCAGATTTATTTGATGTTTTTATTAAGTTTCAGAAACAGGTTGAAAATCGATTCGACAAGAGGATAAAAATATTTCAAAGTGATGGAGGAGGTGAATTCATATCAAATGAATTTCAAAGTCATCTCAGTCAATGTGGAATACAGCATCAATTGTCATGTCCTGCAACTCCTGAACAAAACGGTGTTGCCGAAAGGAAACACCGACATATTGTAGAAACAGGTTTGACAATGCTCTTTCATGCAAATATGCCATTACAATATTGGGTTGATGCTTTTTCTACTGCTGTTTATGTTATTAATAAGCTACCTTCGTCCACTTTAAATATGAAGACTCCCTTTTACAAACTTTTTGGTATAAATTTTGATTACAGAGGGCTTAGAAGTTTTGGGTGCCGATGTTTTCCATATCTACGTATTTATAGGAAAAATAAATTCTCACCAAAAACATACCCTTGTGTGTTTATTGGATACAGCCCTTCACATAAGGGGTATCGATGTTTGTATCCACCAACAAACAAAGTGTATATCTCACGTCATGTAATTTTTGATGAGAATTTGTTTCCCTTTAAAACTAATAGTCTGCCAAGTTTACCTATACAGGTCAGCCAAGAAATTGTTACATTTCCTGATGTTGAGAGCTGGACTAAAAAGGAGAAAGCAACAAACAAGCCATATCATACACATCGTTGTCATGATATACTTAGTTTAGATGAAAATAGCTCCCCATTTCAGCAAGCCCAGCATGAGTTTCACGTAAACCAACAACAAGTTGCTCATGCAAATCCAAACTCTATAGGTCTTCAAAACACAATGAACTCAAACATGCATGACTTGGACACAAGCCAACAAGTCCCACGTGAAATTCATGATATAGTCATCCACACCGATTCAGCCTCTACAGATAATCAAGCCAGCTTAAGCCCTAGCTCAGCATCATTTGAAGAATTTGATATCACTTTAATTGAGCAAGATTTAGAGAACAATATAGGAACTGGCAGCACTCATTTGGAGTTAGAAACTAATACTCCTCAGTCAACTAAAGGCATTGATATATTTGTAGATCTTCGTATTCCAAAAGAGCCAGAAACAAGCAACACTCATCAAATGATAACTAGACACAAGTTGCGTCATCACCCTGAGTTGGTTGATAAAATGGCTCTTACTACAACAATAGAGCCAAAACACTTCAAAACCGCCATTCGACAACCTCATTGGCGCACAGCTATGTTAGAAGAGCTTGATGCTCTCCATCAGAATAATACATGGAGTTTGGTACCAAGGCCAGTGAATACAAACATAGTGGGATCAAAATGGGTGTATCGAACTAAGTTTAAGGAAGATGGGTCCATAGACAAATACAAGGCGCGTCTTGTAGCACAAGGATACACACAAATTCCAGGTTTGGATTTCGAAGAAACCTTTAGTCCTGTGATTAAACCTACCACAATTCGGTTAATTTTTTCTCTTGCTGTAACATTAAATTGGACCATGAGACAACTTGATGTTAAAAATGCTTTTTTACATGGTTTTTTAAAAGAAACTATTTTTATGGAACAACCTCCTGGTTTCTCTAATCCTTTATATCCTGATTATGTGTGTAAGCTTAACAAGTCCTTGTATGGTCTTAAACAAGCACCTCGTGCTTGGTTTGATAGGCTTTCTCATTATTTACTTCAATTGGGTTTCATATGCAGTAAAGCCGACTCTTCCTTATTTATATTTCATAATAATGACTCATTAATCCTAATGCTAATTTATGTTGATGATATAGTGGTGATAGGCAACAATACTTTTCTAATTGACCAACTTATTCATCAACTAAGCATTGAGTTTGCTTTAAAGGATTTGGGACAGCTCCATTTCTTCTTAGGACTTGAGATTCGGTATTTCTCTGGAGGTATTTATGTTTCTCAAACCAAATACACCAAAGACTTACTGACCAAAGCAAAGATGCTAGAAAGCACTAGTTTGTCAACTCCTATGGCCATCAAAGAACAAGCCAACCCCATTGATCACAAGCCCGTCAATGCAACCGAATATAGACGATTAGTTGGAGGGCTCCAATATCTCACTCTAACAAGGCCGGACATCGTTCACGCAGTCAATAAGGTATGTCAACATTTTCAAACACCCACTGAGGCTAATTTACGTGCTGTTAAACGTATTCTCAGGTACTTAAAAGGGAGCTTGGATTATGGGATCAGATTTCTCCAACAAAGCTCTCTTAATATTACTGCCTTTTGTGATGCTGATTGGGGAGGCTGTCCAGACACTCGGAGAAGTACCACGGGATATTGTGTCTATATGGGTGCAAATTGCATCTCATGGTCTTCAAAACGACAGCCAACTGTCTCTAGATCCAGTGCTGAAGCTGAGTACCGAGCCCTTGCTTCTACAGCAGCAGAACTCACATGGATCACATACCTGTACCGAGAAATTGGCATTCCTCTTGCTCAACCTCCACAAATTTTAAGTGATAATTTAAGTGCCTTGTATATGACTATTAACCCAGTCTTTCATGCTCGCTCGAAGCATATTGAATTAGATTATCACTTCATTAGAGAAAAGGTTGCTGATGGTGCCTTGGTTACGAGGTTTGTCCCTTATTCGTTACAAATTGCAGACGTTTTTACTAAGGCTTTGTCAAAAGCCATGTTCCGCGATTTCAGATACAAGCTTGGCGTTCATCAAATGTCACTTGCCAGCTTGAGGGGGGATGTTAAGCAAGTTAACCAAGATTACCAAAAGGAAAGTCATCAACGGTCAAGTCAACAAAGGGTTTATCACTCCACACAGCTTGCTCACGTCAAAGCTATTTGTCAAGGAATATCTCCAGCACGATTTTTACACTTGAATGCCAATATCATGTAGGAATATTTCATTCCTATTTTATAAAGATATTGTGCAATAGTTTAGGAAGTTACTTATTTTTCCTTTAATATTATTAAGCCTTTCAACGGCTACTTTGTCTTTATTTTGTATAAATAACTCTGTAAAATTCATTAAAATTACAGAACAAGAATTATACTCTTCATAGAATTTCTTTCACCAACCACCACCAGCCAAATCACAGCCAACTCCGCTATAAACCGCCATGAATCACAGCCACACTTACTATAAGTCGCCATTGCTTCAAGTTACTTTTTCGATCAAATTGACACAAGTTGATTGTCACAGCCGACATGAACTTGCTCCGAGCTATTGTCTGTTCTAGATCCAACGCCCCTCGTCCAAAACATGGCAACCAACCGCCAACGACACCAAATGCAAGAGTTGAGCATTATTTAGAGTTTTGAAATTGTCTGGAAACTTGATAATTAATGGCAAACTATTGTCCATACCTTCTATTTATCATGTGTCGGACTTATTTGCACACACTCGTCCTGAGAAATTTCTTGGTTGGTTGGACAAGGTTGAACATTGGTTTGTAGTTTTGCGTACTCCTAAAGAAAAACAAATTTCATTTACTGTTTGTAAATTGAGATTTAGTGTTTCAGAATGGTGGGAACAATTGTAATATTCTTGACTTGACCGAGGCAAATGCAAAATTTGATCATGGAACCATATGAAGCATATTTTGCGATCTGATTTTATGCTTATGAGTTTAAATAATTTTATGGATGCAAATATTATTATAAACTTGAAGAGGATATAATTACAAGGTCTTTTAGGGGGCTAAGCTTTTCAATTCAAAATAAGATGCCTACATACACTATCTACACTTTATAACATGCAATTTATTTAGCACACAAATCAAGTCACAAATCGAGACACAGTGTAAAAGAAGCTTTAATGACGTGATTAAAGAATTGAAGAAACCAAAGATTAAATCAAAAAATGGTGTCTCTATGAGAATGCCTAAAGATGTACCAATGATTTCCACCTGTCGTTAAGGAAGAAGACTCGTGTGAGATGCCGGAAGAAAAGACAATTTCTAAGATGAAGATATTATTAAAGAAGAAGTACAACCTACTCTTGATTTGAGCATTAAGCCTAACAATACGATCGAGGTTGTGTAGTAAAATCAAGTTGAAGAAACTGCAATGATCGAAATGGTTCTACGGATTTACATTATGGACAAGAAGGTTGTGTTTGCAAAGATTTAATTTGAAAGGTAAAATTTGTTGGAAAGCATATTGAGCGACAAATAGGGAAGGTTAAGAGTTATTTGATCATTGTTCGCTCTTGAAGTCTTCATCGCCTCGAAGAATGTATAAGCAAAGGAAATTGATGAAGTATAAATCCTTCAAAGTTTCGACAAAGATTGATGACAAAGACTATAGGTTCAAATTACAAGATGATTTGGTCTTACATTACAAGTTTCATCCTCAGATTGTATTCAAACTTGAGGACGATTTTCTTTTAAGAGGGTGAGACTGACATAGCATGTTATTTTAGGATTCAAGAATTTTATTATTTTAGGATTTTCTATAATTAGAATCAATTAAGGTATGTATCTTAATCTTTTATTTCTATTATAATTGTGATTTAGTTTTCATTTTTAAGTTAATTTAGAGAAGTAGGCTTTCTCTATTATAAATAGGGAGGTCTTGTTATTGCTTTGATAACTTCAACTTCAATTATTCAATAAAATCCCTTTTTTCTATTGGGATTATCTATAAAAAAAAAAAAACTCTCTTATAGAGTTGTTTGAATTAGAATATCATCTAATCTCACTTTACGCATTATTAAAATCTCACTGAGTTTTTTTTAATTAAAATAAGAACTAATCACGCTTCGATGTACAATATTAGAACGATATCTAATATTATCGACCCTATCAATTCTACTTCCGCTACACCTGCTCCGTCACAAATGCATTAATGGTGGATTCTCGTAGCACTAAGGAAACTTGCTTATAGCTAAATGTACTCAGATTTGAATGATTTCCGTATGCTTCACATTCATGAAGGAGCTCTCTGGATAAATGATTTGTCATTTGGAAAGAAAAAGTTATTCAATTATTTGCAATTGCTCTTGGTTTTTCTTCGTAGGAGGTGGAGAACTAGGGGAGAGAGATAACAAATTCAGTAGAAGGATGAGAGAGAATAGAGTATTAATGAGAAAAGAGAGAAAAAAAATTATTACTGATATTAATACAATCACGTCATTTAATTGTAACCATTCATTTTTTGTTTAATCTAATGACTCAAAATTATTGTAAAAAATTGTGTTTATATTTTTGTCTTCTCAAACCTTATTGAACCTGCCCCATAAAAAAATTATACAATATTTTGTACTTTTATCATGAGTTGTGCTAGATCAGTTCCAGTTGCCTTTGGGCCTTTGGGAGTGTCTGATACAGTCGCTGCTCTACAAAAGGACGCGTGTCCTCCTTTCCTAGACGTTCGTGCGGACTTGAAGGCTTTTCTTGGTTTCAATTATGACATTATAATTAGTCTTCAGCTATCGGCAGTAGAGCGCGATTGCCAGTAACTACCCTTTAAAACAATAACACCCTTTACGATATTAAGTACTTGTTCAATTTATTTTTCGAAAACAAATGAATTATTTTCTGGAAATAGATTAGCAGATCACGTGATTATTATTATTATTTTTTAACTAATAAACCAATTAATGTAACTGATAAAAGAAGTTGTACAAAGAAAGAAAATAGTTAGTTCTTCAAGGATTTGGATACTCAGTAGATAAAGAAAATTTTAATTCTGCAAGGAATTGGATACGATATGATTCCTTAAATTGCTTGCAGTGGAATAAAAGTGGGGATTATTAATAAGAAATAACGTTGGGTGAATAGCCACTGCCTTTTCAGAGGCAATGTGAGGACTGGGAGAGGGAAATAGCATGGTTCTTACGGTTATTCACAAATGGGCTCAGTGCCCATTAAGATTTAACACACAATGGTCACAGATGCTGGTTGCCTTGATAAAAAACTACATCACATACATTTTATTTGGCAAATTCAGAATTGATTCACATTTTTTATTTATCGAAATCATCTATATGAAGCTATGCTTATCCAAAATAACTACATCACATTCATTTTTATTTTTTTTTCCTCCTCCCCTTCTCGTTGTCCAAAATAACCATCAAAATGGTTGGTGGGTTTCATTGATCGAAAGAAAGAAAGTATGCATTCATAACATGATTTTATTTAAAGAGACATATGACAATAACAAGATATAATTATTGTAAAACAAACATATTTTTAACTTTATAAGCATATCATCATTACTCTATATAGGAAAAAAAAACTCTTTTATTCAAAGTAACATACATGAAATTAACTTCCTACTTCCCTATGAATATGCTAGGGTTAGAGGAAGCATAAGCCTTGATGCTAGGTTCTTGTTCATATTTATCCATGTCCTCCTTAAACATTACCACCCATGCTTCTATTCCTTCACCATCGCTTGAGCTTGATAAAATTGCAAAATCAAGTAATAAGAAGGGCCCGACACTGAACCAAACAGGCTTCCCCCAGCCAAAATCAACTTCATAACAAGGCAATCCAACCACACTAGTTAAAACAAACGACCTTGAATCCTCCCATGTTTCTTCCATATCCTTTATGAAACCTAAGTGCTCATTACTATGCATCACTTCTCCTCCCATTCTCTTTGCTTTGATCACTTCTCTTACTAAACTTGCTACCTTTATGGCATCATTCTCGGCTAGTGACCATTCTGCCCTTGCAAACCAAAAAATGTTACCCCTGCACCGTGGAATCATCGGTGGATTCGTCTTGTTACGCACATTCATAGTATAATACATAGCATGAGAATACAACTTGTTATGAATTTCCCTCTTTCTTTCCCCAGCAATAGCAATGAAGGCACCCCAAATGAGTGCTGATGCAACCCCGAATCGTGTTGCTTGTAACCTATCATCAAAATTATTACCCATTAGCTCTTTATTCATCTTCTCCTTTAGAGCTGCTATCTTCTTGCTATCAAACAACAATCTTTTGAATACAATGTTGCCTGAAGATTGTGGGCTTGTGACGATTTGATACGGCTTCGGAAAATTTACCGGCGGAAACAAAGAAGTGCAATCTAAAACGACATTGTTATTGAAAATATTATCATTATCATTAATCACCCCACGAGTGATTTCGCCCGACGTTTTCATGAAGTTAAATATTGCTGAACCATCGGCCACTCCATGCGAAAAACAAACACCAATTGCCATTTCACCGCCGCTGAACAAATTTACTTGGACTGCCAAAAGTTCTCTTTCAGAAATATCTAAATTCGATAACTGGGGACTAGGTGGGATTAATTGTAGTAGCAGCTCCATATCTGGTGGTTGAAGAAACTTTGATATATCACAGCCAACAATTGCAGCCCCAGTAAATGCAGCCCCATGGTCATTGCAGTCGACTGAAAAGCTATCAATCAATCGTCCAGCAAAAGGGTAGTAGTGCGTTAATGATTTTGCGAGAGACTGCTTCAACAAATCGGATTTTTTTCTGAGATCTTGCTGTTTGCAATTGGTCGAGTAGAAGAAAACAAGGGACACGTAAAGTTTAGAACACAATTGATCAGGCAATGAAAGCTTATAGGTTCTGAGATGTTTTGGTGTTGGAGATGAGGTTTGATTGCTTCGGTGGAAATGATTTGAACATCAGAAGTGGCAGTTTTTATACTTCTTTTCGTGAAGATTTGGATATTATTGGTGACCAACTTGGAAGCAGTGATTCGGAATATATTTTTGAGTATCACTGCCATATTTACTCTTTGAGAATTTCTCCAAGTGACTGTGAGTGGCGTATTGTGTTTCCAAATCTGTTGTATATATGGGAGTTTCCAGCAAAACTAGTTATCTACAAAATAAAGATAAATGATTATTTAATTCCTATATTATGAGTTAAATGTTTGTTTAGTTTTATATTTTAAAAAATATCTCAAAACACCTCTTCAGTTAAATATGTTACATTCTTATCCTTTTTTTCTTTTTTTTTATAATAATACTCTTTCAACGATATTCGTAACATTAATTAATTTATCTATAAATAAAAAATTAATTAACAAATTAATCAATATATATCAATGTGTAGTATAAGAAATTTGACTTTTTAAGACGATTTTTTTACAACAATTTCAAACTATTAGTCTAGTTCTAATTTATATTATATTTTCTAACCAATAATTCTTATTTTGGGATGCATTAATTGGTCATTGATTCAACTTTTTGTGACAAATATTACATTGGTCATAATATATATATAGTGAAAAACAATTCCTCCAAACAATTAATTATCAGTTGTGACAAAAAAATGTGATGATGAAAAATAATAGAGGCGACA
>NW_006262075.1:18080918-18105917 GCF_000493195.1 Citrus x clementina
AAAATAAATAAATAAATAAAGTTCTCAAGTCTTTTTCTCGTTTAGCTTTGCCTCTCTATTTCAAATCTTTATTATTATTATTATTATTTTCCTGCAACTTGATCAGTTCAAGAAATCCAAGTCAAAAAATGTTGGTGTGAAGCTGCAAAATGCTAAGGAAGACTGGACGAGCAGCATTCATCTCGTCCTAGGAAGATGAATAGAACTTGATCAGTTCTAATCTCAATCGCGCTAAATATTTGAACTTTTTTTTTCCTTCTTTTTTTACTTATTGGGTAAAAAACCAATAGGAAGCACATGGAAGATGTTAGGCTATGGAGAGGGAGGGGACAAGAGGCATAAGGCTAACAGAGGGTCACGTTCGGTGTTTTTCGATATTGAGTTGCAGGTTGATAACAATGAGAAGATGGCATGCATTTTTTAACTCAGCTAATTTAATTTTGATTACTTTAGTTGTGATTGTATTAAGTGAAATTCAGATTTTTTTTTTCAGTTAAATTAGGAATCGAAATTCTTTGTTCTATTATTTTAATTGTGTTATCCATATCAAATGTTTGCTAAAATTCCTAACAGAAACTAATAGAAGAAAAACAGAGAATATATGCGAATCAATGAAGGAATTGGAAGCGAGGTTAGTGAGTTTTGAGAAACTTTTTCGAACTTTGTTAGAGATGACTTTACTTTTCAATTTTGGGCAAATTCCTTAATTTCCTGAAGAAAGTGACAAGTCGTTCAAAGTCATCATTTACTGCAGTATGTCTCAGCAAACTAAAGGAGCAGGAACAAACTTAAGGAAGTTAATTGAAGTATTCAGGAAACTAACGACCATTTTCCTTCGTGTAATGTTAGTTTTGTTTTTCTTTTATAGTGGAATTTTATTTTTAGATTATTTGATTTTTATACTTTTTATATTTTTGATTTCTTTGTGATAATTATACTTATTAACATTTTCCTCTTAAAGTTATTGGGTTTAAGATTACATGCTCCAGCTGCCAATAACAGCTAGCCACAAGGAGCAAAACTAGTTACTTAAACTTTTCTAATACGATATAAAGTCGTGAAATAACAAAAGTAAAATAATAATATAAAAATTTGTGTTAATTTTTATGTTACTTTTAAGTTTAATATAATAAATTATTTTTTATTAATATTCTCAAGAATAATGTTGTAAGAATATTATTATAAATTAAAAGAAAAAGTAAGGATATAAGTGTAACATATTCAACGGTAAGGGTGTCTTGAGTTATTTTTTAAAATATAAAGATTAAACAGACACTAGGTGAATTTCAATAAATTATTTCAACAATAATAATAAATATTAACCGCTCTCTTTTTGTATACTCTGTATGGTTTTATTTTATTTTATTTTATTTTTAAAATTTATTTTGTATGGTTAATAGGGGCATAATTTCTCATCATGAAAATTAAGATTCATAAATTGGGATAATAACATCTGGATAATCGATTTTACACCAATTTCTTACGGAAAGAAATAGTTTATTTATTTGTATCAAGTAAACCCCTGACTTATCGGGGTGAAAATTTGTGACAAGACTTCCGAATTGCTCTAAAATGAAGTAATTATTAGCCGGGTTTGAAGATTGGTTTGGTGCGAAGATGGGATTTCAAGAAAGTAGCAAATAGTTGCAGCACTAAAGGCGTTTCAAGTAGCGGTTACAAACAATAAAGACCAGTAATGCTCGTAATGGGCATTATTTCAAAAATAGTTATCTGTTCTCACATTTATTTCAATTTTTGTGTTTGTGCTTCTGTGCTTGTTTTTGTAAATATGAACATGACTTATTCGTTAATGGTCCTCACTCCATATTTTATAAACACTTAAGATTTTAAATGTTCCAGTTTATTATAGAGATTTTTCTATAAGGATGACAAAGGAAATGATTGTTATGTTTCATTGTTGGCATCATATGTATTACTATTATATTGACAACAAATTAACTTTTCTACTTGAAATCTCCAATTTAGCGATCAAGAAAAAATCACTCATTGTAGAGATAGGAAAAGTATAAAATTACGTACATAATGACATGTCCAATTCATTAATGACTATGTACAATTTTTTATTCATAAAAAATTTGTGATTTATATCATCCAATATTGAAATGAAATTAATTATCAATATATAAAATACATGCTTCATAAACTAAGTCTAATAATGTTCGGTCAAAATAAACAATGAATAAATAAAATTTTGTATATGAAAATGATGTTATTTTATTGCATACTTTTAGGGCCAAACATAACTATAAGTTTAACATAAATACTCCAATTAGTGAGTGATCAAATTTATTTTAATCTTTGTGTTTGTATTTGTAAGTGCGAACACAGGACTTACTCATTAATGGTACTCCTCACTCCACTTTTTATGAAGATTTGAGTTTTTAAAATGTTCCAATTTGTTATAGAGATTTTTCCAAAAGGATGCTAAAGGGAATGATTGTTTAGTTTCATTGTTGGCATCATATATAAGACAATTATATTGACAACGTACTAATTTTTCTATTTGAACACTACTAGAAAAATGGGCTACCATGACAGAGAATATCTATCATCCGACCCCTCTTATGACAGAGTTTCCATCTGTCATTGTAGCCCGTCTCACAAATCTGTGACAACATTTTATCTATCACATGTTCCCATGACAATGTATATTTATCACACATGTATCACGAACCAAGCGACGTCGTTTTGAAAGACTTTCGAGAATTAATTGGAAATTTTAGCAGGTATTTAAATTATTTTGAATTTGATGGGTTTCTTCAAAAGCTGTCATATATCAATGATTCACATTCTTTGTCATGAGATTTAAAGTTTAAAAAAGAATAAAATTATTATTTTTAATTTTGAAATTATAATAATATTAATTATTATTATTTAAATTCCAGAATTTTGAAATAAAAACAACAAAAACCACATTTAAAACTTGAATTAATTGAAATAAAAATTACATTCAAATTCATAAAAACTATCAAATACCAAATAGTGTGATGCGCTAAAAATTTCAATCACTTGAAACTTCCAACAAATAGCATCACAAAATATATGGTGAATCAAATCCGTATACAATATCTAATAAATCCTTTACAATATCCAATCACCAACACATCACTAGAAAAACAATTAATCCATAAAAAAAACACTCTTAGTAAATTCCCGAAAGCCACCAACATCACCTGAAACATAGGTTACAATAAAATGAGTGCCCAAAAAATACATATTAATATATTGCCCACTTACAATTAATCAAATTCATAATAAAATTCATCAGTGTCTAATTGATTTAATCAGCTTTGATACTAAAGGGAAAATGAGAATAAACAACCCAAGAGAAAATAAAAAATCACATTCAGAAAATTGACATAATGAAGCAGTAAGCTCACAAGCTGTAAAAGAGAAAAATGGAAGAAAATAAAAATGATGATAAAGCAGCATAACCTGAATGCTTATGTAGCAGTGACAGTTGACTAGGTCTTCATAAGAGTTGCTGGATTATAAAAGATTAAGTATAAACAAAATATTTTGCAACAGAGTACATAGTAAAGAGAAATATAAAACCAAGTGCAATGCCAAAGACGAGAAGAGAACTTTTAGTCTAGCCTTCGACAGATTTCAATTCTAAATTTCTAGATGAATTTTTTTAAAGAGTATTTTTTCAAGACTATAATTTAATTAATGCACAACATCTAACCTTCCATATATAATTAAATAAAATCCATCAAAATCAAGCTAATAAAAAGAAAGGAAAAAGTTCTAAAAATCCGAAAGATAAAGAGAAAATGTAGAAAATTTTGGAATCACCAGAATCTCCTCAATCTACCAACTTTAATACCATGATTGTAGGCTTGCCAGTATAAGCCCAAAGCGTAAAGCATAATCTAAAGTTTCCAGTGGGTGAAGAAATGATGATCTCTCAATCAATTCAAAAGGCAAAGACATTGTCGAGCGCATAAATTGTTAGCTTCTCTTCTACCACATCAGATCCTTGATGCAAAATTCAACGGGCAAGTAAAGGGACACATTGAGATAAATATTGGTCAATTTAAGAATTGAAAATGGTGGAAAGAAGTTTAAATATTAGGACAGTCCAGACCAGGGGTTAACATGATAATGAAAAATTATAAATCTCATGAGTTATATATATACAAAAACCAAAAAAAGATAGATAGGCTGGAATCTCTTGGTTCTTAGGAGCAAAAGTATCATTATTTATGGACCAGCTGTTTCAATTTTTCCAAAATTACATCTTCAATTTAGCTTTGCAAGACCATTCTTTGCCCGGCTAGTTTACCTAGTCACCAACTCTGATTGTCCATTTAGGAATGAATCTATATACTCTTATATAATGTCTCTTCTGGAGGAAATAAGCAGAAAAAATATTCTAACTAGATGAGACCCTTTAGTGTCATGATGCTACGCAATGGATGCTTTAAATGCATCCAATTTAATTTATGATGCTAAAGGACCACCGAGTATTGAGGACTCGTAAGTGCAACATGGATCACAAACCAAAACATTTCCAATTAACATAGCACAATATGTGACAAATCAAATTGAAAAAAAAAATCTTCCAAAAAGTTCAACATGTCAATTAAGAGAAAAATCATAGGATGCACATTAATACATCCATAAACAGCCTAGTTTCTCTATCAACAAGTTAGTCATAAGCACGAGTCAAAATAAATCATTTGACTGAAATGGTAGAAGACCAAGCAAATAAATGAAAGTACCACCACACAAAGCATTTGCATTTCCAAAAGTGAATTTCATAAAGTTTTTGCAGAAGATATCTTTCTAATAAAACAAAAAAACACAAGTACCAGTCAATTGTAATGGGTTTGAGAATTACATATACCTCTAAATTTGATTAAAACCTTGAAGTCACAGAGGAAATTATTCAGTGTGTTAACATTGATATTCAACAAGGCTTTGTGTATGAGATTCAGCTTGTGCAGCTTGGGTAGTGACCTATGCTAGGGCCTGCTAGTGCTTCATTCTAAAGGCTCCCTAGGTTGCATCCAATGAATCAGGGAAATTAGTAATAGATAAACGCAAAATTTGGATACCCAAGTAACATAATGCCAGTGAGGCATGACATACAAAGCAATATAGACAATACAAGTTATCACTCACTCATTCAAGCTCCGGTCATCAAATTATAACTGGAAGCTAATACTCTTTCATTCTTGGTTGCTAATAAAGTTGTGACTAGATTGGAGAATTTCTCACATATTTGGCTTAAAGCTACATAAAGATCTCTATATCTTAGATATGGGAGTTAAAAGTGTTCACAGTTTACATGAAGACAATTGGATCTCCAACACTAGTAATACCAAAAGCTTTTCTTTCGTTAATTGTTTGCATTAACCATATGCTTCATCTAAAAAGAGATGAAACTAAAATCAAGAAAGAAAAATGCCCGATTACCATTAAAACTTGACCTGGATAGCCTACTATCCAGTCCATTTGGATATTTAGAATACCAAAACAAGATGAGATTATCTCAGCAATGCACAATCACATTACAACATTGCTCAAAATGTTCTTCTTTCAGATTAATTAAGTCAAGAGTTTTTATCCCAATTACAGGGCACATTTATAAATTCTATAGTAAATGCTTCAGCAAGCTCTAATTCAAAATTCCAATCGACTGCTAACAAATCAAGGCAATGAAGAAAATTCTCCATCCCTCCAAAAAAAAAAATTCAAAATTCAAATCCAAGGATTATTAGAATTTAAATGCGAAACCCAATAAAAATGAAAGCTTTCCTAAACAAGCTAAAATCTAATGAATAAATGAAGAAACTTTAGGTCAGACAAAGTTAAATTGAATTACCTGTGTAGGCGAAAACAAACTGAAATTTAGCGAGTCAAGCAGAATTGCGGGGCTCAACCTGGGCGGCACCTCAAAAATCGACGGCGGTTGAGCAATCACCAGACCAGCCGATATATTCTGATCAGAGAACCCCAAACCCTAGTGTACAAATGAAGGAACCCATCAGCTTACCTCTCACAAAAGAAGACAGTAGTAGCAACTCGAACTTGAAGAAAATCTAAATTAAGAAGACATTAGCTATAGCTCGGAGTTGAAGAAGGTAGCAGGCTACCGGCAACAACCATTAAGTTGTGAAACAAAAGGAAATGGGAATAGCCAGCAAGCTAGAGATCGGGGATGAGGACGAAGACGAAGACGAAGACGAAGACGAAGAGCAGCAATTTGTTGTCGGCAAGCAGCACAGCAGATGACCAAATCTGTGTAGGCAACGTGATTGTGTGTTTGTGTGTGATTAGGTTTGGATTAAGAAATTAGGGCTTGCCATGTGAAGCCAAAGGGGAGTCCAACACTTAAATTTTTTTTATTGGTATCAAGATACGGTGTCGTTCCATGCCCAAATTGGCCCATTATAAATTCAATGTTTCATTAAATATTAATATGTTATCATGTGTATTTGATAGATAAATAAACTATCACAAATCTATCATGTCTTTACGATATATGAACATTCCATCACATGTTTGTCATATTTTTATGATAAATGATTAATTTTTTAAAATCTATCACAAAAATTCTATCATAGTAGCCTATTTTTCTAGTAGTGGAAGTATACACTTCAATGATCAAAATAAGATCACTCATTATTGAAGTAGAAAAGTTTAGAGGGTAAAAGCTCGTTTAGTCCCTATATTTTGAAGTTAGTACCCGTTTTGTCCCTATATTTTTAAAAATACCTCAAACCATCCCTACCATTAAATTATTGACACTTTTGCCATTATCTTTTGTTCCTTTTAACTTATTTTTATAATATTGCCCTATTATAATAATTTTTTAGACATTATTAAAAAGAAAAAAATAACCCTATTATAATAATTTTTTTAGAAATTATTAAAAAGAAAAAAAAATTACCAGTTTAACACCAAAAAATAAAATAAAATAAAATAATATATATTAATTTTTGTGGAACACACTTTTGAGTTAAAATATTAATTTTTCTAAAAAAATTGATAATGTAATTTTTTACGATATTAATTTTTTAGACATACGTGAGCTTCCATAAAAATTAATATATACCTTTTTTTGTTTTTATTTTATTTTTGAGTTTAATTTGATAATTTAATTTTTTATTAATATCCAAAAAAGAAACATTATTGTAAAAATGTAATAGTGTAAAAGCAAGTTAAAAATAAAAAAAAATAATGGCATAAGTGTCAATATTTAGTAGCAGGGACGTTTTGAGGTGTTTTTAAAAATACAGGGACTAAATGGACACTAACCTCATAATATAGGGACTAAACAAGCTTTTACCCAAGTTTAGACTATTGGGATTATATGCTCTTTAAAGTATACTAATTTATTTATTTTCTAATTAATAAAATATTTAAGATATTTTCAATTGCATAAACATTTTAAATAAGGCCCGTTTAATCATATTATATATATTTATGTGATCATCATATGGATTCATAGAAGACATAAATACAAGTTATCTTATTATTAAATAAATTAAGTTCGCAGTTGATAAATAGAGTTGGGTGCTCTATTTATATTTAGACCGCAATAAATTCGTTGAATGATTTGTCTTAATCATGTATGAATTTATTGATGTAGTAGACTACATTAAACAGGATTACATATGAGATTTAATTAACTTTGTAATAACTGTCAGATTTATTAAATCTCATACGCATTAATTTTACTGTAATCTTAATCTTGAGTTACTTATGATTTCATGATTATAATTGTTATTCCATTTGAGTTACCAATTGGCACGACACATATTTGTAGTCAAGATTACCCGGTATCTTGGTGGGAGCAATTATGAGTATTGGAGTTATAGATTAACAATATAGAATTTGTATAACACATCTCTTGATGGGTTTTCGGCACTTGATCATAGAATTCTTTGGCCAGAGTGTGTCAACATATTTAGTATGTTGAAAATGATCGTTAGAGAAAACAAGTATCAAGGAACAAGATGTAATTAAATTGATTGGACAATTGAGATATCGATTTAATTAACGATGTGGTACAAAGGATTGTGCAGTAAAGAAATTAATTGGCATGGGTCGAATTATTATTCAAGTACACTATCCTAGATAACATACAATTATGGAGGTCAATTTCAATCTTTTAGTGGAGTAGATTTGGAATTAAATAATTGAGCTAGTTTAATTACAGGCCTAATTATTGTAGTCACTATTGTATGTACCCATATGATCCCCGGGTTAGCTCATTAATTGACTGCACTGCTACTGGATTAATAAGCAAGATAACTAGCTATTTGGGTTAAAAGCCTAAATATATTGTTTAGTGGGAGGCTCCATGTAATATGCTTGTATGTAAGGGGCCTTGCCTTATTTTACAAGGTGGGCCCCTATAACACAAGAACAAGTAACGTTGCCTTTGTTTTTTATTTCTTAATTTAAATCAAATTTTAATTAATAGAATTAAAAAATAGAAAAATATGGAGCTTAGGGTTTTTACTAGATAGAGATATAAAATGACTTATTTTCTCCTGTTAGTTGCTTTTAGTGGTGATAAAAGCGCTCACACGTCAAGTGTAGATCAAACCTGAGTCATAACCTGGAAGATCATTGGTGATGAATCGTGATCTAACAACCGTGGTGGTGACAGATCGTGATCTAACAAGCGTGGTGGTGACAGATCGTGATCTAACAGACGAGGTGGTGACAGATCGTGATCTGGGAAGCTTGGATTAATTTCAATTGTTCATCTTCTCGGATTGTCAAGGTATAATTTTCTAGATTACGTATTCCTATATATTGTATGAAATTGGTCCTAAAAAATTTTTAAATTTTATGTATTGGGCTTAATGGATTAAAATGTAAAAAAATTGATTTTTCTCCAACATAGACTACATAATGAAATGTCCATATCATTAATGGCATTGGATAATATTTTACTCCTAAAGAATTTATTATATATATGTTCCATTGTTGACATCACATGTGCAATACATAAATTACATACTTTATAAACTCGGTCTAACAATATATGCTCAAAATAAACAATGAACAAATAAATTTTATTATATAATTGTTATTTTATTGCATGCTGTCAGGGACAAACATGACAAAAAAGTTTAGAATAACTACTTCAATTATTGTGAGCTCACATTTATTTCAATTTTTGTATTTGCGTTTCTATGCTTGTGCTTGTAAGTATGAATATGACTAATTTGTTTATGACCCTCATTTATAATGCATGCTCAAAATTAACAATGAATAAATAAATTTTATTATATTAAAAAATATTACTTTATTGCATGCTTTTAGGGACAAACATAACAACAAGTTTAAAATAAATATTCCAATTATTTTGTGCTCACATTATTTTAATTTTTGTGTTTGTGTTTTTATGGTTGTGTTTGTAAGTATGAACACGACTTATTTGTTAATGGTCCTCACTCCACATTTTATGAAGACTTGCCCTTTCAAAATTTTCAGTTTGTAATAGAGGTTTTTCCAAATGGATGCCAAAGAGAATGATTGTTAGGTCTCATTGTTGCTAGGGGTGTTCAGAATCCAATTTAATCCACTCAATCCATCTGATTCGTGGAAATATGATCCCTAAAAATCCAATCCATGGATTGGTAGTTTGGATTGGGTTAAAAATTTGAAAGTCCGTAGTCGGTGGATTAGATATGGATTTACTTCTATAAATCTGTAAAAATCCGCAAATATGCAAAAACATAAAAAATATTTATTTAATAAAAATTAAACTTGTAAATATGACATTATACTTACTAATAAATAAATAAGTTAAAATATAATTAGATTAACACCATATTATATCTTATTTGATAATAATATAAAATAAAAATAATTAAATAAAAAATATAGCTTCCTAAATAGTTAATTTTCATGTATTGATCTAAATAATTTTTTTGTGTGTGTTATATTTTGAAATTTTGAATGCATTTTCTAACTTTATTTAACCAATTAGTTTATTTAAATCTTATTTAATTTTGAATTTGATCGGTAGTAAAATCATTTTCATATTAAGTCTTTTATTTAGTTAGTTCATGGATATGACATGATTAAAAATATTTTTTTAGCCCGCAAACTAATCCGCAAAATGGTGGATTGGATATGGATTAGATCAAAGCTGCATCTGATTTGTAGACGTATGGATTGGATTTGAATTGAATTTCACCAATCCGTGGATTTGATTCGATTAAAAATTTATAATCCGTAAAATCATGGATCAGATATGGATTAATGTCCAGTTTGTAAAATTTGATCCGCGAACACCCTTAATTGTTGTCATCGTATATATGATCATTATATCCACAATGAATTAACTTTTCTATTTGAAATCTTTATCCTAGTAACCATGGGCGGCCCCAATTAAGGCTCAGGAGAGGTTTCAGCCCCTTTTGGGCCTTAAGTTTCTTAAACTATGTCCTTTTAGCCCTTTTAATTGTTAGATCCAATACTATTATTTTAAGGTAGCGTTTATAGTTTGGATTAGAGTGAGAATCTTGAGGAGTGAGAATTCTAGGATTGGGAGTGTGGAGTGGGAGTGAGAGTAGATTGCTTACTTACACTGGAATGAAAGTATGGAATGAAGATCATAATTCAATTTATGTGTTTACCTTGTCTTGGATTGGGAGTAAATAATTTTAAATTATAATTTTACCCTTATTTAAAGAATTATAGTTTTTAATTACAAAATTATTAAAAATATATTTTAAGAATAAAATATTTACTTTGTTATATTTGTAAATTTATAATAATTATTAAGATTATTAATTATGTACATCAATTTTTTTTATTAATTCTAATTTTAATTATGTAAATTAAAAATTATTGATAAGGGCAACATAAATGAAACATTCTACTATTAACATAGTACAAAATTAATATTTTCTTAGAATAAACTATTTATTATTATTAATTATTAATATTAAATAAATATAATACTATTATTTTTAAATAAATATAGTAATATTATATTTTCAAATAAAGATAGTATATATTAATATTATTTTTTCTCTATTAATATTATTTTTTCTCTATTATTTTAAGTATTTTTAACTTAGAATCAATGCAAATTATTATTTAGTTAAATATAAAAATATTATTTAAATAAATATAATATTATTTATTTTATTTTATTAAATATAATTATATTAAATAAATATAATAACATTATATTTTCAAATAAAGATAGTATATAGTAATATTATTAATTCTCTATTAATATAATAATATTATTTTTAAGTAATTTTAACTTAGAATCAATGCAAATTATTATTTAGTTAAATATGAGGATATTATTTAAATAGATATAATATTATTGATTTTATTTTATCAAATATAATCATATTAAATTTAATAAAAGGAGGTTTAAAAAAGAAGGGGTGGGAGTGGATTTTCACTCCCATCTCCTCCTATGAGAGTCCCAATCCCACTTACCACTCCAAAAATAGGTGGAACCCACGGAGTGAGATTCACAATCATCCCTTAAAATATAGAAATAAACACTGGAGTGAAAGGAATTTACATTCCTTAATTCCACTCCAGAAAGTAAACACAACATAAGTGTTATGACTTTTAAATTAAACCCATTTAAATGGTTAAGACTTGTAATTATAGACCTAATTTTAAAATTTGGTTAAATTAAAATCTAAAATTAACTTACAAAACTCACCGTTTTAATATTAACAATAAAAAAATTAAAGGAATATAAAAACTAAGTAAATCTCAAAATCATAAATAGTGAATCTCTTAATCACAACTTAGACTTGGCCATCAACACCATTGTCGTAAATTTGTCGATGTCGTCTATTCCTACTATTGCCAGCCCGTTGTCATTTGCTGTTGCGCTTGCTACGACTACCACTAGACCAACCATAGATTTGAAACATGTATTGTGCCAGTTATGAAATGATGATTTTTGGCCGAATGAAGAGTTAAATATTTTACATCTCTATTCATCAATTTATATTTTGATAGTTATATGCAAAACTCCAAAAGTAGATGTTCATTGTTATTAGTGAGCAAAACTTTGACATTAAAATTCAAATGAAAAGTTAGTGGGATAATGGAAATGGGGAAAAAGCGAAAATGGCTTATTGTATAAACAAATGAACAACTGGACAGATAAAATTTATAAACATGTTGTTTAATATTCTAACATTTATGTGAGCCCCATTAAATGTATTATGAAATAATATTTTTGTAATATCGATTTTGTATTAGATTATTCATTCTTGTTGCAGTTATTCAATTAGTTAGGATTTAGCCATTATTGTGGAATTTAAGCTAATAATAACTCTAGTTGATTTGAAATATGGAGAAATTGTTTAAAATGAAATCACCACTCCCACCTCCTACGAGAACTAGTGATTGTTCATATAAACTCAATTTACAAAATTTGCTTGCTTGTCGATCTTGGCTTATGACCTTGCATTGATAGTTATAATTGTAATATTCAGGATCAAATTCGAAGACCATACTTTACAAAGGGGTCATTTCAACCTAAGGGGCATAATTTTAAATTTGAGAAATGTGGAAATTAACGATGACAATATGTTTCGAATTGGTTCATGGTTTTAATATAGTATAAAACAAGAGTTTGCATTTTGCCTTTTTTGTTATCTTTTCAAAAAAGACAATGGGGATCAAGCAAGCAGTAATACTTTTACTAGGAAATGATTTAAAAATTGTAAACATAAAGAAAAATTAAATATTCATGAAGGAGGTCTCAATAGTGCTTAGGCAGAAATGTGAAAGATTGATGAATCAAAAGCAGCATATTGCTACATTTTTTGAAAGAAAATTTGAGAAAACTCAAAGTCAACATGAAACTTGCTTGAATACTATTGTCGATTGTACTTAATTTCTTTTAAATCGTGGGCATGATGACTCTAATGGTTCAAGTAATCGAGGGAATTTTCCTAAGCTTTTATAGTCCCTTATTGATCATAATAAAGATATTAATGTTGTTACTTTTAGAAACAATCCCCTAAATCTGCAAGCAATGTCTCCAAAGATTTAAAAAGACATTGTAAGTTATGCTTTAATTGAAACTACTAATGCTATTATTAGGGAGATGGATGGTACCATTATTTTCAATTCTAATTGATGAGTCTTATGATATATCTATAAAGGAGCAAATGGCCGTTGTATTATGTATATGGATAACAATGTATGAGGTTGAAAGTTTTGTCGGCATTGATATGTTTCTAGTACTACAACTAGCTCACTTAATAATATGTTTTCAAGGCTTGGATTGAGTTTGTCAATGTTATGTGGGCAAGGTTATGATGGGCATGTAATAAGCAGGGTAAGTTCAATGATTTGAAAAAACTCATTTTAGAGGAGAATGAATCAACTTATTATGTTTATTGTTTCGCTCATCAACTTCAGTCGACTCTTATTTCTGTGGCAAAAAAGCATGAAGTTAATTCTTTATTCATTGTAGTTTCCTACTTAATATTGGTGGAGCATTAGCTCCATGACAAATAGGCTCTTGCAGTTATTGAAGCATTGGGTAAAGGCGAGCTTTCAAGTGGCTAAGGTCTAAATAAGTAGATTACTTTAAAATGTCCTATTGATACTCATTGATATTCTTATTATGGTAGTTAATGAGCATAATTTTCTATGTTCCCATATGTGGTTGATATGCTTGAGATAATAGAAGTTAAAGAAACTTCTGAACAAAGATTTCAAGCTAAAACACATTGAAGTTGATGAAATTGTTTAATTTTGTATTTTGCTTATTCTTGATGAAAAATACTATTGGTTGATGTATTTGTTTGTATTGACAATGAAGCTATTATGTAACATTTTCAAAATAGGAAACATGTCAAGAACAATGGAAGAAGTGTTGAAAATGATTAGGTCAATGAAGTCGAATATTTTAGTTATTAGTTTTTCTATTAGTTCTTATTATCTTGTCCAATTTTTTTAATCAATTTATACTAAGCCGCCCTTTCTGAATTTATTTCTTGGGTCTGCCACTGTCAATGATAAAGATAAAATCATCACTATAGACGTAGAAAAGGTACACAATTAGACAATGAAATATATATTTCGCTAATTATTGTAAACAATCTTTTATTCATAAAAAATTAGTAATTTATATCTTCCGTTATTGACATTACATGCTCAATATATATAAAAAAATTTACTTTATAAATTAGGTCTAATAATGTATGCTTAAACTGAAAAAATGAATAAATTAATTTTATTATATTAAAAAACTGTTATTTTATTGCATGTCTTTAGGAACAAACATAACAATAAGTTTAAAACAAATACCGCAATTATGTGTGTACACATTTACTTTTATTTTTATGTTTGTTTTTCTATGCTGGTGTTGATAAGTATGATCATGACTTATTCCTTGATGGTCCTCATTGCACATTTTATGAAAACTTGAGTTTTTTAAATGTTTCAGTTTATTCTTGTTAGGAAATGTTGATGTCGAAATCTGATTGAGTCGGTTAGCGACTTGATACCAGACTCCCGCATCAGCATTAGATTTATTTGGTAGAGAATCGATTGGTCAATCGTCTAGATGTCCTGCAACCATCGGCGATTAATCTGTGAATACCTGAAATCATAGAAGACGGTTAGAGGCGCCGGAAGTTTTTCCGGCGTGAAGCCTCCGACGCTCAAGTCAGTTTCTAGGCCTTTCGGAAAAATTTGTGCCACCACTCACGTGGCTTAATAAGCATTGCCTTCAAACCCAAAGCTTTTCGAGTAATTTACAGAAAGTAAAGTATAGTGTAAAAGCAAGAATTTTCCATGTGAGGAAGAGAGCCCAAAAAACACCCCCTGGAGAAGAGAGAAAAAATAAATAAAATCCCCCCTAGGTAACTCCCCACTCCCCTCTTTCCCCCCTTGTTCTCTCCCACTTTTCGGGAGTTATGGATGAGATAAAAGCCATGCCCCCACTCTCCCTTTTTTCCTCCTTTTATCCGTTACCAAACACCAGTCCCCCAGTTTCTAGTGTTGAGAGCTTTAACGAATCAAGACTGGAAACTATATAAATTTTAAAGTGAACTCGAGGTGGTTGCCATAAATCGGCTCGGGATTGCTTAAATTAACCTTGCCCTTAACAAAGAAGTTTCAAGTTTTAAACTTTTACATGCCCTTAAATATACCACTTTCCTACTCACATAATCATGTAAAGCATGTTTCATAAGTTTAGGTATTTATCTCACTTGAAGTAGGTTTTAAGACTTAGTCATTTATCTGCTTTAGAACATTTTTCGCTCATATAACTCTTGCTCGCATAATCTTAGTCGGGCAAGAGAGAACTTTGACTTCGTTTCACTGCGAGGAGGTTTGGAGACTGTAAGCCTTTTACTTGTAGTACCTTTTTTTTTTCTTTCTGCTTGGCTTCACATGGTCGGGCAGATTCTAGCAAGCTTGACTTCTTATCTCGCCATCGAGCAGGCTTTGAGACTTTGGAGCATTTACTTGCCTTAGAAACTTTTTGAAATTTTCATTGTTTGCTCGGCTTCACATGGTCGAGCAGATTCTGGCAAGCTTGGCTTCCTGTCTCGCCATCGAGGAGGCTTTGAGACTTGTGGAGCTTTTCCATGCCTTAGGAGATTTTTAGAACTTTTGTAGTCTGCTCGCCTTCGCTTGGTCAAACAGATCCTGGCATGCTTCGCTTTCTGTCCTGCCATAAAATAGACTTTGAGACTTTGGAGCCTTTGCATGCCTTGGAAGATTTCTGAAACTTTTGTAGTCTGCTCGCCTTCGCTTGGTCGAGCAGATCTTGGCATGCTTGGCTTCTAGTGAGCCTTTGCATGCCTTAGGAATTTTTATAACACTTGAGGGTCTGCTCGCCTTCGCTTGGTCGAGCAGATCCTGGCACGCTTGGCTTCTTGTCTCGCCATAAAATAGGCTTTGAGACTTGGTGAGCCTTTGCATGCCTTAGGAATTTTTATAACACTTAAGGGTCTGCTCGCCTTTACTTGGTCGAGCATATCTTGGCACGCTTGGCTTCTGGTCTCACTATAAAACAAGCTTTGAGACTTAGTGAGCCTTTGCATGCCTTAGGAATTTTTATAATACTTGAGGGTCTGCTCGCCTTCGCTTGGTCGAGCAGATCCTGGCACGCTTGGCTTCTGGTCTCGCCATAAAACAGGCTTTGAGACTTGGTGAGCCTTTGCATGCCTTAGAAATTTTTATAACACTTGAGGGTCTGCTCACTTTAGCTTGGTCGAGCAGATCCTGGCACGCTTGGCTTCTAGTCTCGCCATAAAACAGGCTTTGAGACTTGGTGAGCCTTTGCATGCCTTAGGAATTTTTATAACACTTGAGAGTCTGCTCGCCTTTGCTTGGTCGAGCAGATCCTGGCACGCTTGGCTTCTGGTCTCGCCATAAAACAGGCTTTGAGACTTGGTGAGCCTTTGCATGCCTTAGGAATTTTTATAACACTTGAGGGTCTGCTCGCCTTTGCTTGGTCGAGCAGATCCTGGCACGCTTGGCTTCTGGTCTCGCCATAAAACAGGCTTTGAGACTTGGTGAGCCTTTGCATGCCTTAGGAATTTTTATAATACTTGAGGGTCTGCTTGCCTTCGCTTGGTCGAGTAAATCCTGGCACACTTGGCTTCTGGTCTCGCCATAAAATAGACTTTGAGACTTGGTGAGCCTTTGCATGCCTTATTAGTAAACTTTGATTGGCTTCTCAACGCTAGCCTAGCTCTCATTTCTTAAATTATTCTCATATTGAGTAACTTTCAAGAAATCAAGTTAACTAAGTTATACCGTCAGCCCTAATATGAGCGCAATCAATTTAATGAATATAAGGTATCCTCATCGCATATAGCAGAATTTAGAGAAACAATTAAATTTTCATAGAAAAAACTGCTTGTAAATCAAAATATAACTTCTGACCTGTTCTGATTCCTATAAATGTGTGCCTTCGATGTGCTCTTATTTGAGGTTTTTTCTTTAAATCCTTAAATATGGATTTGCTCTGCAAATTGATCAGCTGTAATAAACTATCAAAAATTTAATTTCTAACCTATAACGTATAATTTGTCCAGAAAATAGCTCACATTTACAACTTGTGCTTTAGCTATTTATATATGTTTGGGCCTTTAATGGATAAACATCCTTGGTGTTTTTCTTACCATCTATAATATTTGGTTAGCAATATTATTAAAGACCTTTGCTAAAGGTGCAGAGCACCATTTACTAACACTATAGATATTGAAATTTATATATAAAATAAATCATATTATATAAAATATGTAATCAACAAATAAATGGTAATATAAAAGTTTAAGCAAAGTCATATCACTGTATCAAGGAAATACGATCTCATGCTAACCCAAGTTCCATCAATCCTTAGATCAAGCATGTTGTGTGCTAATATATGGCTATGCTATATATTCTATAATATGTAATCTTAACTATTTTTCATTAACGGCTTAATAAGTCAAAACCCCATCCATAAGATTTTTGAAGTCAGGTAGTGGATTTAAAGGATAAATATAAAACTGAGGTTTTAGAACAAGTGCACCTGAGATTGTGCTCTGCATTATTTCATTGGTACGTCATCAAACAAATCCCGAGCTTGACTCTGCTTTGCTCCCTTCTTAGAATTATTTTGGATTTTAGTCCTTTGCTCTTGCGCAATGTTCTATTGAGCGTCACTCCCTGTAATTTCAGTTGCAGCCTTTGTTTTCCAGTCCAATTAATCTCACCATCTTGATTGTTCCTATGTAGAGTCCTAAGCTTGCTCTTTACAATTTGAGGCTGCGATTTTTTTTTTTATTCTATCAATCATTTTGTCTAACGCTTACTGTGCGTGATCTCGTATCACCACTTTTAACAAATATCATCTGAAACCTGTTTCTGAAATTACAATCTGACACATCTCTGCATCCAATTAGTAATTAAATATCATTCGAAATGATTAAACCCATCAAAATGCATGCTGAAACCGTGGCATAATCCGATTGGGAAAGTGGTTAAAATCTTAATATCTAAACTTGTATGCGTGCAAGACTTTAATGGTAAGCACATGATCAGCAATTGACTATAAACCAACAAGCATGTGGCCACTAGTTTGTGATATGATTTCATATATTCAGTATATGTATTTTTTAAATCTATCCTCTATAATCAATTTCTCATGCTCATGAAAGCCAAATCACAATTGATCATTTGATGCAATATATCATGCACACAAACAAATAAATTGAAAGTAATTGCAGTAATTTAATTGGAAATACAAGTGGAGATGAATCTGTGACAGATTTTACCGATCTGAAGCTTCTAAATGCCAACATTGGGTTAGTTTTTTACCGATTCGCTTCGCTTCTTTCACGTGAGTTCAGAAATAAAAGACAGGTTGCTTCAATTCACACATGATAATATTTTGCCTTCGCTTTGGCTAGATGAAAGTTGATAGAGATAACAAATTGGCTTCTTGTATCGATCCCCACAGACGGCGCCAAATGTTGATGTCGAAATCCGATTGAGTCGGTTAGCGACTTGATACCAAACTCCCGCATCAACTTTAGATTTATTTGGTAGAGAATCGATTGGTCAATTGTCTAGATGTCCTGCAACCACCGGCGATTAATCTGTGAATACCGGAAATCATAGAAGACGGTCAGAGGCGCCGGAAGTTTTTCCGGCGTGAAGCCTCCGACGCTCAAGTCAGTTTCTAGGCCTTTCGGAAAAATTTGTGCCACCACTCATGTGGCTTAATAAGCATTGCCTTCAAACCCAAAGCTTTTCGAGTAATTTACAGAAAGTAAAGTATAGTGTAAAAGCAAGAAATTTCCATGAGAGGAAGAGAGCCCAAAAAACACCCCCCGGAGAAGAGAGAAAAAATAAATAAAATCCCCCCTAGGTAACTCCCCACTCCCCTCTTTCCCCCCTTGTTCTCTCCCACTTTTCGGAAGTTATGGATGAGATAAAAGTCATGCCCCCACTCTCCCTTTTTTCCTCCTTTTATCCGTTACCAAACAGGAAATATATCTTATTTTTCAATAAGGATTTTTTAGGATATTTTCCTTTTTTTGGTAGGATTTCTATTTAAATAATAAGTAATTTTTTCTTTGGGACTTGTCTTATTTAAGGAGGAATATAACTAGTATAAAAAAAATAATATTTCTCCTACAATAAATAATCACTATATATAGGGAGGTTGAGTTCACTTATTTATATAACACAACAATTAATTCTCTGCAAGTAAACAGTTTCTTGTGTGTGAGAAACAATAAAACTATTGAAAGATTGAGTGTTATTGGCGTTTTTGGTGTGAGAAAAAATACTAGAATGATCGTAATAATTTTTTACATAGTATATTTTTCTCTCGTCATCCTTGGTGGCCGTAGTTTTTCTTCAGTATAGAAATTTCCACGTAAATTCTTGTGTTGTGTGACTAGTTTTATTCTCCGTCTAATTTTACTTATTATTTATTTGGTATTTTTTATTTATGGAATCTTGGGCGGGATTAAAATTCTCCAATAATTCTAAAGAGTTTTCCGTAAGGATGCCACATAATTAAGTTAGTATTTGCCCATTCAAAAAAAAAAATGGTTTAGTATTTGCGGAACTCCGAAGACAGTACATGTTGTCTAGTGTGTTGAAGCCTGACAACCGACAATATCGAGGATGTCATCCACAAGTGGTTCGAAAGTCATGTGTGTTGTCACGTGATATCATAAACCAAATATAATCAAAACGACACAAGCCTGTTGTCGTTTTGGGTTCACTTAAATTTCGCATGCTTGGCACGTGAGAAAGGCATATACGGTTGTTGGTATTGGCGGGAATCCAGCTGGGCAAGTAACAGCAACTAACAAACGGGGAAACAACCTTTGTAAAGGCTGAAGAAAATGACATGAACGAGTCATCAAGCATAATGGCTTTAAGATGAAGATTAAAGATAAAAAATTATTGTTACAAAAAAAAAAAAAAATTGAACAAAACACGAGGGAGGGGAGAGCCTACAACATCCATATTTGAAATTCTGGTACTCAAATAAATTATTGTCTCTCTGAATGAAGGAGTATTTTTTTGAGATTAATGGGTTTTTTGCTCTAAGCAAGTGCACATTTAGCTTTATCGATATATGTGAATTTTTTTGTTTTGTTTTTGGTTTCTGGTTTTGGAGAGCAAACTTCTCTGAACTTGAATTTATATTGAAGTTGAACTTTAATTAATGTCATAGAAATTTCATATTCGTAGATTTCCTTCATTAAATTTCCACTTTAGTTAGGAAAAGATCTGGCGGTCACGGTCCGTCGTAACCTATGGTAGAACATCATGCAAAATGATTCGACCAGTGTAAAAATTAATAATTAATTTCATGAAGTGGATAATTTTAACATAAATAGAATTAAATTACCCTAATTAATTTTATGCAAATCGATTCGATTTAATATTTTAGTCTTGAGCACAATTGAAATTGTTGTTTTTTTTAATTAAAAAAATGAACTTTAGTATTTTTCAATCTGTGGCGGGACCGTACTAACATCAAATCTCTTGCGCCACTTTATTTCACTAATTGAAAATTAATTTGTATCTACTGTAATAAGACTCCATGAAGTAAAAAGAAAATAGAAGTATTGAAATTTTTTTAATAGAATGATCGATTATGAACATACGGCTATATATATATATATATATTGCGAGGGTTATGCTTGTTTCAACTATCTTAAGAAACTAGTTAATTAATCTGCACTGCTAATTCTTTAAAATGTATAGCAGGTTCGCCTCGATGAAAGGTGCCCATCTTCACAGAAAAAGAAGGCGAAGATGAAATTGTAACAAACATCAACAAAGGATTTAAAGAGCCTAGAGGCAACATTAGGGTCAACGATGGACACAGGGTTGACTGCAGAAGCATATGATGGCTTGGGGATGGTATTAGGGTACGGGGTGGAAGGATTTGTGGTGGTGATGCCCGGTATGTCTCCCTACCTAAGCGTTATTTGGTTCAATGTTGTTCTATTAATGTTGAGTTGCTCTGAAAAAAATAAAAAAGAAAGAAAGAAAGATAACTATTTGCCGCAATTTGTAATATGTATCTAATGGATAAATGTATTCGCAAACGAATTATCCAAGACATCTTTTCCATTAATTGAAAATTATTTCACTAATTGAAAATTAATTTGTATCTACTGTAATAAGACTCCATGAAGTAAAAAGAAAATAGAAGTATTGAAATTTTTTTAATAGAATGATCGATTATGAAATTAATTTGGTTCAATGTTGTTCTATTAATGTTGAGTTGCTCTGAAAAAAATAAAAAAGAAAGAAAGAAAGATAACTATTTGCCGCAATTTGTAATATGTATCTAATGGATAAATGTATTCGCAAACGAATTATCCAAGACATCTTTTCCATTAGTATCTTAGGGAATGTTAATTTTATTTAAACATATGAAGAAATTATTCAGAAAAATGACTCAGAAATAAGAAAGGAGAAATATAATTAACAAACAAGTGAATAACTCTTTTAATTTATTCAAAACAGGAGAAATAAGTAAATGGACATAAGCGATGATGCTAACGGTTTGTTTAAATTTGTCCATGTCTTCCTTAGAACAATAAACTTGAAAATAATTCAAAATACAACACATACACACACACACACACACTCCTAGATATTCAACTTAACCCAACTCACATCTAATTACATCTTACAACTAAATTAGAAGTAAAAATATGTATTGCATCAAATTAAAATCATCTAGTACATAAGTTTGAAGTTTAGCTCAAAATCTGGTAATGCAGCTGCCACCAGAGCAGCTTTTGTAATGGGAACAATTGAATCTCGTCCATCGTCCATCGTTTCATAAGCTAATGCAGAAAAAAAGATTGATTATTTAGTGAATTTGGAATAGTTTTAAGTTCTAAAAGTAATAAAAGCCCTAATGGTGACATAATGAGAAAAAAAATCAATGCTAGAATTATACGGTTTTATAGTTTTAATTGAAAAACAATGTTAATTATTTGCTTAACATCATAACACCATGTGATTTTACAATTGTTTGTCGCCATTATGTAGAATCCTTTGGTTCAAATATCATTACTCTTTAAGCTCTAAGAATAATGATGATTATGAGTAGTGTATGTTTAATGGGCTTGAATAGGTGCTTAGGGGCCATGGTATTGAATCTGACTGATACAAAAATAAATTATTGAATCTATTCATAACTAATTATTTTAAAAATTACAGCAATATCAAGTTGGCATAAACTTTTAAAGATAGATGAAATTACAAAGAAATGAAAAAGAAGAATACAGATAGAAGATCAGTGATACACTTACAAAGTTGGAATACAAATAGATGTGGAAATATACAAATAGAATCACGGATAAGGCTAAGTAACTAATCATTATACGGCTCTATAAGATAAAGCCTATCATTATTCTTATCAAACAAGGCGACACACAAGTTAGAATACAAACTTTATAACCCAATCATTATTCTTATTAGAAAACAATCCTTTTATTCAAATCAATATAAATAATTAAGTAAATAACTTCCCCGACCAAGCATTATTGTGAACGTTAATCTATTTGGGCCGATGTCCTAACTGGGCTGATGTGATGGCTGCTTTAATGGCATTAATCACCTCATCGCCTACCAGGAAAGTTTTGGTTAACACTTCATTAGGAATTGGCGGTGTTGTATTAAACAGACTTGAGTGCACGAACTGAGTGCCAGGTAATTGGCTGTTGAAAGAAGGGAAGAAAAGAACATTTTCTTTTCCGACATTTAGCTGGAAGTGAACCAGTCCTCTAGGAATTAGAAACAGCATCCCGGCTGTCACAACCTTTGAGTAAAACACATTGTCAGTTGTTATGATTCCTACGAGCACTGTTCCTCTAATGACAATACTTGACTCGCTTGAGCGAGGATGTAAATGAGGAGGGTTGATTCCACCAACAGCAAGGTCAACTCGATTTGTTGAAATTCCTTGAGTGTTGACCCCTGGAAATTCATGAACATTGCCTTCAGTTACTGCACGTCCGAAGGCATTTGACAAGTTTCCTTCTTCGGACAAATCGAAGAAAAAATCATCGGAAGTTACTTCAGTTTCAGATTTGCAAGGGAAGCCATTCACAGAGATTTTGGCATCCAAATCTGCGATACAGATGTCTTGTAGAGGATCGGGATCAGCTGCATTTGATGATGAGGGGAGAATCAGTAACGCTGTTAGGCAGCATAGGAGCCTTGAAGAGATCATGGCTGTGATTAAAATCTAAACTGCTCGATTGCAGCTGGTCGATAGATTGCGAAGAGGATCGTGGCTCTATTTATTAATTTGATCCTACAAATCTTTTCTTAATTAGGACACGCTTATCTATCAAATATAGTAATTTTTTAGGAACTATATATGATGAGCTCTTGAGAATTCTTTTTTCGCAAAAAGATCGCAACAAGATCTATTATATTTAATTAATTTAATATGGGACACACTACACTGTCAGATGACAAAACATTAGGGGGCTGTCTTATATAAACCTTTCTCTTTATTGAAATTTATTTCATTTTAATAATTCTTGTTACTTATTATATATAATAAAAGCATATATCTAATAATTTTCATTACCTACACCAAATATATTACATATGTTCTTATATAACAATTAACAAGTAACAAGAATGACTAAAATTAATTAATGAGTTTGTCCAAAATGATCACCAAAGATATTAAATACGTTATACATGCTCTTACACAACAAGTAACAAGAAGTATTAAAATTGGATAAATTTCAATGAGTTTGCGCAAAATGATCAACGAATCCATGTGAAACCAATTTCTCTTTTTGTTTTGGCTTTAGTTGAATATATAATTCTTCAAGGGGTGAAGTTCATTATCTCTCCCTAACTAACTATCATTTTGTTTACTCCAGGTCTATTCATGTTACTTTGCTTGTGGAAAAAAAAAAAAAAAAAAACCAAGAATGTGTTGAAGTCAACAAATTGTTGGTTGCACCAACAATTGTAGAGAAGCAAAATCAAAATTGATTTTGTAGCCGAAAAGAAAGAATTGACAAAGGGGATGAATTTGAAAAATAATAATAATTAAAAATTATATTTTTAATTATTTTATTCTTTGCATAGTAATTCATTTCTCCTATAAATAGTTCAGGATTTCATTCATTTAAAATCATCCCAAAATTGTTAAGCTTATAAATTTCTAAGCTTTTGAGAGAAGTGAGAGAAGTGTGTCTAGGGAATTTATCTTTCTTGCAGAGTGTGAGAGTATTGGGTATATTTGGGTTTCTGGGAAGTGAGATTCGTTAATCAAATATTTGTACTCTATTAATTGTTAAATAAACAATTATTCTTTCTTGCCTTCGTGGATGTAGGTTTAACTACCGAACCACGTAATTCTTGTGTCCTTTATTTTTCTGTAATTGTTTGGTGCTCTTGATTCCGCATTCCGCGCACAACAGAATGACCGATCACTAGTTGCTGCAATTTGGCATATGCAAAAATATGTACGCAAAGAAATTACTCGAGTCCTCCTACGTACTTTCCTATTAATAACTTAGGAAATTTTAATTTTGTTTTAACATCTTAAGAAATATTTGGAAAAATTACATAGAAACAAGATAAAAGAAATATAATTGATAAACAACTCTTTTCTATTCAAAACAAGATAAATAATAAATGAACATAAGCTATGATGCTAAGTTTGGTTCAAGTTTGTCCATGTCATCCTTTATTTCAAATAAATTATATTGCTACTCTCAAATATTGGATTCTTGACATTAATGGGTTTTATGTTCTACTGAAGGCGCACTTATCTTTACTAATAAATGTGAAATTTGCTGAAGCAAATGACAATAATTTTCCGCCATGTCCATTTTTTAAAACTTCGCTATACTTTTTTGCATTCTAGAGAAGAGAAAGAAAATTTTACTTGTAGAAAATCCATTCAGAAAGAGAAAAATTGGAAGAAAAAGGAAGCAAGTAAAGAGTTGAAAGTGAAGGGTCTTTTGGTTTTTG
>NW_006262075.1:18107322-18120172 GCF_000493195.1 Citrus x clementina
CTTTCCACCATATCCTAATATTCTTCTAAGATAGTAACTCCAATCCTCTAAAAATTGAGATACCGAAATTGAAAGATGCCAAAGTCATATGCATCCTCGTAACAAGTCTTTTAAACACTTTACATCATCTTTTTGAATATTCAAAGAGAACATTCTATTTTTTGACATTTTCACCTTCATAATTAAGTTTCTTTTGTCATCTCTTATAAAAGGACTATGATCTTTCATGTGAATATTATAGCCTTTTTGTAAGAGTTGACCTAAGCTCAAGATGTTTCTTTTTATATTGGGCGTAGAGTAAACATTTTAAATAAATTGATGTCTTCCATTTTTTTTAAACAATTAAGGCTTTTATCTCTCCTTTTCACTATTCTTTGGAATCATCTCTGAATGATACATTGCTATTTAATGATTCATCTAGCTCCATGAACACATTTTTTCTTCCATATTTATGATTGCTCGCACTAGTATCAAGATACTAGGCACTTGTGACCTCTATAATTGTCCTAGTATGCTAGTAGTATTGTTTTATTCTCTTCAGTCTTCTCTTCCATATAATTGTTCTTCTCCTCAACTTTATTATTGGGAGTCTTAACATTCAAAAGCATAATGGCCAAACTTTTAGCAATTGTAGCACTATACTTAGGATTTGTCATACCTCAATCTTGGGTTGCCTCTTCCTCATATTCTGATTGAGCATTCTCCTCTTTCATAACTAGAGTTATTGGTGTTGAAATTCCTGTCTAGTCCTTGACCACAACCTCTACCTTATCCTTAGCCTCTAACTTGGACATATTGGTTTTTCCTGTTGACGGAGCTTTCTTCTCTCTTCTTCGAATTGATTTCCATCTTGAGGAGTTGTTCTTCAATCCCATGCTTCTTCTTTCATATATTTTTTGTAGGCTTGCAACCTTTCTTGAAGTTGCTCATCGTTTCATAGCAACAATCACAACTTGGGTAAAATAATCCGAAATAGATTTAGATACCTTCATATGAAAAGATTCAAATTCTTTTTTTAATATTTGGAGATGAACTTTCTTAACTTATTCATCTCCTTTGTAAGAGGTCTGTAACTTATCCCATACTTTTTTTAAGGAGGTAGCGTTGAAAAATCTGTTCAAAAGCATCTTTATTTAATGTTTGAAAGATGAAATATTTTTCTTTCTTCTCTTTCATTTTCAAGTCTTTCAAATTCTTCTTTTGTGTCGCAATTAAAGTAACTTCATCTTCTAGTACAGTAAAACATTTCTCTACAACTTCACATACATCACGTGCACCTATACATCACGTGCACCTAATAGAGCCATCATTTTGATACTCCATTTTGATCCCTTTAATTGTGGATCATGGAACAACACATTCCATAACTCACAAATTAAGTGAGAATTTGGAGATTATGAATGCACGTATAGATCCATAACATCAAAAACTTTAGGAGAGATTTAGAGCAAAAAATTAAATTTTTTTGTGAAAGTTGACTCTCAAAGTCAATGGTCAATTGTTGACCGGTCAACATCTTAGCATGGTCAATGGCTCGGTGATGTAGTCAACTAGATGCGGCTTATGGAAAAGAAATTTATCTAATTGGTGTTTATGTACAGGATGGGATGTGAAATTTAACCCAAAAAAAAAAAAAACTTTTGACACTTTTACTGAAATTTGAATTATATAAAAGGACATAAATGTGTATGTGAAGGATTCAAAAGTTGCTTATTTAAATTCTAATTAGGTAAAGGGCTAAAAAATTAGTTTATCATTTACGCACCTCCTAACTTTACAAGTAACAAAATAAATTGAAAAATTAACATTTCACAAATAAATTATTCAAGAATTCCTACTTCCACATTAATATCAAAGAAACCTTATTTTCATTTAACATAGTAAGAAATTAATCGGAAAAATGACAAAAAAAAAAAAACAAGAGAGAAGAAATATAATTAACAATTAACAACTCTTTCATTCAAAATAAGTATGTATTGACACAAGCAAACAACATATACATCTGACTCACAACCTATGGATTGTTATATGCTCTAAACACAAAACTTAAAGTCAAATATACACATGCTATAATTAAAAAAGTTGACAATGCAAGCTCCCAGTAGAGCAGCATTGTAGTCAAAACATTGGAATCCCAGCCACCGTTTGATTCATTTCCAAAGGCCTGGATGACAGCGAAGAGAATCAACTACAAAATTTGACAGACTTTCCATGGAAGTGAATCTGGTATATCGCTAAGTCGATGATGGCACGATTACTCAAATAAATTTATTGTTTCTCTCAATATTGGGATGTTTCTTGAGATCGATGGATTTTGCTCCTTGTAAGGCACATTAATCTTTAGTGATAAATGTCAAATTTGGTAGAGCAAATGACAGAAGTTCTTATGCCATGTCTATTTTGTAAATCTTTGATAGAATTTTGTGTATTCTGGGGAAAAGATGGAGCAAGTAAATTGCTCTAGAAATTTTTCTTTGCTTTGTGTGGAGAATAGGTGACTGCGAATTTTGATTTTATATTGAATTTAAAAGCTTAATGTCATAAATATTAGATTTGAAGAATCTATCTCTCAGATTTCCTCCATTAAATTAAACTTTGGGAAAAGATATAGCGGCGATACTGCATCGTAAGATATGATAAAACACCAAGTAAAATGATTCAAGAAAGTAGAAATTGGTAACTAATTTCAAAAGTTGAGTTTAAGGAAAAGATTAATTAGCCTCTTGGGTGTAGCTTGGCTGCTTGTAAATATAGACCTGTGGTCACCTAAATTTGAATAATAGGAAGAAAAATTGGTATTTAGAGGGTGAGATTTCTCATCCATCATCCCCATCTAAGCCTTTAAGCAAATAGTATTTTGTAATATTATTTAATTAGAGTGATGATATAGCCACAAACTCTTGTACAAATGGATGCGGTATTAATTCATTGGTTGAATGAAAATAAAAAATAATAAAAATAAATCATGTGGGCCAAGAGATATTTAATTCAACCAATTTTATTATGTCACAGACTGTTGTGAAAATTTTAATATACTCGCAAGCGCACAAATCTAGAGATAGAATAGTGGTAACGAGGTCGATCCCACAGGGATTGTTATAAATTGAAAAGTCTAATTTAAATCTAAAATTAATATTAATTCTAACCTAGTTGAGCAAATTGAGTTTTAAGAGAAATTAAACTAATTAAGCTAAGAAAACAATTAAAGTAAATGAAATTTCAACAAGACGAAAATTACCAAGGTTTTAGAATCCACCACTATTCAACTAGTAATTATCTAATTATTAATTAATCCCCAATTTTAGAGTGACAACTCGAAATCAATCTATGTCATCTCATAGATATAACAATTAACCCCAAATAAAATTAATTTTGTGTAGGTTCTTTTTCTGCTTAATAGTATGACTTCTAAGAAGCTCATGTAAACATATTGAATAACAAAGAGTCAAAATTTCCTAAGCACTCCATGTAAATAATTTAATAAAAGACATAGAATCAAAGATAATCATGTATAAATTTTATAAATCTAAGTATAGATTTAATCAAATATTAATCATAACAATCAATAATGCATGACATAATTGATGAAAAAATTTTAATAACATCTAATTAATCATGTGAAATAAAAATTATAATTATTAAAGAACATATATAGGGAATTAAAAAAATAATTATTTCATTGAATAGGGTTTCATCCTTAACTTCAGTATAAAAAAATTAACTAGACATACTTAAATTGAGAGCAACACAAGAAATAAAATCAGTCATGGAAGGCGAATTGCTGCTGCTGCCGAATGCTCTCTTCCAACCTTGCGTCTGCACCTTTGTTTTTGTCCTCTGGCGGCCCCCCCATTCAAAAGCCAAAACTCTCTTTTTATAATGCTTAGCCACCGAATCCTCTTTGTCTACTAATTAAAATCCTTTTCCAATTATAAAACAAAGCTTCCATAATAACGCAACAATAAGCCATTAATTCTACTTTTGAAAGTCAAGTGCGGGCCCCATTTAAATTTCTTTCCACTTTTGCAATGCCATGCACGTGCAACTCAATTGGAGAATTGAAATTCAATGCAAATTGCTCTTGGCTCTTAACTCTGTCACGGCTTCAATTAATATTCTCCCAAATTGTTATTCTTTTTGCACTTTTTATTTCCAATCTCCAATTAATTTCCTATGCAATAAAATAATTCAATTAATTAAAAAATAACAAATAAAAATAACTAGTAATTAGATAATAAACAGTAAAATATGTATATAAATTATGCTCATTAAATACCCTCAAACTTAGATTTTGCTAGTCCTCGAGCAAAACTAAAACTTAAAACAAAAATAAAACTAACAAAACAAAAAGTAAATCCTAACTAAACCACTTTCGTAGGTGATTGCGATTGCATTTATTGTATGCAACAAACCTTTAAACCCCTAGGCGGCCTCAGTGGACGAGTTATAGTCTCGTGAGGGCTTCAGTGATGATACCCACAAACATCATTTTAAAAAAATTAAATTAAATTAAAAGAACAAAAAACTTTAAATAAAACATGAAAAATAGCCTTAAAGATTGCAAAAATTATATAGCTCAAAGAAAATTTCAAATATTGGCAAAGTTCTAACTTTAATTCAATAATCAATCCCATCTCTCTTTCGATTCTTGTAGTATGTGTGTGAAATCAATTCAATCAAATTCATTCCCAAAATCTTCAATATCAACAGCCTTCGCCTCAAACAAAGAAAAGAGTAGGTCAAACAGATCTTATCATCTTAATCTCCATTTTTTTTTTCACATGCTTTTATGTGCATTTTCTTTTGATTTTTTTTTTCAGCACATGCACTTGATTTTTTTTTTCTTTTTTCTTTTTAACCATAGTTAGGAGCTTTCACTCTACCCCTTAAGGTAGCCTTCTTCTCATGGTAGATTATCCTCTACATACTTGTGGTACATAGGCCCAAATTACTCAAGGATAGCTTCACTCTTAAGAGTTATAGGTGGTTATTTCTGACTCTGGCACCTGCGTATGCTATTTTGTATTGTGGAGATAAGAATCAAGACAAACAGTCATTTACTCTATCTAAAATTCTCAACTCAGGCTGTGTCAATCTCAAATTTCAAGTGAAAATCATGAAAGAACTGATATTAGTGCTCATGATGTGTAAAGAATCTCAATCAAGAGGAACTAACACAAGAATCAAGTATAAACTAAGACAATATTCAACCCTTTCTAAGAACCATATTCATTATCAATCAAGTTTTTATCATTGGCTTTTCACATAAAAACAAAAAAACATTTTTTGAATTTTTGAATTTTTGAAATTTTTTTATTTTATTTTATTTTTTTAATAACAACCAAACAAAGAACACACTATTCCCACCCCCAAACTTATTCGGAACATTGTCCTCAATGTTTCAAAAACAAAAGATATGCATGCAAAAAGATGAAAAATAAAATAAAAAAATAAAAATAAAAACATAAATAATAAAAAAGAAAATTGGATAGAACACACCTGGATGGGCTGGGAAAGCTTAAAACTAAATGACAATTAAAAATAACACGTTACAAGAAATATAAATAAGAAAATAAAAAAAAACAAAATAAAAAAAATCCTACTAACTAACTACTTAATGTAAACAATGAATTAACCAGGATCAATAAAAATTTGGTGAAAATCAAAGCAATTATACAGAAAATACCAGAAAGCATAATTGATTAAGCACTTGAGCATTTTATCCATAAAAGGATGATGGTAATGAAACTCCTTAATATCGCACTTCTTTGATTTCTTCTGTTCCAAGCTTACCTGCGAGGTATCTGAAGTAGTATAAAAATCTAACAATTTAAGCACTTTAAATCTTAGCACATTTTTCATGTCAGAATGTGACCTGCTTTAGGAAGTAGCTCCAACTTGAATGGTTCAATTTTCTCTTTAGGAGGAAGTGGCTCAATCTTTTCTTTCCACTTAATTAGATCTAGAATAAGAGTCGAATCAAGTAAAGTATTAACTTCTTCAATACCACTGTCAACATCAACAGAGAAATTAGAGTTAGTTGTGCATGGTGTTAATGGATTGTCACAGTGGTTAGAAATAAGTGAGTCATCAATTGATGCTTCTATCATATGTACTTCAACAACTTCATCATCTTCTTGTGCTTGCTTGGGAACATTAAAAATGTTTAATTCCATGGTCATGTTACCAAAAGACAATTCCATGTTTCCAGTCCTGTAACTAATATGAGCATCAGTTGTAGTTAAGAAATGACGACCTAGAATAGCTGAGGTGTGTTTATGAGGATCCTGTACATGCTGGGTATCGATAACAATAAAATCAATAGGATAATAAAATTTGTCAATTTGTATCAACACATCCTCTATAATACCACGATGTATTTTCATTAATCCAACTTCATGCACTCCTTTAGGATTAGGAACTGGTTGATTTGGAAATTTTTCTTTTTCTCTCTCCGCTATAGTAGTTGCTAATTGACTCAATTGATGTTCAAGCTTTAAAATAGCTTGCGTGTTTGACTGAAAAGCTTGTTGGGTTGACTGAATGAAACTTTGAAGTGTATCCGCTAAAGAATGCTTTCTTTGTTGGGGTGCAACAAATTGAGAAATAGGTTGTTGGGTAGGAGGATATACTTGGTTAGGAGGGACAAATTGTTGATTGGGCATGTTAAATTGTTGCCCTCTTTGGTTTGACAAAGGTTGATTTTGTTTCCAAGAAAAATTAGGGTGATTCCTCCAATTAGGATTATATGTGGATGAATATGGACTATTGAAGGATTTTTCATATGATTGTAAGGCATGTACCTACTCAGAATAAGCCTCTGGATAGACTGGTAATGATGGACAATTCTGTATTGTATGAAACAAGTTAGAACCAATAGCACAAACCTCATTAGCTACACTAGGGTGATGATTCATTGATTGGTTCAGAGCTAAGGCATCTACTTTTCTAGAAAGTGTAACTAGAGTGGATTTCACGTCAAAATCATCCTTAACTTCATATAACCCCTTTCTAGAAACTTCAGATGATTTTTCCCTTTGGTTTGAAAAATTCCACTGTTGAGAATTCTCAGAAAGTGAATTAAAGAAATCCCATGCAGCCCCTTCATGTAGGTTCAAAAATCTCCCACCATTCATAGACTCTACCATATGACGATTCGACATGGTTAAATCGTTATAGCATTGTATAAGTCTCCATTTCTAAAAACCATGGTGGGGGCACTTAAGGAGTAAATCATTAAATCTTTCCTAACACTCATAAAATTGCTCACCCTCTCTTTGATAAAAATCATTCATCTCTCTCCTAAGGGCATTTGCTTTAGACATAGGGAAAAACTTGGTGAGGAACTTATTATTCAATTCATCCCACGTAGTAATAGACCCAGCAGAAAGCGAATTCAACCAAGCTTTTGCTTTGTCTTTTAATGAGAAAGGGAACATATGAAGCCTAATTGACTCATCATTAAAAATTTGAAAACGGAATGTAGAGCATATGTCAAGAAATTCCTTAATGTGCAAATATGGATCCTCTCTCTCTAACCCATGGAAAGATGGTATAAGTTGAATGACTGAGGGCATAAGTTCAAAGTGTGTCGCTGTAGTTTGTGGCAACACAATACAAGATGGTTGGTTGGCCACAAGTGGTGAAAAGTATTCTCTAAGGGTTTTATCTGCTTGCACTGGTGGTAGTACTGGCAATAATCTATTTAGGTCATCCATGACTTGAGAAGAACTAACTTGACTACTATCAATTTTCGACTCTCTTTTAACCAAACAATTTGTTGAATCACGTTCCCAAACACTCATAAACTAACTAGACAAAGAAGAAAAATAAAACAACAATAATTAAAATAAACAAAATTAAAATAAAAGAAATCAAACAACTAAACAATAAATTCAAAATTAAACAAATTTTTGTATTTTTTAATAAAAATTTGAATAAATAAAATAAAAGACAGCCTAAATTATAACTAGTGGAAGAATCAAATTAACCTAGATTAAACTGACTTTCTAGCACAATCCCCGGCAACGGCGCCAAAAACTTATGAAAATTTTAATATACTCGCAAGCGCACGAATCTAGAGATAGAATAGTGGTAACGAGGTCGATCCAACATGGATTGTTATAAAGTCTAATTTAAATCTAAAATTAGTATTAATTCTAACCTAGTTGAGCAAATTGAGTTTTAAGAGAAATTAAACTAATTAAGCTAAGAAAACAATTAAAGTAAATGAAATTTCAATAAGACAAAAATTACCAAGGTTTTAGAATCCACCACTATTCAACTAGTAATTATCTAATTATTAATTAATCCCCAATTTTAGAGTGACAACTTGAAATCAATCTATGTCATCTCATAGATATAATAATTAAGCCCAAATAAAATTAATCTTGTGTAGGTTCTTTTTCTGCTTAATAGTATGACTTCTAAGAAGCTCATGTAAACATATTGAATAACAAAGAGTCAAAGTTTCCTAAGCACTCCATGTAAACAATTTAATAAAAGACATAGAATCAAAGATAATCATGTATAAACTTTATAAATCCAAGTATAGATTTAATCAAATATTAATCCTAACAATCAATAATGTATGACAGAATTAATGAAAAGATTTTAATAACATCCAATTAATCATGTGAAATAAAAATCATAATCATTAAAGAACATATATAGGGAATTAAAAAGATAATTATTTCATTGAACAAGATTTTATCATTAACCTCAGTATAAAAAAATTAACTAGACATACTTGAATTGAGAGCAATACAAGAAATAAAATCAGTCATGGAAGGCGAATTGATGCTGCTGCCGAATGCTCTCTTCCAGCCTTGCGTCTGCACCTTTGTTTTTGTCCTCTGGCGGCCCCCCATTCAAAAGCCAAAACTCTCTTTTTATAATGCTTAGCCACCGAATCCTCTGTCTACTAATTAAAATCCTTTTCCAATTATAAAACAAAGCTTCCATAATAACGCCACCATAAGCCATTAATTCCACTTTTGAAAGTCCAGTGTGGGCCCCATTTAAATTGCTTTCCACTTTTGCAATGCCATGCACGTGCAACTCAATTGGAGAATTGAAATTCAATGCAAATTGCTCTTGGCTCTTAACTCTGTCACGGCTTCAACTGATATTCTCTTAAATTGTTATTATTTTTACACTTTTTATTTCCAATCTCCAATTAATTTCTTATGCAATAAAATAATTCAATAAATTAAAAAATATCAAATAAAAATAACTAGTAATTAGATAATAAACGGTAAAATATGTATATAAATTATGCTCATCACATACGTTTGTACAAGATAAGTTTGTATAAGAGTTTGTGACTGTATCATTACTCATTTAATTAATCTACATTGTTCATTTTGGAATAATCTGATTGGTCCATTTGACGAAAAGCTCATTGCTCTATTCCATTTGACTCATTAAAAATAAGATGATGTTGTTTGCATAGGATTATTGCTTAATAATATATGCCATTAATGATAAATAAATTTGGTCTCTAATCTTTGGATATTTCAAAATCTAAAGTGAAAAGAATTTAGATCTATCGACAATAGAAGTAGGCAATTAAAAATAAAAAATTAATTACTTAATTTTTTCGGAAGTACTTTTCACTGTTACTGGTCACCATTACTGTTCACCGCAACTATTCACAGTTACTATTTACGTTTACTGTTTCCGATTACTGTTCATCCGCATAGAAAATATTAATTTTTCAAAAACACAATAAAATGCAGAAAATAAATGACACGGAGATTTTTACGTGGTTCGGATTAATCAATCCTACATCCACAAGGCCACGCCAAGATGAAAAGTAATTCACTAAGTTGAGATATTACAACCTATGAATTTACCAAACTTAAGACTTTCACTTACAGTTTATCACCATACAATTTACTCAACCTTAGAATGAATCTGCTTCTCTTGAATAATTGCTACCCCTCTTGATCCACGATCTTCAAGGCACTTCGCAAAGTGATCAATAGCAATTATTTAATTCTTCAATGTCTAGTGATCCAAGATCCACATAGACTCTCCACATAGATGAAAAAAAGGTAAGAAAACAAATCAACACAACATTATGCGCCAAATCCGGATTCTCTAGGGAGGAGGCCAAATTTTGCTTCTCTGCTTTATACTTTGTGTTGTGCGATCCAACTTCAATTGTGAAATACCTCTCTTTATATAGGCACTAGGGATTCACCAAAATAGCAAGTCTTAAAAGATTTGGATTCTTTCCAAATAAGAGTTTCTTTTCTCTTATAATTCCCATGAATCTGAATAGGATTAAATCTGATCTTCTTGCCTTACTTGTCTCCTAAGAAATATCTAGAGCATTTAATGACTTTCTGTTTGAACCAACTTCTTACTCTAAATAGATCTCATGCACCAATTATAGAATCCCACTATTAATTGACTTGCTAAAATAGACATTTAATTAAATTAAGAAACAAACATTCCTAATAAATTGGAATCTCACTAAATTAGGGAATTAATAAATTAATCCCTATTACAAGATATGCAATAAATAAACTTCCAATTTAATTAGACTTGCCATAAAATGTCAACTCTATAAATAATGGACTTAACATAAAGTTTAAATATCTTCAATCTGTACCTGATTTTTTAGTGAGAATTCTATTTATGACAATACATTAGCTCTAAGTGTAAAAACAAGTATTTTTTTTTTCTCTAAAATTTAAGTAAATCTGAATTAGTATAAATTGTGATAGAATTGGATGTTTGAATCTGAATGATATTTTTTCGTTTGAATTGCTAAAAAAAAATATTAAGTCGTTTATTTTTTTAACTTACAAAATTTGAAAATTGATATTTTTACATTTGTGCCCTTACAAAATGTTAAATAAATAATAAACACCTCAAAGAACTTAAATAAAATAGAATGCTACCATAACATAAATCATGTTTAATTGAGTACAACCCTTTATACTCTAAATTAGTACATGTTAATCAATTTAATTGTAGTTCATAATATTTTTATATAAAAAAATATTCAAAAAAATCATGAAGATTAATTATGCTAATTTGAAGAAAATAAAAGGATAAAAATAATAGTCACCTACCGCTATATTATCACAAGTTATAGAGATGGGTAATAATGTTAATTATTAAATTTTATTTAGGTAAGGATGAAAATTAATTAATTAGATAGGGATATTTTGGAAGATATATTTTAATGGCATCTTTTTTGCTTAGCAAAAAGTTAAAAAGTTGGCTTAATGACTTAATGACTTAATAACTAAAAATTTTCATTATGTTGAAAAAACAAACGGATTTAGCTGGAATTTTTTTATTTGAAATTTAAATAGACTTGAACTACTATGAAATTTTAATAGACTAGGATGTCTGAATTTAAATAATTTTTTTTTCAATCTTTGAAAAAGTATTAAGTTTTTTTTTTAACTTAAAAACTAAAAATGTGTACTTTTACATTTGTATCCTTATTAAATTCGAATGTCAAGGAAATAATAGAGAAAATGACTGATACACCCCAAACCTTTATAGAAAGGGATACAAAACTCTCTAACGTTTAAAAAAACATTTACCCCCAATTTGTTAATGGATTCTGTTAATTTTAACAAGAAAAATTATTTTCAACTTATGATTACCATTATCTTCCTCTAAAATACAAGTAATTGTATTGACTAATCCATTTTGCCCATAAATTATTAATAGAATTAGAAACACACCCTTATTTATAATGGTTGGAATTTTACTGTTGAAATTCAGTTTATTATCTCCTTTTTCCTAATTGCTCATCTTATTCAATGTCATCTTCTTCTTCTTCATCAACTATCATCACCCATTATTAATTATGGAATGTATCATATTAACCTTTAAATTATTTAAAAAAATTGAATCCATTAATAATTTAGAGTTTAAAAGTCTTTTTTGAGACATTAGAGAGTTTTGTATCCTTTTCCTAAGCTTTATATATATAATTATTTTGAAATTATAACATATAAATTTCTTTTTTAATAAAAACTGATTATATAATTACATAAAAATTTTAAGAATAAAATCTTTTATTAACGATAATGAGAAATTCAAGAACTTGATGAGAGAAGTAAAGTAGGGAGGGATTTCATAGCAGCTGGAAAAAATAAAGATGAGATTATTAGTAGATAAACATGTATGGGTGTGTTTTAGGATAAGCATGAAAAATAAATAATAAATTAGAGATATTTTTAATATTAGAAATCAATTGGCTGATTCAAACTTCTCCAGTCATAAAAACCCAAAAAAAAAATTAACTTTTTTAATTAAGTCAAAATTATTTAAAAATTCAAATTAAGTTATAAAAACAAACGCCCTCTACTTAACTTAATTAATAAGTCACTTTGAATCATTAAGTTAGAAAACAAACGCCCTCTCAATGACTTAATTAATTGAAATTAAGTCAATTAAATCATGAAGTTAGAAAAAACAAACAAACAAACAGCCCCATATGTCCATTGCTTAAAAGAATCTAAAGTATTTTAAACTAATTCGTTTATACTGGAGTAATCAATTGATGAAATGAATAAACTAAATTTCCAGGAACATAAACGCTGAATTTACACAATGTATGAAAAAATAAAAATTAAAATTATACAACTGATGTAATATTTTCATTTATAAAGATTTGAGTCAATCAATCTTGACGTCAATTAATCAATATTTTAAATGATTTATAAAAATGGAGACAATAACCAATCATTTTGATTTATAATTTTGTTTCTATTATCTCTGATTATTCTCGTCAACAACTTCCACGTGTCCAGAGCCAACTAATAAGGGTTAGGTAATTGTTGCTTTTCATATCGACTTTTTTTAAAAAGCCATT
>NW_006262075.1:18120272-18139064 GCF_000493195.1 Citrus x clementina
CAGGAGAATGTTAGTGGCATGACAATTACCAAATATCTTACTATATGGTTACTTGTTAACAGAATTTATTAGTTGTAAAGTGAATATACGAAATATGGAACTGGGCTATTGGACAATGCTCATTAAATAATTATTTTAAATAATGCTACATGCACGGTTAGGAATTATGGCTAGAATTAAGGACAATGCTTGTTGCTTCAATCTCTCAAGCAATAGCCTAATTCTATCTAACAAGGCAGTGTAATGTTTTTCCCCCTCAAATTATTACTACAATACTATTAGGCTAGACTCTTGCTCCTTTAGTCTTTAGACAACCCACGTATATGTATATTTAAAATAATTTATCATCTATCATAGTATGAATATAACCCGTTATTTTTTAATTATATACACAACTTTTATACTTTTTAATTTGAAAATTCTTAGTTAAAAGAAAATGAGTTGTTAACATGTACAAAACCAACAACTTACAACTAGGAGCAATGGGCGTTAATTTCTAAATATCAAGCCACATCATTGACTTTAGTGACACTGAGCTTATGATAGAAAAAGACCAACAACTCAATACCGTGTAAATTATATATTTGACTGAGAACAAAACTTATAATAAGAAAAGAATACAATTTTTTTTTTTGTATTACAGTTTATTTAACATATGGGTTGTACTGAGAAATTTTAAAAAATAGGGGCCTAAGTGTAAATGTGAGAAACATACATGATTATCTTGCTCCCTTGATATTTTCTAATATACAACACAATGAAATTGCCGCTTGAACAACTATAATTTACTAATTATTAGTATACAGCCAATTCAATATAAATCACATTAAATTATTGTATCTCTATTGTGTAATGTGTGAGAATACTGATTTTTTAGCCCCTCAATTAAACCTCACTTTTTGCAAAACTACCTTAGTTATCATTTTTTTACCCCTGACTCTTGTTCAAATTCAAGAGAAAAAGACGACAGAACTTTGGAAAGTAAATAATTCATCAATAATCATTTTCTTGCACTTAGCGCCATTTTGGGATTACGATAACTGATGAAATAAGTTGTTTCTATTATGTAGATGAAAATAAGCTACTGATTAAAATAATAGCTTGGTGTTTTGTAAATTGTGTTATTATCATTGCTATGAATTTGAAAAATAGATCATATGAGTTTGGTAAATTTTAAAACGAGATAAAAATAGACATATGTTTAGATTATCGTTTATTTGTATAGTTGTCATTTTGTTAAAATATTAAATTTATAATAGAAGCTTTAAAAAGATGTGATGGCTTATTTAGTAACTAGTCTATGAAAAACAACCTTTTACCTGCTTCTAAAAATTATTGTCAAAATGGAGAAATTTATGAAATAAGTAGCTTTTTAAAAATTTATTGAACACATTTTTACTGAATTTTTTTTCTTGTTTATCAAAACTTATGAAATAAATAGCTTATAACATTTTAACGGTAATCTCAAATGGGACCTTAGTCTCTTTAGCAATACATTTTCATTTATGAATGATTTATGCATATTCTTGTGTTCAAGCAGAAACATTATCTACAGAGCCTGAAAATTATTTATCTGGCCAAGTCAATCGTCCATGGATGGCTGATGATTGAGTCAGAAACTGTTTGATCATGCCTTTTATAGTGTGATTTTTCACAATCACAAAGTCATGCAACGGGTGGGTATGCTAATAACATCTACATTTCTGGTCAACTGCATGGCAGCTGAAGGAGTTGCCGAATTAGATGGTCATAGCTGGAATGAACAAAAAGATATGATGCAGTTGACAAAATGATGACTTTTAATTGAAGTTGCCTTCGATGACGATGAGCATAAACATATTTTGCCCTCGAAAACTTGATGCTTCATAAGCGAATAAAAATTCGGGAAAAATTTTGATAAATAGGGCAATTCCAGAAATAAATGGGGAGAATCAAAAGCTGGAGTTAGTGAGATACATTGTGGGTTTAAATATCATTATTTTTGTGGGGTTAATTAAAGGTGGAGTTAGTGAGATAAAATGCGGGTTCAAATATCAATATTCTTTATTTTGTGCTTTTATATTTTTTTATACTTTTTGCAAAGGAGTGATGATATTTGACTGCCTCAAATTATCTATTGCAACAATTCAAGATTATATATATCGCAACAAAAAACAAATGACATTAGTAGTTCAGTGTTTTAGTCTACTTCAATAAGCGAAGACAAAAAAGAATATTTCACTATAAAAATATAAAGTACATATATTGAATATTTATCTCATAACCTAAAGTTTCAATACACCCAAACTCTCAAATCACTCGAGAACACTTTAACTCTTTTAAATGTTAAAGAATTACTTCTCACAAATCAGTCTAAGTTCTTAAATTGTTTGAGAACTGCACTCACACTCCAACTCCTCTAGCTTCCATTTCCAAGACCCCTCTCTGTCTAAAGGCAAAGTAAGCCTTCAATTGTCAAATAATTTGGATCAAATCCGCTGAAATAGCCTCCATTTGAGCTTGATAATCTTGACTTTTATAAGCCACCAAATGAGCATGATAATTGCCAACGTGATGAATAAAGGAGCCAAATTTGTCTTGCATGCCATCATGCATGAAATGAAGTCAAGGTGCATTTATGGAAGCTTGACTCATTGCTTCCAAATGTCGGTAAAATAGCCATTTAAAAATTTGAGAAATTTATAGAAATAATCTTAAAATTTTTGTAATTTTTAAATTTAACCCGCTCAATTTTTTTCTATCATAACTAGCCAAACACCCTATTTTTAGACTAAATTATCCTCATCTCTTTCATCAAATTTACAAAGGCACGCCACTTGATAAATTCCAACACAATTAAATGCTTTCAACGCTCAACAACTTAACAAATCTTCATTACTCTCAACAAACTTGATCACTCTTAATAAATCAACAAATTCCATCAAACAAGCATTGCATAACTGAAGATAACTACTTGGGAAGCTTCTTAAGGTTAGTTTATTCTCTTACACTATATAAACTTTTAATATATTGATTTTATCAACTAAGTTCGAAATTAAAGTGGGTTTTGCTACCAATGTTATTATTTTTCATTACTAAAACAATGTGGATGGTTAAAGTTCTTAGTTTGAGTTGAGAAATCAAGATAAATCATTGAAAACACTAACAACACGAGCACAAAATGAAACACATAACAAGTGAGACAAGCTAATTTAGTAAGACAGGCAATGGGACAGCTGCTTGTCTCACATAAACCCGCTGCGTTTATGTGCAACAGGCACCTGTCCCATTGCCCGTCGCACATAACTTGGTGAGACAGACACTTGTCCCACTTGTTCAACATGCATGTTCACCAAATTATGTGCGACAGGCAGTGGGACAAGTGCTTGTCGCACATAAACCCACTGTGTTTATGTGAGACAGGCATCTGTCCCGCTGCCTATCTCACATAAACACACATGTCTCACTAAATTTTAGATATTTTTTGAAATTCATAATTTGGGTCACATGTGTCCATTTTAGGTATATAATATACTATTTCAAAGCTTGCGATGAGACAAATCAAATGCAACACCGTATACTCCATTCTATCACATGGTTGAACCAAAAATTTGCCTAAACTTAAGTGTGATAGGCACCTATTGCATCTAAGCGCATAATCACATTATGTACGACATCCATATAAATGTGGTGCATATTCACTTTACCATATTTTGTATCATTTAGTCTTATTTCTTTTGTTTTCTTAATAATTTTTAGGTTTAATGGATTCAATTGTGCTTCAATTATGTTACGGCGATTGGTGGGAGACGTTGGCAGATGACCGTATGGAGTACGTGAATGCCAAGAATACGACCTTTTTAGTTCAGAAAGATTGTACTTTTGATCAATTTCTAGTATGAGTGTATGAAGTTTTTTAGATAAATCCTAACGAATATAGTATGACGATGAAGACAACGTCGAGGTCTAATAACACAATCTATCGTGCATGTTCACATATTGCCAAAATACTTCTTAAGTAACATGTGCATTGTTTTATGCTTCTTCAGCACGACATCTTTGCCATAGCAAAGTCCCGTTACTAGGTACTGCTCTCCAATCGATAAGCGTATCAAATCATCACCAACTTGAAACCATAACTGATATTTTTCTTTTCTTTCACCACAGGACACTTGTCGAAGCAATATATTATGCACAATTAATCACAATTAATGTGATTATACCCTTAGCTGCAATAGATGCCTATCGCACTTAAGTTTAGGTAAATTTTTGAATCGACCATGTGATAGAATGGAGTCTACGATGTTGCATTTGATTTGTCTTGTCGCAAGTTTCGAAATGGTATATTATAAGCCTAAAACGGAAACATGTAGCTCAAGTTATGACTTTCGGAAAATATTTGAAATTTAGTGAGACAAGCGTGTTTATATGAAACAGGCAGTGGGACAGGTGCCTGTCTCACATAAACACAATGGGTTTATGTGTGACATGCACCTATCCCACTACATGTTGTGCATAATTTGGTGAGACAAGCATGTTGAACAAGTGGGACAGGTGCCTGTCTCACCAAGTTATGTGCGACAGGCAGTGGGACAGGTGTCTATCGCACATAAACACAACGAGTTTATATGAAACAAGCACCTGTCCCACTGTCTATCTCACTAAATTAGCATGTCTCACTTGTTTTGGGTTTTATTTTTTACTCGAGTTTTTAGTATTTTCAATGATTTATCTTGATTTCTCAACTCAAACTAAGAACTTTAACCATCCACTTTGTTTTTATTAATGAAAAGTAATAACATTGGCAGCAAAATTCACTTTAATTTTGAACTTAGTCGATAAAATCAATATATTAAAAGTTTATATAGTGTAAGAACATACACTAACCTTAAGAAGCTCTCCAAGTAGTTGATTATATCTTCAATTATGCAATGCTTGTTTGATAGAATTTTTTGATTTATTAAGAGTGATTAAGTTTGTTGGGAGTGATGAAGGTTTGTTAAGTTATTGAGGGTTGAAAGCATTTAGTTGTGTTGGAATTTCTCAAGTGGCATACCTTTGTAAATTTGACAAAATTGATGAGGATAATTTAGTCAAAAAATAAGATGTTTGGCTAGTTATGATAGGAAAAAATTGGGTGGGTTAAATTTAAAAATTATAAAAATTTTAAGATTATTTTTATAAATTTCCCTATAAAAATTTTGAAGAGAGTGGCCTAGAGAGCTTGTTCTAAAATGGCCGGTTACTTGTCTACCATTTGCCATTAATGTATTTTGACTTTTAGCATTAAAGTCAATAAATCGAGATTATCTTATCAGGCTTCACTTTAAATCAAACTCATTTATTTACAAAATTACCCTTATAAGAAATTTGAAATGAAAATAAACTTTTCTTTTTGTAATTTTCTTTTCGTTTCTCTCTCATTTGTTGCTTTTGACTTTAGCCCAATATATCTGCTTCCAAGGGTGTTTATTTTGAATCGTGAACAATTGAATTTCTATGGTGCAGAGATATGTTATGGTGCTTTAAAATGGCTTGGGTTTTCTCTAATCTTATGAATGTTTTGTAATTGCCATTGTTATGTTTATCTAAGTTCAATATGTTTCTGATCCAACAGCATAGAAGTTAACAGCAGATGAGAGATTGAGAGAAAGGCAAACGACAGAGAAGAGAATTTTTTTAATTATTATTTCTGCTTTTTTTTTACAAGAATTATCTTAAAAATAAATGAGATTACGTGAAAGAGATAAATTTGAGGGAACAAATATTACTATTCATTTACAAATTTATCTGACAAGTGAATGGAAGTGCGGATTCATAAGGTGGAATAAATAGCAGTTGTCTTTGATGAGTTTGATTGCTATTCATAAAAGGCGATGTGTTTACCCCATTAGATGTATAGTTGCGATGTGTTTACTTTTGTGTAAGAAGTGTAGTACGGCAAGAAGTGTGAAGAGGCAAATAATGGTTTGATTGTTTTTATAGATATTAGTAGGTGATCACCGCTACTGATCAATTGAAAAATGATATTTACCAATAAAGGTTTCAGAATGGTAACAAAATCAACAGTAAAATCATATGGTTTTAAGTGTTTTTTTTTCCATTATTTTTTAATTGACGGCAATCTCAAATGGATTTAATGTATTTTTTTCAACTAACGGCAATCCATATGGTTTTAATGTCGGTTTATTACTGCATTAAAAAATTCTTCTAGGTAAATACTAGTACTCTTATCAATTAATAAGGTTAAAAAATTATTAACCCCTAATTAACCTCGAAAAAACACAAGTGTTAGGGATTATATTTAATGGATTTGAATTCAATATTGTCCAGAACTTTTTATAATAATATGATTAGTAATCATTTGATTAAAAAATAATACATAGTTAAATTTTATTTATACATTATTATTAAAAAAAATCAGCACAACTCAATGTAGCACTAGATCCAAATTCATATTAGAGATAAATGATATCCTTTATTCATCATGCGTATTTAACCATGTGTTTAGCTTACATGTAGAAGGATGGACAGTGCTTTCGTTTTTTGTGCTACAGCGGTACTATAACATGAACATTACCCCATTTTTTGTCTTAATATTGTTGTGATGGAGTTCAAATATCAGTGCTTATTAATTTATAGCAATTGGTGATAGCAAATAACTCAAATTAGAACTTATTTTGATTGTCATCATCACTTAGGATTGGGTGACGTTACCATTTCATCCCTATCACTATTCACTACTATTCTCTCTCTCTCTCTCTCTCTTCAATTGAACTTAAATCAAACTTTTGGGCTCTTTCAGCCGAGCTGCTGAACTAAACTTAAAGCAAGCTCCTAAGGCTCTCCTATCCAGCTGAAGAAACTAAACTCAAAGCCACAAGCTAAGCTTCAAGGCTCCTTCTACTGAATTCAACTCAAAGCAAGCTCTTGTGTCTTCCATTCTAGTTGCTGAACTACACTCAAACTAAGCTTCTCGATTCTCTTGGTCATAGATAATATTTTCCTTAATAAAAAAACTAAATGACATTATGTGGCAAATTCAGAGTTGATTCACATTTTAAATATATCAAAATCATCTTTATGCAGCTATGCTTGTCCAATATAACTACATCATATTCAGTGTTTTTTCCCCTCATTTTCCCTAACCATCAATATGGTTGTTGGTTTTCTAGAAAGAAAGTATTTATCTACAGCATGATTATATTTAAAAGAAATATGACGAAAATAAGATACAATTATTGTACAATAACTCATTCCCAACTTTGCAAGCATATCATCATTACTCAAGTTAAAGATAAACAAAAACTCTTTTATTCAAAGCAAGATAAATAAAATTAAGTTCCTACTTCCCTATAAATATGCTGGGGTTAGAGGAAGCATAAGCCATGATGCTGGGTTCCTGTTCAAATTTATCCATGTCCTCCTTAAACATTACCATCAATGCTTCTATTCCTTCACCATCGCTTGTGCTCGTTAAAATAGCAAGATCAATTAATAACAACGGCCCGACACTAAACCAAACAGGCTTTCCCCAGCCAAAATCAACTTCATAACAGGGCAATCCAACCACACTAGTTAAACCAAACGACCTTGAATCTTCCCATGTTTCTTTCATATCCTTTATGAAACCTAAGTACTCATTATTATGCATCACTTCTCTTCCCATTCTCTTTGCTTTGATCACTTCTCTTAATAAACTTGTTTCCTCTATGGCATCATCCTTGGCTAGTGACCATTCTGCCCTTACAAGCCGATAAATGTTACCCATGCATTGTGGAATCATTGGTGGATTCAACTTGTTACGCAAATTCATAGTATAATAGATTGCATGAGAGTACAACTTATTGTCAATTGCCCTCTTTCTTTCACGGGCTATAGCAATGAAGGCCCCCCAAATGAGTGCTGATACAACCCCGAAACGCGTTGCTTGTAGCTCATTAAATTTACCTATTTCTTTATTCACCTTCTCCTTTAGAGCTGCTATCTTCTTGCTATCAAACAACAATCTTTTGAACACAATGTTGCCTGAAGATTGTGGGCTTGTGACGATTTGATACGGCTTTGGAAAATTTACCGGCGGAAACAAAGAGGTGCAATCTAAAACGACATTGTTATTGCAAATATTATCATTACCATTAATCACCCCACGAGTGATTTCGCCCCACGTTTTCATGAAGTTAAATATTGCTGAACCATCGGCCACTCCATGCGAAAAACAAACACCAATTGCCATTTCACCGCCGCTGAACAAATTTACTTGGACTGCCAAAAGTTCTCTTTCAGAAACATCTAAATTCGATAACTGGGGACTAGGTGGGATTAACTGTTGTAGCAGCTCCATATCTGGTGGTTGAAGAAACTTTGATATATCACAGCCAACATTAGCTTCAATAAATGCAGCCCCATGATCACTACAGTCGACTGAAAAGCTGTCAATCAATCTTCCAGCAAAAGGGTAGTAGTGGGTTAATGTTTTTGCGAGAGATTGCTTCAACAAATCCGATTTTTTACTGAAATATTGGTGCTTGCAATTGGCCGAGTAGAAGAAAACAAGGGGCACGTAAATTTTAGAAAACAATTGATCAAGCAATGAAAGTTTATAGGTTCTAAGATGTTTTGGTGTTGGGGATGAAGGTTTGATAACTTCGGTGGAAATGATTTGAACATCAGAAGTGGCACTTTTGATACTTCTTTTTGTGAAGATTTGGACATTATTGGTGACCAATGTGGAAGCAGTCATTCGGAAAAAGTTTTTGAGAATCACTGCCATCTTTGCTCTTTGAGAAATTCGCCAAGTGACTGGCATGTTGTGTGTCCAAATCCATTATATGTACTGTAAGTTTCTAGCAAAATTACTCCCTACAGATCGGATCTCCAAAATAATAAAATATGAATAATAGATAATGAGCACTATAATGTGTCAAAACACTGACTAAACCTGGACTAAGAAAGGAGAAGGTGGGCTTCAATAAATAATTTCAATAATAATAATAATAATAATAATAATAACAAATAATAAATAATAAATTCTCCTTCTTTATATTCTGTAATATTATGCTGTATTTGCGGCTAACGATTTGTGAATTGTACTCATATTGTGTACGGTTTATTTCATTTTATTTTTTCAAATGTATTATGTATGGTTAATAGGGGTATGAGCAAAGGTGGTCAATGGACCAGGCGGCACGTGGCACAGCATGGCACGCACGTGGGCCAGGTCGAGCTTAGATTTTTAGGTACGTGGGCCTTAAAAGCACGGCACGATTAGTGGTGGGCCAAAACATAGCACTCAAAAAGGCACTTAATAAGCATACTTCATTAGTGGGCTAGCACACGGCCCGTGGGCCATTAATAACACGTAAGCCAAAGTATATCAAAATAATTTTTTTTAATAAGAAGTAAAAATAAAATGTTATGATTTTAGAAATATTTTAAAATTAAAATTTTTAACAAATTTAATTAAATTAATTTAAGTTTAAGTTTTAAAAAAAATCTAATTGTTTTATGTTTATCATTTATTAAATGAATAAATAAATATAATAATTTTAATAAATAAAATTATAAATATCATGATTTTATAAATGATATATCAAAATTTTATGACAATTAATATTTCATTTATGAAATCGTAACTTAGTTACTGGAGATATATTTCATTTGTGATTTGTGAATAAAATATTTTTCATATTTATACACAAAAAATAAAATTATGAACAAAATATGTTTTTATTTTTTATGATAAATTAAAAGTTGTATTTTCATTCAATAGAGTTCAAGTCCAATTATAATATTAATAGTTTAAATAAAATTATGTGTAATTTGTTTCATTGTAGTTTAAATAAGATTATTGTGTTATAATTGAATTGATAATCGTGAAATTAAATATTTAAATATATAGTTGCGAAATTATGATAAACTGATAATTAGAGATGGCCAACAGGCCGTGCCGTGCCGGCCCAGGCCCATCAAAGGAAGCCTACACGTGCTTGTGCTCGTGTCGTGTCGTGCCCACTATGCGTTTCGTGCCGTGCCGTGCTGTGCCTAACTTTTTTTGCTTAGGCCCAACAGGCGCACGTGCCGTGCCGTGGGTTGTGTCGTGTCGTGCCTAAGAAAAAAAGCTCACTAAGCTTTTTTCCTTTTTTTTTTATTTTTTTAAGAGTGCATGCCAAGTTGTTGTCTTATTGTTTTTCAAGCCTATTATTTTTTTTGGATCCATGTGCCTTTATTGAAATTTAATAGAATAAAAAATTCAAAACTCAAGTCCATATTCAATAATAATAAATTAATAATAATAAGATAATGTAATATTAGTTGCTAAGTTTGACTTTATGGTTTTAGAATTCTTTTTTAGTACTTTTACAACAATAACAATAATAATTTTTTTTAAGGGTTAACTTAATTGTTAACTTGGAATTACGTAGAGTCATACATTATAGTTTATAATAATATTAATACATATTTATAAAATCACGATTTTATAATTTTATTTATTAAAATCATGATATTAATTATTTATTTAATAAATTATAAACATAAATCAATTATAATTTTTTTGAAACTAAGAATTAAATAAATTTTAAAAACTTGAGCTAATAAAATATATTAAAAAATTCAATTTCAAGTTATTTATAAAATCATAAAATTTTAAGTTTACTTTCATTAAAAAATGAAACGTGCTTATTGCGTGCTTTTTCGTGTGCCGTGCTTTGGCCCATCTCTAATCGTGCTGTGCTTTTAAGGCCCACGTGCGTGTAGTGCCGTGCCGCGTGCTCTACCAAAACGTGATTGTGCCGTACCTCGTGCCGTCGGCCCATTGGTCACCTCTACTGATAATAAAATGTTAATTGTTCTCTTAATAGTTAATAAAAATTATTATTATTATTTGTAGTAGTAGTAGTAGTATATGGGCTTGAAAAAGCAAGCTAGACATGTAAACTTAAAAAAACACATGGGCTTGAATAAAAAAAAAATGATGGAATTTTCTGAGCACGGCATGCGTGGGCCCTCACAGGCCTTGGTTTGATGGGATGTGCCAGCACGGCATGGCTAGTTGGCCACCTTAGGTATGAGTTCACATAATGAAAATCAAGATTTATAAAATTGGGGTAATAACTAATAACATCCGGAAAATCGATTTTTAGCAATTTATTATGAAAAGACAAAAGTTCACTTATTTATATCGAATAGGCCCCCAATTTTATTGGGTGAAAATTTGTGACAAGACCAATAAACTCGACAAAAATATAATATTGGTCCGCAAGTTTGGATCTAAAATGATATGATTATTAGTCGGATTTAATGATTTAATGATTTATTGATTTGCTGTGAAGAAGGGATTTCAAGATAGTAGCAAATAGTTGCAGCACTAAACAGATTTCAAGTAGTGGCTGCAAACATTAAGACCATTAATGATCGTAACGTGCTAATGTACGCTCACATTTATTTTAATTCTTTTGTTTGCTTTTCTACTATTGTATTTGTAAGTATGAACATGACTTAATCATCAATGGTGCTTTTCACTCTACATTTTATGAAGACTTTAGTTTTAAATCTTTTAGTTTGTTATAGAGATTTTCCATAAGGATGCTAAAGGCAATGATTTTCAGGTTTCATTGTTGGCATTGTATATATGAATATTGCATTGACAACGAAATTTCTACTATGTCTCTACTTCAGGTGTTAAGATAAAATCACTCACTATAGATCTAGAAAAGCTACAAAATTACATAATGAAATGTCTATTTCATTAATAACCGGGAACAATCTTTTTTTCATAAAGAACTTACAATTTATATCTTCTAATATTGACATTATATGCACAATATATAAGTCACATACTTCAGGAATAAGTCAAAGAGTGCATGCTTAAAATAAACAACGAACAAATTTTTTTTACTAAATTCAAAAAAGTTATTTTATTGCATGCTTTTATTGGAAAAAAATAACAACAAGTTTAACACTTACAATCCAACTAATCTGTGATCATATGTGTTTAAATTTTTTATGTTTGTGTTTCTATAATCATGTTTTGCAAGTATGAACATGACTTATTCGTTAATGGTCCCTACTCATTTTATAAAGACTTGAGTTTTTAAATGTTACAGTTTGTTATAGAGGCTCTTCCATATAGATGACAAAGAGGATGATTCTTAGATTTTATTGTTAGCATCTTATGTATGACAATTATATTGACAACGTATTAACTCTTCTACTTGAATTCGTCATTTAATGATAAAGATAAAACCACTCACTATAGAAGTAGAAAAGTTAAGACTACATAAAAAAATGTCCATTTCATTCATGGCTATGAACAATCTTTTATTCATAAAAAGATTGTGATTTAGATCTTCCATTATTGACAACATATGCTTAATATCAGATATTTTTTAAATTAGGTCTATGCTCAAAATTTTATTAGATTAATTAAAAATATTACATCGTTGAAAGCTTTTAGGGATAAGGATAACATAAATTTAAAATAAATACTCCAATTAATGTGTGCCTACATTTACTTTTTGGCTGTATATGTGTTTCTATGCTTGCGTTTGTAAGTATGAACATGATTTATTCGTTAGTGGTGCTGCTCACTCTACATTCTATAGAGACTTGAGTTTTTTAAATGTTTAAGTTTGTTATAGAGGTTTTTCCATAAAGATGCTAATGGAGATGATTGTTAGGTTTCATTGTTGGCATCGTATATATGACAATTTTATTGACAACATACTAAATTTTCAATTTGAAATCTCCACTTTAGTGATATAGATAAAACCACTCACTATGGAAGTAGAAAAGTTAAGACTATATAATAAAGTGTCCAGTTCATTAATAGTTGTGAACAATCTTTCATTTAAAAAAAGTTTGTAATTTATATATTTCATTATTGACACCATATGCTCAATATATAAATCACATACTTTATAAATTAAGTCTAATAACATATGCTCAAAATAAATAATGAATAAATTAGTTTTATTAGATTAAGTAAAAATATTATGTGATTGAGTGCTTTTCGCTATAAACATAACAATAAGTCTAACATAAATACTTCAATTAATGTATCCTTACTTTTACTTTCATTATTGTATTGATGTTTCTATGCTTGTGTTTGTAAATATGAACATGACTTATTCGTTACCGGTACTCCTCACTCCATATTATACTAAGACTTGAGTTTTTTAAATGGTTTAATTTGTTATAGAGATTTTTCGATAAGGATGCCAATGCGGATGATTGTTAGATTTCATCGTTGGCATTGTATATAGGAGCTTGATATTGACAACATACTAATTTTTCAATTTAAACTCTCCACTTCAATGATGACGATAAAACCACTTCTTAAATAAATAGAAAGGATAAGAATATATAATAAAATATCCATTTCATTAATAGTTGTGAACAATCTTTTATTTAAGAAGAATTTATGATTTATATTGCCTATTATTAACACCATATCATGATATATAATTCATATACTTTATAGATTAGGTCTAATAATGTACGCTCAAATTGAACAATAAATAAATAAATAAATTTTATTAGATTAAAAAATGTTATTTATTGCATCTTTTAGGGACAAACATAAGAATAAGTTTGACATATATACTCCAATTAATATGTGCTCACATTTGTTTTAATTGTTGTATTCTTGTTTCTATGCTTGCGTTTGTAAGGATGTACATGGTACTGCTGACTTCATATTTTCTTAAGACTTGAGTTTTTAAATGTTTCAGTTTATTGTAATGGTTTTTCCATAAGCATGCTAATAGGGATGATTGTTAGGTTTCATTATTGACATCTTATAAATGAGCATTATATTGACAATGTACTAACTTTTCCACTTGAAGTCTCCACTTCAAAGATTAAGATAAATTCACTCGCTAAAGAAATACAAAAAACTACATAATGAAATATCGATGTGAATGATGATAGTTCTGACGATCACTTGGCGAATAATGACTATTTCCTATTTGCTCCTGAGAATTCTGAGAAAATTGACTCTAGCCCTGATTTTAGCGTTGTCGGTCATTCAAAAAAAGGCATTAAATTACTTGGCGGCCGCAAGTATCGTAAGAGATATTATCACTGTTTGCATTAGTCTTTTCCTTCTTATGTTAGGCTATGCCTAGATCATTTCGTTCACAATTATTTTTATTTCTCTTGATTGGAGGTTTTGGTTTATGTCCCCCTCCAAATGTATTTTCTTTATCTGTTCTAAATGACAGGTAGGGGTCTCGCCTAACCCCCCATAGAGTAAAAAAAAAAATATCGATGTGAACAATCTTTTATTCATAAAGAATTTATGATTTATATCTTCTATTATTAGCATAATTCCATTATTGGCATAATATGCTTTATATATAGATCACACACTTGATAAATTAGTCTAATAATGTATGCTCAAAATGAACAATGAATAAATAAATTTTATAAGATTAAAAATTGTTATTTTATTACATGCTTTTAGGGACAAACATAACGATAAGGTGATATAAATAATCCAATTAATGTTTATTATAAATGCTTTTCCATAAGAAAAAAAAAAAAGGGATGATTGTTAGGTTTTATTGTTGGCATCCACTACTATAAAAATGGGCTTTACTGACACTAAATTAGTGTCAGTAAGTACTTTTCCTGACACTTGTTAATTGTGTTAGTAGTGCTCAAGGCAGAACACACTGACACTAATGTTTAGTGTCAGTGATTTTTGTATCAGTAATTCATGTCACTATAGCATCACCAAAATAATGATACAATAGTGTTAATATTTGATGATATTATTTACATGTCAGTGATTTATGTGACTATAGTATCAATAACAAGCTAGCTCGATAATATCAAAAATTATTCATGTCAATTTAAATATTTAGTGTCAGTATTTAATAATGTTATGCAGGATTGGTTAATAATTTTTTTTATTCTAATTATATTTTTCCTTTTTTTTTTACAACCAAAGGAAAGCTCAAAATATATTAAATATATAAAATGTTGCAATATAATTCACATAATAAACATCTCAAATACATCACTCAAATTCACATGATTCAACTACACCACTATCTAGAAAAGAAAAATATAAGTACTAAATTAAGTTTTCAACAACCACAAAGTACTAATTTAGTTTCCACCAAAAAGAAGCACAAGAACATCACTCAACATCCATCTGCAGCTTCATTTTTTTTCCCACCTACAACGACATAAAATCAATTAGTATGGAAATAGATTATGGAAAACAAATTGATTGCGAGTAGTTAAACAGAGCAATTGAAGGATGTTTCAACAGCTAATAAAACAATAAGAAATAAGATTACAATAATACTGAAAGTTATAGAAATAAAGAATCTTAGCTTAAGTTGTATGAAGAAGCCATGTTAGATAACCTGCTACAAGTCACAGAAAACAAAACATCTAAGTCAATCTAATTAAAACCAATCTAATTAAAACCTTCATATTTTTTATAATCAAACAACAGAAATCTGCAATGAAAACATCCATTTGCCCACTCAAACTTTCAGCCTTAGCATAAACTTCTTTCACTTTAATCTCATAAAACTTGTCAAATTTATGAAACTCTCATCAAGCCTTCTAAAAAACTACCGCTCTCATTCCCCTCCTTCCTCAATAATCCTCGAAAGTATTTTTATTGCAAAATAGCCCAAAAAAATTATAGGAGTTGTTTTGACTTTAGAATAGCAACAAAACAGCCCCCAAAAATCTATAGGGGCTGTTGTGCAGTGAAAAGTACCACTAGAAATCTACTGGGCTGTCTTGTTGCTGTTTTATAATAGAAACAAACCCTGCAAATTAACACTTTTAGATGAATTAGAAAGGACAATAATGTTACCTATGATAGTCATCATTGTCGAAGTCATAGCAGATAGCCTACAAATTAACAATAATAACAGCATTTACATCAGTTCATGAAACTGCTTTTATTGGTTTTTTTTTTTGCAAGGATATGTATATAAATAATAGTGCATTTAAACATACATATATACTGTATCTTAGACCAGCCATTGATGTGGTATAGTTTTTGTAAAGTACCCTATTTACCTCAGAAACTTCACTTTCCTCTATGCCAAGATTTTGAATCATCTATTATACACAAAGTAAATTTGTAGAAACTAGTTATACATTTGTTAAACAAATAAACAACTTAAATGACAAAAGTTTACTAACTGAATAGAAATGGACCAAGGTCATTATAAATTGGCACTACTTACTAAAATGATCAACAACATTAACACTAACACCTCATACATGAATTCAGATTTTAAGCATATAAAGAGAGTTCAAATGAATGATTGCTTATACATTTTATAATAGATTTTACAACAATAAAGTAGATAAATGGCAACTCTACTAGAGGTATGTTTCTAGTATAAGGAATCAAACACAAGTAAAGGAGCAAGGTAGTATCTTATCATCCGCATAATCAACACACCATGACAGAAATCGAATCAAATAAATACTACGAATGCCGAATGGAAGAAAGAAATTAAAACATTTTCTACAAAATATTATTATTATTATTATTATTATTATTAATCAATAACAGGTCATAATATAAAGCGAAAAGTTTCCGATGATAACATAAATATCCAAAACTATATAGTTAAATACTCAAAAGCTAAAACCAAAATATCAGAAAAAATTTATAAAAGTAATAACAATAAACCTAAGCAGTAAACACGACAGACCCACCAGCTTTTTTAATTTTCTTCTTGGTTATTTTGGAAACAAGCTTGGCCTTCACCGCAACGAGTTGGTTCTCAAGAATAAGGCCCTTACCCAAAACCTTAAAGTAGCCAAACTGAGTCACATCGATCGTGAGAACATTGTCTTTGGAAGCCTTGGCTTTGACCTCCTGAGGTACCATTGGCCAAAGCCTTTTTATTTTTTTATTTTGATCCATGACAAGGAAAATTGATATTTTATTCAAGAAAATGAAGCGAAACCCATGTTCAAAGATACCATAAAAACTAGATGGCAATTTTGAAAACTAGTGTCTAAAGCCCAAAGGCCTATGTATTTGATAAAACAACTTACGGAACACTAAACACATAATGTTGAAATTCAAAAGTTAAAAGGGTCAAACAAAGAATTGAAACATAATATGATTCGCCCTTGAGATAAATTCTTGGCCCTTAAATCACATGCAGAAGCAGGCTATAGTGAAGAGAGATTCGGAAGAAGTACTGAAAATGCCAAAAGATCGAAGTTGGCCTTCTTGAGAAAACCGACCTTATGATTACTAAGGCGAATCTGGCAAGACAACTACTACATGAACCCTAAAAATGGAGTTGTTTACCTTCTGTAGGGGATGCGAGGCAAATGAAATTATTACAGTATTACTCACAACTAAATTAATTTGAGTATTTGAGTAATCTAATTCAGGTAAAAATTTTATGAAAAAAATTAAAAAGTGGAATCTCAACTCACTGTCTCAGGTGGCTGGCGCAATGGTGACGGCTGAACACAGCTGCGACGACAACAGTTTAGACCAGAGGGTGAGATGGTGACCAGGGATAGAGAAAGTGAGAGCGATTAAATGAGCGTGAGAGAGAGAGGCTACAGCTGTGTGTGCATTGAGAGAGAGAGAGTGAAAGCGAGCGAGCTATTGCAGCGTGTGGTACGACCTACTGGGCTACCGCTACGCGGGCTGCGTGTGTCGTTGTCATTGTATGTGTTGTTAAGGCCTTAGAGAGGGGCTGCCGCTAGTTAGCGTTTAGGGAGAGTTAGGGATTTAGTCACTTGGAATTTTAGGGATTTGGATTTTAGTTTGTTTGAGAGGGAACAAATTTTGGTGGAAGGAGATCGAAAAATTTGTGTTAAATTATAGCAAAGGGTTTGCAGTTAACTATATACAGTTTAACCAAACAAAGAAAATATGCACACAAGTGGTTTGTAGTTTGAAATTAAAATTTTAACTTCGGAGATATTGAGTTCGAGTCCAAGTAAAAACATAATTAAAATTATATTTGTTTTTATCACTAATTTTATGCTACTGACACCTTAGTACCAGTGATTTATGATACATATTTGTTAAATGGAAAAAATTATCCAAATGTATACCATTACTGACAATTTTTACGAAGTGTCAGAAATGAAGTGTCAGTAAAAGTCATTTTTGTAGGAGTGATCCTATATATGAGCATTCTATTGACAACATACTAACTTTTCTACTTGATGTCTCCACTTCAATGATCAAGATAAAACTACTAACTATAGAAATAGAAAAGCTAAGACTACACAATAAAATTTACATTTCATTAATAGCTGTGAACATTTTTGTATTCATAAAAAAAATTTGATTTGTATCTTCCATTATTGATATCACATGTTCAATGCTTATACCACATACTTTATTAAATAGATCTAATAATGTATGCTCAAAACAAACAATCAATAAATAAAATCTATTATATTAAGAAAATATTACTTATTGCATGCTTTTAGGGAAAAACATAACAATAACTTTAACATAAATACTCCAATTAATGTGTGTTCACATTTATTTTAACTTTTGTGTTTGTGTTTCTACACTTGTGTTTGTAAGTATAAACAAGCCTTAATTCACTAGAGATACTCATCACCTACTGGCTATGGTGACTTAAGATTTTAAATGTTTCAGAATATTATAGAGGTTGTTCCATAAGAATACCACATAATTAAATTATATTTCTCAAAATCTGATATTAAACATGAAATCTCTCATGCAATTTGATTTCAGTAACTGAAAACTATTTTCTATCTATTATGATAAGATTTCATCATAAAACCCAATTAAGGATTTGCAATTTTTTATAAAAT
>NW_006262075.1:18140979-18157527 GCF_000493195.1 Citrus x clementina
TTTAATGTTTTTAAGTATTTTGATTAATATGCACTTGATAAGAGCTCGGGTTTTTATAGTGCTAGCATCTTATATGGTAAGTCTAGTTTAATTAAAGAAACAATTTATTTATTCTTAAGGTCTCAAGATCTATTTATTAAAATTTATTTTAGCGGGATTCATTGCTGCATAGATTGGGTATTTATTTTATGGAAGTCGTTTTCATAAGCATTAGAGTGTGTTGAAATATGAACTCAAACTTGATCAACCAACAATGCGTAAAATCACTATGAAGGCAAACAACTTGTCATCTAGTTTACTGAAGTCTGACAATCAACAATATCGAGGATATAGTCCACAATTGTTGTTTTGGGAATCACTGAAGTTTCACACGCTTGGCACTAAATAACCAAGCACCAACATTTATAGAGAAAGAGGGTTTAATTCTTGTTATTCTCTAGAATCATCCATGTATGTTTGTAACTTCATTCCTTAGTATAGCATAAGCATTTTGTTTTGTTTTTTAGTGGATGTAAGCATCATAATTATATGCTAAACCACTTAAAGTCCTTTGTACTCTTGATATTTGTTTGTTTAATTTGTTTTCAATTCTTTGTTCATTTTTCTTCTTTGTTTTTAGGACTTAAGGTGACTAAATCTGATCCATTTAAAGTTTGAATCATAACAATTAGTACTAGAGTTGAAGACTATTTCAAGATCTAAAAAAGGCATTATTGGTAGATGTAGAGAAATTTACTAGTAATAGTGATTTCAACATGTAGACATTTCACATATAAGCTTTGCTAGTTACTCAGGGCTTGGATGAAGATATTAAGCATATTATAACTTAGAAGAGGGGAAAAAAAAGAACTTACTTCATCAAAGACAGTTGAGCAATTGGCTGAGATCAACAAGAATACAATCATCTTAGTCATGTGATTCTATTATTAGAGAATTCCTAGAGAACCAAATATTACTGCTTTATTGGCCAAGTTTAATAGCCTTTATATGAGAATTCACTTGTAAATAGGCCATGTATCAAGAAAATGATGCATACATAAAGGATAGTCAAAGGCACACCAAATGAGTATATTGATGAACTTAAAAAGGTTATAAATGCATTGGAAACAAGATGTTAATATGGATAACAAAGATAAATCTTTAATGTTTGCATGTTCTATGCCTAAATCTTATGAGCATTTTATTAATGCTTTATATAGAAGGCAAACTTTGTCTTTAGGAAAGGTGAAATCAGCTCTCGGGACCAAGAAGCTAAAGATAAGCAAGAAAGCATAAAGAAAGAATCTGGCAAAGGGTTGTCATCTAAAGATAGATTTGATAAAAGGATGCTAAAGGGAAGAAGTGGAAAGATCAAAGCCCAAGCAAAAGCATTTGAAATATTTTCAGTGTCACAAAGAAGTGCATTTTAAGAGAGATTGTCCAAAGAGAAAGACCAAGTTTAAAGATTCAAAAGAAAAGGTTAGTGATGTACTATAATCATAGAGTAGATCAATTATAAAACTACTAATATGCTTGTACCCTGAAGAAAAAGCACCCAAGGTTAGTGGGATATTAATTTATGTTGTACTTTTCATATGTGCTAAAATATAAACTATATCTCTTGTAAATCTTGTGATGGTGGTATAGTTTTAATGGGTAACCATCCCGTGTGTAAGAATGTTGGTATTGGCACTATTTAGATAATTGAATTGAATGAATATTGGTTAATTATTAGTTATATGGTTAAGCAAGGTCTGTTATCATTAGTTTGATTGGTATAGTTAGTTAAGAAAAGTTTGTTATCAATGTTGACATGGCAGCTGACCTGGCAAGTTAGTTATATTTCCTAGCTTAGCAATTGCAACATGTATTAACAGAATAAAGAATGTCCTAGATCATTGTATAAATACATGTATACCTAAAACAAATAATTTTGAGCTCAATAATTCATAAAATTCATTTCTTGATTCTTTGAATTTTTCCTTTCATTTTCTCAACAAACAAACAAATTCATAAATCTTAACTTGGTATCAGAGGTAGATCTACAAAATCCTATGGCTGCTTGAAGCTCAAATCCAAACCACACAACTTCCTCAATTTCTTTATTTACCTTTACCTCATCGATCAAACTTGATCGAACAAATTATACAATTTAGAAAACCCTTAAAGATTTTCTCAATAGCTCAAAACTTTGTATAGATTAGTTTCTATTTAATGCAGCTGCAAACTCTATTACTGTAGTTACACAAGCAAACTCAGATCCTATTACAACTGAGATCTCTATTACTGAAGGTGCTCGAGAGAATCCAACCTTTACTACTTGGAAATGAAAGGATCAAATATTATTAAGCTGGTTGATGTCTTCTATCAATCTTGAGATTCTAAGTCTTATGGTAAACTCTGAAAATTCTCTTGAACTTTGGACTAGCCTTAAACAATAGTTTGGATCTGAAACCTTCACTAAAAAGGTTCATCTAAAAATGGTGATAAATAGCCTTAGGAAAGGTTCTATGTCTATGACTGAATTCTTTGGAAAATTGAAGGCAATTACTAATGAGTTGGCTACAACTTGCAATCCTGTTAGCTCTCTGGATTTTCTTACTCATTTGATCTCTGGATTAGGTCGGCCTTATTATGTTGTGGTTGTGTATATTGAGGCAAATCTTGGCAAAATGACTGCGAATAAAGTCTATTCTATGCTTTTAACTTATGAAGCTAGGTTGGAGGCTAATCAATTGAGTAGCAAAAAGGCTAAACTAAATTTTGTAGCTAATATTACTCAAACTGGACCTAACACTAAGTCTGGACAGTATAATGCTAATTGGAACAAAAACCTAAATGAAAATAGCAATGGAAGTAGAGGCTGAGGTGGTTATGCTAGAGGTTTTTCACAAGGTCAAATTAAAGGTAATTAGAATGGATCTTGGAATGGGAGAGGATACAACTAGAACAATGCTAGGAATTGTGTACAAAAGTTATAAATTATCAACTCAGAGGTGGTTTTGGTATTGTTGCTAAACCTGGTGGCTTCAACAATAGTAATGGGAAAGGTGGCCATGTAATACAGCTAATATAATCTCTCAGATATGTTTTAAGCCTAAACACACAGTTGAGTGTAGAAATAAGCTCAACAAAGACTTTGTTCCCTTCAATTCACCATCAAGCTACAATTTATATCAGTATTCACCACCAAGATCTTCATATCCAAAATCAGCACCTAGAACTGCTTTTCTGGCTGCTTCTGAGGGTGATATTACTAATCAAGGATGGTATATAAATAGTATGGTTACTCATCATCTCACCAACAATCTGTAAAACTTGAGTCTTGGAAGAGATTACTCAGGTAATCATTTACTACATGTTGGTAATGGCCAAGGATTGTATATATGACATGTTGGATACACTTGTCTTCATACATCATGTAGTTCAACTTTGCACTTAAAAGATATTTTGCGTGCTTCATTTTACTACAAACGTTACAAGCATTTCAAAGTTACTTAAAGATAACAACTTAACCATTGAATTTGTTGCCAATATGTATTTTATCAAGGACCAGAAGAAGGAAGAGCATCTTACTCAAGGGATTGCTAAAGGAGGATGACTATAACAGCTACTGTCTAAAAAAGGATTTCATTTTTAGTTCTCGTAGTTTTTCTTATGCCCCTAGTTTTATGCTCTTTGTTTTAAGTAATTCATCTTGTAATCTCTTAGATGAAGCTGCAAATAAAACCTATACCCATAATAATACTCCTAAGTGTCACATAAGCAATGTCTTGTCTTCAAACTTATTGTATCAATGATTTGACCATCCAAGCAAACATGTGTTGAAATGTATTTTGTCTTCTCTTTCACTTCCATGTTTAATATTAGTACCTAATTTTTGTGATACTTGTCAATATGGTAAAATTCATCAGTTTCTTTTTTACTCAACAGGGATAAAAATAAGAGCTCCTTTAAAGCTTATTCATACTGATCTCTGGGGTCCAACACCCAATATTTCACTACAAGGCTATAGGTATTACATTAGTTTTTATAGATGACTATAATAGATATTGCTGAATTTTTTCCTTTAATTATCAAATTTGAAGCCTTAACAACTTTCAAATACTTCAAAGCTTTGGTTGAAAAATAGTTTGATCATTTTTTTAAGTCACTGCAATCTGATTGGAGGGTGAAAATAGAAGTTTTGAATACTTTTTTGTAGAATAAGAGATAGATTTCAAACATAGTTACCTTCGTACACATCACCAAAATGGTGTGGTAGAAAGGAAGCATGGACATATTGTAGAAACAAGGCTCAAGCAAAACTGCCCTTATTATTTTGGTGGGAATCCTTTCATACAACCTCTTTTCTCATAAATAAGTTATCAACACCTGTTTTAAACAACGTTTTCCCTTACACCAAGCTATATGGCAGAAAACCTAGCTACTATTTCCTCAAAGCTTTTAGTTGTTCCTGCTTCCCTTTCTTAAAACCCTATAGCAAGCATAAACTTAACTTTTACACATAAAAATGTCTTATGATTGGCTATAGTCCTATTCATAAGGGTTATAAGTGTCTTAACTCAACTGGCAAAACTTATATTGCCAGACATGTAAAATTTAATGAATATAAATTTCCATATTTAGACTTATTTCCTTCATCTAAATCATATCAAAGTATGTTCTTAGTTCAGCAAAATCATAATTTTGTTGTATTTTTTTTCTACATTGTTTATTCCAAACAGTAACTGTGCACAGCCTTCTATCAGTCTTCTAAATCAAGATGCATCACTCTTCAAATTAAGATACATCACATATTGTCCATGTATTACTCTTCAAATACCTCTACATTACATGGTACACACAATCAACCATCACCAACACATCTACCGCAAACACTAACTAATCAGTCAACACTATAACAAATATCACCAATGCCTCAACCTGCTAAGAATGTTCATCTAATGATCACTAGATCCAAAGTTGATGTGCTTAAACCCAAAACATGCTTAGCTGTAACTCAACAACTTTAACCACAATATGTTAAAGTAGCCTTAGCAGATTAAAGTGGAGACAAGTTATGCAGGTTGAATTTGATGCTTTGTAGAAAAATGAAATTTAAACTTTTATTCCCAAAGAAGTAGATAAAAAAATTGTTAGCGGTAAAATCCAAGTGTAAAGCACGGTCAGTTGCTAAAGGTTTTCATCAAACATAAAAGGTGAATTTCTTTGAAACATTTAGTCTAGTTGTAAAGCCTGCACAATTAGAGTCATATTGAGTCTTGTTGTCATGAATAACTGGTCAATCAGACAACTTGATATCAATAATGTCTTTCTCAATGGCATTTTTACTAAAGAAGCCTTTATGCATCGGTTTCTTTACTTCAGTAAGGTTTCACAACTTCAAAGTTTGACACTTCATTTTTTATTCTTCATAAAGCAAAGGATATGATTGTAATTCAGATCTATATAGATGATATATTAGTTACTGACTCAAATGTCTAACTTATTGAAAACGTTATTCATCATTTAAGTTATGAGTTTACCTTAAAAGACCTTGGAGAATTTAATTACTTTTTTTGTCTTGAGGTTACACCATCTATTGAAGGCATGCATCTTTCTCAGACAAAATATACAGGAGATATCCTTAAGGGTTGTCAAACTCCCATGAGTTCTTCAGAGAGATTAGTTAATGACAAAGGTGTTGCTTTTGAAAATCTTTCCCTTTATAAGAGTATAATTGGTTCATTGCAGTATCTCACACTCACCAGACTTGAAATTGCCTTTACAGTGAATAATTTAGCTAATTGTTTGCAAATCCATCCATGTTTCATTGGCAAGCTTACAAAAGAGTTTTGAGGTACTTGCAATGCACAACTGACTTTGGTTTATAGTTCTATGCTTCTTGTTCTTTCACTGTCATAGCCTTCTTAGATGCTGATTGAGGTTCAGATTTAGATGTTAGAAAGTCAGTTAGGGTATATTGCATGTACTTGGGCAACAACTTAATCTCATGGTCACCCAAGAAACAACCTATAGTTTCCCAAAGTACAGTTGAGTCTGAATATAGGGCATTGGCCTTAGCAACTTCTGAAACTCTGTGGATTACTTACTTGCTTAAGGAACTGAAAGTATCTTTACTATAGATTCAATTATCCACTATGACAATAAGAGTGCAGAGGCTTTGGCCAACAACCCCAAGTATCACTCTAGAACCAAACATATTGAATTAGACTTACACTTTATTTGAGATTATATAGTACAGAAAGAACTTTGGATCAACCGTGTTCCCAGCTATGATCAAGTGGCAGATATTTTTACAAAGCTTCTTGTTATTGATCAATTCAATTATCTAAAGTCCAAGCTCAATGTGCTTCCTTGACCTTGAGCTTGAAGGGGGCTATTAAGATAATTAAATTGATTGAATATTGATTAGTTATTAGTTAATAGGTTAAGCAATGTTTGTTATCAATAGTTTTATTCGCATAGTTAGTTAAGCTAAGTTTGTTATCAATGCTAACATGGCAGCTAACCTGGCAAGTTAGTTATGGTTCCTAGCTTAACAATTGCTGCATTTATTAACAGAGTGAAAAAAGTTCCAGATCATTGTATATATACATGCGTAACCAAAATAAATTATTTTAAGCTTAATAATTCATGAAATTCATTTCTTGATTCTATGAATTTTTCCTTATATTTTCTCAAAAAACAAACAAACTCATAAATCTTAACTAGTACTATAAGCCTTAATATTTTTGATGGGGTTGTTAGAGATTTAACTCATCTGGTATGTTCTTAACTTTAAAAGAAATTTGATTTCTCTTCGAATACTAAATCAAACGTGTGTGTGGTTTAGATCATTAAAGGTTATTAAAGGTTAAATTGTGATTGTGAAAGATAGTAAAAACAATGGCTTGTATGTGTTGAATGGAACAATTGTTGTTGATGAAGCAAGTGTTATTGATTTTACTAAGAATAGAACTAAGCAATGGCATTTAAGGTTAGGTTATATGAGTGAAAAGGGTTTAAAGGACTTAAAAAGCAAGTGTTTAGAAATGATAAGTAAGGTATTTGGGATTCTTTGAAGATTGTATTTTAGGCAAGGCTTCCAAGATTTAAATTTGAAACTATAGATCATACTACTAAATATTAGCTAAATTACATGCACTTTGATTTGTGGGGGTCTACACGTGTTATTTCTCTTGGGGTGGTAGATATTTCTATCTTTTATTAATAATTTATCTAAAATGGTGTGGATTTATGTGCTTAAGTAAAACCAGGGATGAAGTGTTTAAGCAGTTCAAAAACTGGAGGACACTTATAGAAACATAAACTTATAGAAAGATCAAGATATCGAGAATTGATAATGGTCTTGAGTGTTGTAATAAGGTGTTTAAGGATGTCGCTAAGAATAGCATCCATATTTTTGTTTACTCAATCAACTATTATATATTTTGACTTCCAATTTGAATGTGATATGTAATTCGTGAGTTGAATTGAGTACTTGAGAGTGTATATTATATTTAAGTTGTTCGAGGTAGTGAAGTTGTGATGAGATGTATATTGTTCAAGTTGGTTTTGAGTATTGAACTTTTACTGAAGAATGAGGGACATCTTTAATTTGTATAGTATGCAATGTCTAGAGAATTTGCTATTTTAGATTGTGTTATCAGTTGCTATTACAATAGTGTCAACATATATTAATTTCAATAGCTAATTTATGAAAAAAATTACATATTATGAAAAATTAGTGGTAAGTATAGTGAACAAATTGAGTATTTTGTTGTACATATGTGAAAAAAATGAACTACTTGCAATTACTCAAAGAAGAAAAAATATATATTTACTTGTAGTTTTGTGATAAACTACCCAAATATTCTTAAGTCATGATGGAAGTACACGATGCTATGTCTGAAAACGTTTTAGAACTATAGAAATGTAAATTCATTCTTATTATTTTTCAATGACACAAAAGTCTATTTATATAAGAATTTCTATAATATGAAAGGAAAATAGTCAAATAGTAAAAACAAGGGATTCATCTTCCAAAGTTGCATGAACATATTAATATTCTTAATACTTTCTATTTGTGTATGATATAATGGCCTTAATTATTATCATATATGCAAGCCATATTGATCTTGATTCCTATTTGACGGTCCTGATCCTTGCTATATGTGCATCAATAGTAAAAATATTCATAGATGATGGCTTGCTTATAACAATTTTATTGTTGTACATTAGCAGCAGGAATTATAGACCTAATAAGTGGTAAATGTTAAAAGCACTAGATACCTAAGTATCCTTCTCCCTATAATAAGTACAAAAATGGTCCGCATACTTTCTGACACTTGTCTTGTGACACTTTATTAAAAAGTATCAGTAGTTACAAGCATTTGGGTCATTTTTCATGTTTAACAGATAAGTATCACAAATTTATGATATTATAGTATTTGTAAATTAAACATTAGAGATCTGTGACATTAAGGTAATAGTAGTTTAAAAAGTTAAATTTTAATTTTGTATCTACTGGCAATCGAACCGAAGACCTCTAAGTCATAACTTTTTTATTTTAAGCGCCAAACCATTGAGCCACAAGTTGCATTTAAATTTTTTTTATTAATAGGTAAATAACTATTAAAATTTAAAGTAAATTACCTAGAAACAATTGATACTATGTCATTTTTAATGGATTGTGTATATGAAACCTAAAATCTAAAAATTTTTGTTAAGTCAAAAGTCTATCCCATGGCTGCTGAACGTTTCTTTCTTCTCTCTCCCTCTCTCTTTTTCCCTCTCTTTCTATCTAACAATGATCTGGCTTGAAAGCTGCCATCCTTAAGCTAAAATATCCCTGAAAAGAATCCAAAGTGTTTAAAAAATTTGGGCAAAGCTAGGGTTTGAATTGGAATCAGTGATGCGGTAACTTTTTATCTCATTCTCTATTCTCATTGTTTAAATGTTTATATGTTAATCGGTCGATGTTCATTGAGTGCAAATGAGACATCACACTTGTCTGGAAATCTAAGGTTTTTGTTGCTTATAATCTAATCTAATATTTAATAAAATAAATAAAAGGTAGTTGTATTATATTTGGAATTCAATTTATTAATTGAGACTTTGTATTGTTTGGAAATTTAGGGTTTTGTTGCTTATTAAAGTGAATGATTTTGTTAATTGAGTGTTTTAAGTGAATGATGTTGTTAATTTAGGCTAGAGGTGTTTAGTTAATAACAATCCCATGACTTTGTTGCGTGGTTTATATATTTATAGATCACTGAGGTTATGGTAATGAAATTGGTGAATCTAGGATTTTAGTTTGTGAATCACCTTATCATTTAGTTATGTATCCATGGCTTTTTATACTTTTGAATATTTCAAAAGTGAAAAGCAAGGTTATTTTTTGCTTTTATGCCTAATTTTACTTTAAACATGGGGATTGATGATATTCGAGTTATTGGAAACTTGATTTTGAGGTGAAAAGTTGATTAATAATTTTATGAAATTATGCTCAAACTTTGAGGATTGATAGACTGTTGTTGTAAACTTAGTTGCCTTAAAACTTGATTAAATGACTTTTAATTGATTTGAAATTTTGAAAAACTAAATTTAAATGCGAACACTTCAGCTCTGGAAATTTTTGGAATGAATTGGTTTTATGTTTGATTTTCAATGGATTTCTCAATATGGTTGGTTGTTTTACAATTTTATTAGAAATTACCTATGTACCATGTTTGATATTGCAAACGAATAGCCTAACTGTGTCAGAATAAGTTGAAATTTGGATAAACTAAATTTCTATATGCATACTGCAAACTTGGAAATTTTCATTTTGGTTGAACTTGTAATTTATTTTTAATGATTTTTCAAACTCTACTACCTCTGCAGTAACTTATTTTGACAGAACTATTCATTAATCTTTGATCATATCAAACACTAGCTAACAATATCGGAATGACCTCAAATTTTAATATATTATTGAATTACATGTCCACTTAAAATTTGGAAAGTATCATAATGATATCTTTAGTATTTTAAATTTAATAAATTTGGAAACTCTACTACATCTGCAGTAACTTCTTTTGACAGAACTATTCATTAATTTATTATCCTATCAAACACTAGCCTAGCGATATTGAAATGACCTCAAATTTTAATATATTGTTGACTTATATGTCTACTTAAAATTTGGAAAGTATCAAAATGATATCTTTAGTATTTCAAATTTAATAAATATTCAAATACTTGCTACTGCTTTTACAGTTTCATATGCTATTTTGACTTATATAGTTTTGTCATGTGAGAAGCCAATGTAGAGTTGACCAAATGACTTGAAAATTTTATATGTGATACTCTGATATATCTAGCTATGTTCAATAAGTTTGATAACATTTCGAATAATATTGAATTAAGGAAAATCTTAAATCCAAGTTGTCAATGTTTCCTATTAAATCTAACTAGTGATATATCTACTAACTTGCAATACTTTTCAAGAAAAAAAAAAATCTGTCAACACAGTGAATTGCAGTGGTAGAATAAAGTGTCAAAGGCATAAATTTTTTTATTATATTTGGGACTATTCTTAAAGGTTAATCTTTTCTTTTCTTTTTTCTTTTTTATTGAACTGGTTTAAATTAAATATCAACCAAGTTATTGATTTCTGTGGCTTACGATTGATTTGTGTTTTATATTTTTGTTTTGTGTTGATTTGAGTTTTACATCCTAATTTAAGACTTTGAAGGCTTTCAAGAAATTATTTTGGATGATGAGCATATGAGTAATAGCTTGAAAATTAATTTACGATATCAAATATCGATTTAGTGTAGCGTATTAATTTTAAGAATTATGGATTATTCTAGGAATATTCTAGTAAAAGGTTATGTTAGATATGCATGTCTTAATATATAATAATTATATTTTAAAGTTTGTTTTTTTTTTCCTTTCTAGGCTTAGGAAAAATGTTTAAAGTAATTTTGGGTGATGATGTCAATCAAGTTAAAGCAACATTACTTGTGAGTGGTAATATATAATTATTCTATTTTTATTTTCTTTTTATGTTTTTAAAGTTTTATATTCAAGCAAAACTAATGAATGCTTAATTATAATTCAAGGTCATATTCTTTAAATGGTTTAGGTGATTAGATTTAAGTATTATAATAAATCTCATACTCTCTTTATAAAGGATAAACTAAGTTTGCAAAAATATATATTTTTTAGTAGTAATAATTTTGGATCGAACTCTCAAATTATTGAAATATTTTATGTCCAAACTTCATTATGCTTAATATAAATATGGAGATTCACAGTTGTTTTATGCCTAACTTAAGAAAAGTACAATTTGAGAATTTTTTTGCCTTGTTAAATAATCTTTTGAAATGAATAAACTGAGGAAACGAGTGGTGATTTATTTGTGATAGCTTTTAACTACGCATGAAAATCATTTGATATATGTAGATAGAGTAACATGCTTATGCTGAAACTAAATATTACATTGAAAACTTCTTGTCTGTTATAATTTGCTATATATATAACCTTTGCCAAAAGAGAATAATGGTTGGGAATTGGCATAGCTTATGAGAATTTTTTTTCTAACGAAATAATTTTATTTTTGTTAATTGTTGCTTCTCTAATGGTTAGGAATTGGCAGCCAATTTTTTTTTTTCCATGTATTCTATGCAGATTTGATCAATGTGTTTGAAGTGCTTCTTCCTTAACTTCACTTGTATCTTAAATCATACAGTCTATTCAATAGAGAAACTGCTGGTGTGATAACGCAATTACATTATTTATGTTCAAAGAGTGAAAGGCAATCATCATTTCAATTTAGCTCAATTTAACTTCTAAATTTGTTAAATTGAGCCACAAGTAGTAAGCATTTGATTGGGTGACAAAAATTTTTATTTATTTAATTTAGATTTTTTTAGTTATAAGAGTAGGATATTTCATATCTTGTTTATTGAAGTATTTGGAATTTGTAATATACACTTATAATACTTAAATATGAAATGAAAGATTTTGTAACATTAATCAATCTTTTTTGTTATTTTGTGGTGCCTTTTAATTTTGCCAATAAATCAATAGGCAATGATCCAATTCAATATTTTTTTTAATAAACTAACCAATGATACCATGGTAACAGTAATCATAGACACTAACAAAAATATCAGTAACTACTAACACTATGGTGTCATAACATTGGTGATAATGTAGTGATAGCAATCACTAACACCGTATTCGTGACACGACAAACAAGTGTCACTAATTTTCTGACTGCCAGATTACTGACACGATTCACAAGTGTCACTGAAAGTAATTACTGACACTATTCTAATGTTCATAAAGACCATTTTTCTAGTAGTGACAATTGACTAATACTTCTTCCAATAACATATAGTAACGATGAGCCTCGGTTTAAAGAAATGTTCACAAAACTTGATAATTTAGCATTCGAGCCTCATGGCAAACAAATTAGCTTTATGAGTGTTAGGTTATTTGTATTGCTATGGGTGTCAATGCGTAAGTGTACACAACAAATAATATACTGATGAGTATTAAGATCATCTCTACAGGGATTGATGTTATCAGACTTGCTACAATAATTTTAATGGTGCAGCTTTATTTTAAATTAAAATAAGACAATTTGTGAAACTAATTAAACTAAGAATGCAATAAATAAAATGCAATAAGGAAAATTCACACGTCAAACACAAGGATGTAATCAATAGAAAATGAGTAGTTAAGTGAATAAACTCACTTAATGGCATTGACTATTTTTTCAATTACGGTACTATTGTTATAGCATCTACTATAGTACTGGGCAGAATTCCTCATCTATCCTCAGTTGTCGCCTGTTGGAATCTTATACCTAATGAAAACCTAACAGTGACAAATTGTTATGCCAGTATTAAACATTCTAGGTTCCATTTACCCTACAATATACTAAAAATGCAATAAAGAAAATTCTCACGTCAAACATAAGGATGTAATCAATGGGAAAATAGTAGTTAAGTGAATAAACTCACTTAATGTCATTGGATGTAATCAATGGGAAAGGTGTAGTTATGTGAATAAACTCACTTAATGTCATTGACTATTTTTTCAATTACGTGTTGTTGTTTATGACATCTACTACAGCACTAGGCATAATCCCTCATGCATTATCAGTTGTCGCATGTTGGATATCTTATACTTAATGCAACCTAACAGTGACCAATTGTTATGCCAACATTAAATATAGTATTAAACGTTCTAGGTTCCACTTACCCTACAAGGAGAATCTCTATGTCCAGTTCTTCATTAATTTTAGATGAAGCATGGCCCTATTCAAATCGAGATTAACTCAACTTGGGAAATTCAATCTAAAACCAAGTATTGTCTCAATTTAATCCACTAAATCTGACCTTTTTTAAGTTCTTTCTTAACTAGTATCCACTAAATGGGTGGTCAGCCGAAATAAGGCATTGCAATAAATACAATTAAGACAAAATGTTATATCACACGCAGAGCAACACACATATGTCAATCAAACATCCATTAAGATCGTTTATTACTCAACCACAATCAAATTCAGTTCATGATTTGCAATAGAACAGTAAATAAAATTGTTATAGCCATCCAATACATTCTCATAATTAAATAGAAAATAAGAAAAGAAGTAGAAAAATGGAAGTCTGCTTGGTCTTCTTGATATATTTTTTGTTTCCTCCTTGAACCTTCTGTTACAGCCTTCCATCTCTCTGTAAATTTCTGTTTTCTTGTTGGTCATTATTCTCCTTGGGTGACGGCTCTCTCCCTTTTTTTTCATGCGTGCTCCTTTTATAACTCGAAATTAGGGCAACTGAAAGTGTGTGGCGCGTATCCTCCATTTTTAGAAACTTCATACTGCAATTTTTTAGTTATTGCATGCGAAATCCAATCTGTCATTACTCTAGATTTGCTACAGCGGCGGCTACAGCATTTGCACTGTTCCAGACTTGTTTCAATTCCTCTGTAGCCAAATTCTTTCATTATCTTTGCAAGTCTGTTGCAGCAGCATTCCATTTCTAAAACTTGAGTTTTTCGGTCACCTATAATTGTGCACATGACCTAAGCATAAAAATGATCTAAAGCAACTCAATTTATTAAAAATAAACTAAAATGGATGCTCATGCAAAATGTAACTAAAATACAATAAAAACATCATTTACTTTCTAAGTAATATTGATTTAAGTCTAAAAGTGTCATGATAACTCTCATTTCATAGAGTTATCACATCCCTAAACTTAAATCATTACTTGTCTTCAAGTAATGACAACAGCTTGCTGTTATATTAACCTCCCCCCATTTTTTTCACCGTTATGTTCTCAGCAAATTGTGTATATTCACATTCTACAGCAATAGGTAAATCATAGAAGGCATTAATAACTGTAAAGGGACTTGTACTTGCTTACAAAAATATTGCGTTGATTTTGTTGTAACATGTTAAAGTAGAATTCTTTTAAAACCAGGATGATTGGATCTTGGGGGTGAGAGCAAAATTTTACCCATCCTCTTCTTGCTACAATATTACAGATGTTGTTAATTACTCTTGTTGGTTATTTTGGGAATATAAAGCCCTTTTCCTCCAAAAGTTTTCATGGCTCTATATATTCCTCAAATTTGTCTTTTGCTTTATAGCTATGGAAGTGTAAAAGGTTCTTCAATCTAGCAACTCTTGTCTTAAACTTCGGTATTGTTGTAGCAGATTGAACAGAATTGTATGACGCCTAAAAAAGAAGTAAAACATAAAAAAAAATTGTAAATAATGGTGAAAGTTATCGAAAGGAAGAGAAATAGTTGCGGTGGAATTGAAAAAAAGTATAGGGAATCCTTAATTTATAGCGAGGGAGAAAATAGAAAAAGGAAAGTAATTCAGAGGATAAATTAAAAAGAATATTTGAAATTTAAAAACAAATTTAAATGAAAAAGGAAAGGATATATATCACGATTATTTAGGGAGTGCATAATCCTTCCTTATCTTCAATTCTAATCTACTGACGCAAGCTTGAAAATCCCCCAATGGTAAAAAAAAAAAAAAATCAAAGGCTTGTCAATGCAACGGTAAAAATTACTATAGCAGCAATTAATTCAATGCTACAACAACAGCTATAAATTCCCTTGTTGGATGAGAACCACTTCCCAACTATCATGTTGTATGTGATGCTACAACACTCCTGTCAGTTTCTTTTACCCCTCTTTTTTTTAATTTAATTTAAAAACCCAGTGCAATAAAATAAAAGAAAGAAAAGAAATTAAATACTCGATTTAAAATGACAAAACCATAAATTAAAAATATGCAAAACCAGACTTAATCATTAAGGAAAAGTTTGCAATAACTTCCCTTATTATTGGGTTGCCTCCCAATTAGTGCTTGATTTTAGGTCCTTCAACCTGACCATTCTAAATTGCTCATGTTGGATCCCTTAGGAACAAGTCCTCCCTTGGGTGATTCACAGCAGCTCCCATGTAATGCTTCACTATATGCCCATTCACCTTGAATTCGTGACTTGTTTTTTCATCTTGAAGTTGAACAGCCATGAGAATATACTTTGATAAGCTTGGAAGATCAATTTTTCAGGAAAGAGCTTTAATCTCGAGTTATAGAGCAAGACTTGATTGCCTAGAATGAGTTCCCTCTATAACAAGAGCTTTCTTCAACTCAACAAAGACGTTTAAACAATTCTCATTGAAATTGAAAGGTCTGTCATGTTCTAGCAACATGCATAAGGGTTTGGCTATTTTGGAAAAATCTTTAATGAACATTCTATAAAACCGAGCATGTCCTAATAAACTCCTAGTGCCCTTTACTAAAGTAGGTGGTGGAAGTTTATCAATCACCTCTATTTTTGCCTTGTCTGCCCTTATTCTCTTTCTAGAGACTCTATACCTTAGGATTATCCCTTCTTGTACCATAAAATGACACTTTTTTCCAATTTAATACTAAATTGGTCTCTTCACATCTCTTAGGCATATTTTCTAGGTTGTTCAAATAGTCATCATATGATTCCCCAAAAACTAAAAAATCATCCATGAAAATCTCAAGTGTATGCTCAACCATATCTAAAAAAATAAAGATCATACACCTCTGGAAATTTGCTAGAGCATTCCACAAATCGAATGGCATCATTCTGAAAGCAAAGATTCCATAAGGACAAGTGAATGTTGTCTTCTCCTGATCCTCTAGTGTTATAACAATTTGGTTGTAGCATGAGTATCCATTTATGAAATAATAGTACTCTTTTCCAACAAATGTATCCAGCATCTAGTCTATAAAAGGCAATAGGAAGTGATCCTTCCTCGTAACTTTGTTTAGCTTTCTATAATCCATGTAAACTCTCTATACAGCCACTGTTCTAAAAGGAACGAGCTCATTCTTTTCATTTGCTACAACCGTTACACCACCTTTCCTAGGAAAACATTATACTGGACTTACCCATAAGCTATCTAATATTGAGTAAATAATTCCAACATCAAGCGACTTAATGATCTCCTTCTTCACAACTTCTTTTATGATGAGATTCAATCTTCTTTGTTGCTTTATGGAGTTACCGTAGCAGTCTCCCAGCAAAA
>NW_006262075.1:18157627-18161844 GCF_000493195.1 Citrus x clementina
TACAGTGTTGTTTTCTTTCCTATTGCAGCAACTGTTTAATCTCTTTGTAATAGCAAAGTCCACAACACTGATAAAATTACAGTCTTCAACCTCATCTAGACTCTTCATTGTGTCCAGTACATTAAATGTAACTTGCTAATTATTCACCCATATAGTCAATTCTCATTTTTGCACATCAATTAGAGTTTTTCCCGTGGCTAAGAAAGGTCTTCCTAGAATTGGCATTTCTTTATCTGCCTCAAAGTCCAACACTATAAAATTTACTGGAAAAATAAATTTATCCACATTCACCAATACATCTTCAATCTTCCCTTTTAGATAGGCATGAGATATGTCTGCAAGTTGTAAAGTCACTGTTGTTGGCCTAACTTTTCCAACTCTCAATTGCTTGAAAACTAATAAAGGTATAAGATTCATGCTAGCTCTCAAATCACATAGTGCCTTACTACTGTATTTAGTTCCTATGGAGCATGGAATTGTGAAGCTCCCTAAATCTTTCAACTTCTAAGGGATTTTATTCTGAAGCATATGGTTGTATTCTTGTGTTAGAGCAATTGTTTCAAACTCTCTAAGCCTCTTTTTCCTTGCCAAAATATCTTTCAAGAAATTCACATAATTTGGCATTTGTTCTAGGGCTTGCATAAAAGGAATATTAATATGTAACTACTTTAGTACTTCTAAGAATTTACTGAAGTCTTTGTCTTGCTTTAGCTTTTTGAATCTTTGTGGAAAGGGTAGTGGATGCCTCAATCGATGTGTTGCAGCAAGTTGTACAGACTACTTTTCTTTTGCCATGTTCTGGACTAATGTGGCTGGTGCTATAGTATTTTCACCAACAAGTGGTTGATCATCATTTTCTACTGATATTGTAGCTTTGATGTTCACACCAGTGGATAGGAAAATAAAATATTGTGGCTCCTCTTTAACTTGAGCTTCCTCTTGGGTTGAAACGGGTTCCACTCTTTTTTTTTATATACCATCAAGAATATGAGCATCTTTTTTAGACCATAAGTTAATCACCTTTTAATGCTCTTTTTCTTCTCTTTTTAGATCTTCTGTGTTGTTGGGAAACTGCCTTGAGGTCTGCTGCTCAATGTTGTAGCTAGCTGTCTAATTTGATTTTCTAAGTTTCTTAAGGATACAGCTTGGCTTTGAACAACTGCTTCATTTTTCACAATGTATTTCTTAAGCAAAGCTTCAAGAGAACTGAATTGATCATTATTGGTATTTCTTTATCCTTGATTTTACTGGTGAAATCCTAGTGGTTGAGCAGGTATGTTTTGTCCACTAGATGCTATAGCATGTTGATTATGATTGCTCCAAGAGAAGTTTAGGTGCTGTCTCCATCTAGGGTTATAAGTGTTTGAGTAAGGATTGTTCTGGTTCTGTCTGTTTAAGTTGCCCACATAATTAACTGAGGCTGGATTTATAAAACAATTGTCAAACGAATATTTTTTTTCACAATAAACACAGGAGACCTCAGCAACCCAGTTAACAGTTACTGAAGCAGTAGTCTTAGCCTTCACTATATTTTTTAATGAGGTTACTTGGACTCATGCTGCTCTTTTGCTACAGCTTGTCTGGTAGATGGCTGCTGATAATTATTGTTGGCTATCATCTCCAAAATTCAATAAGCTTCATTATAAGACTAAGGTAGCAAGGCCCATTTGTTAAAGCATCTACCATTAATCTAGTGTTTGGGTTGAGACCATTATAGAAAGTTTCCAATTGTATACATCAAGGAATACTATAATGAGGACATCTCCTAAGTAACTCCTTAAATCTTTCTCATAAATCATACAAGCTCTCATCTTCAAGTAGATGGAAAAATATGATCTCATTCCTTAATTTTGCATTCTTGGTCGGTGGGAAGTACTTCATCAAAAATTTATCAGCCAAGTCATTCCATGTGGTAATGGAGTCAAGTGGTAGAGATTTCAACCATACTCTTGCTCTATCCCTTAAAGAAAATGGGAAAAGTCTGAGGCTCAATGCCTTCTATGATGCTCCAGTAATATTGAAAGCATCACTTACTTCCAAAAACAGCTTAAGGTGTATATGAGGATCTTTATATGGCAGTCCATTGAATTGCCCTATTATGTGAAGCATCTGAAACATCACTGGGTTAAGCTCAAAATTATTCACTTGCACTTCGAGGCTAACTATTTCAAGGTTTATGGCTTGAGAGGTCAGCACTGCATAATCTCAAATGGCTCTATTTCTATCATCTGTCATATGAATAATATTGTTATTCCCTAGTTGTCCATAAATAATATGTCCATTCTAACCTTTTTGACCTCCTTGTGCATTTACTAGTTGTATTTCTCCTTGAGAGTTCAAATTCCCTATATCTTGGAAATCATCCATTGCTACAGCAGCTTTTAAATTTTTTTGCTCTTTTCTCAATCTCCTTGCAGTTCTTTCAACTTCTGGATTAAACTAGAATTCAACAGGCTTATATTTGTGCATGCAAAGGTTGCTAGATCATTTCTGTCAACAAAATAAACAAATTAAAACAAAATTAAAAAGTAGCATCAATTAAGATTAATTTCACAAATCACAATGAACAATCAATCCCCCGCAACGGCATTAAAAACTTTTTGGGTTATTTCTATTGCTATGGGTGTCAATGTACAAGTGTACACAATAAATAATATACTAATAAGTATTCAGATCGTCTCTACAGTGATTGATGTTATCAGACTTGTTAGAACAATCTTAATGGTGCAGTTTTGTTTTAAATTAAAATAAGACACTTTGTGAAACTAATAAACTAATTAAATTAATAATGCAATAAATAAAATGCAATAAGGAAAATTATCATGTCAAACATAAGGATGTAATTAATGAGAAATGAGTAGTTGAGTGAATAAACTCACTTACTGGTATTAACTATTTTTTCAATTACGGTATTGTTGCTACAACATCTACTACAGCACTGGACAGAATCCCTCATACATCCTCAGCTGTCGCATGTTGGATATCTTATACTTAATGCAACCTAACAGTGACCAATTATTATGCCAACTTTAAATATAGCATTAAATGTTATAGGTTCCAATTGCCCTATAGGGTGAATCTTTATGTCTAGTTCTTCATTAATTTTAGATCAAGTATGACCCTATTCAAATCAAGATTAACTCAATTTGGGAAAGTCAATCTAAAACCAATTATTGTCTTAATTTGATCAACTAAGTCAGACTTTTTTTAGGTTCTTTCTTAGCTAGTATCTACTAAATAGCTAGTCGGCCGAAATAGAGAATTGCAATAAATACAATTAAGACAAAATATTATATCACACGCAGAGCAACACACATATGTCAATCAAACATCCATTAAGATCTTTTATCACTCAATCACAATCAAATTCAGTTAATGATTTACAACAGAACAGTAAATAAGATTGTTATAGCCATCCAATACATTCCCATCATTAAATAGAAAAAAAGAAAAGAAGTAGAAGAACTGAAGTTTGCTTGGTCGTCTTGATATCTTCTCTATTTCCTCTATTTCCTCTATTTCCTCCTTGAATTCTCTGTTACCACCTTTAATCTCTCTCTAAATTTTTGTTTTCTTGTTGTTTCTGTTTGGTATTCGCCTTGGGTGATAAATCTCTCCCTTCTTTTTATTTGTGCTCCTTTTATAATACCGTACATTATCAGTTGTTATGATTCCTACAGCCATTATTCCTCTGATGACAATACTCAACTTGCTTGAGCAAGGATGTAAATGAGGCAAGTTAACTCCATCAACAACAAGGTCAACTCAATTTGTTGATATTCTTTTAATATTGACTCTTGGAAATTGAATAACACTGCCTTCAGTTATTGTACATCCGAAGGCTTGATGGCTTTCCTTCTTAAGACAAATCGAAGAAAAATTCATGTGAAGTTACTTTTACTTCAAGTTTGCAAAGAAACCTATTCACATAGATTTTGGCATCCATATCTGCAATAGATATGTTTTGTCAAGGACTTGGAGCAGCTGCATTTTAATGAAAATGGGAGAATCAATCACACTATTAAACAGCTTAGGAGCCATAAAGAAATCATGGCCATGATTAAAATCTAATCTTGCAATACCCAAATCTTCTACGGCATTTTAGTCATTTCATTAGATTAAGGGTATTTAGTCTTTTTCTAACCCCTTAGCTAAATTCTAGTCTTGCATATAAAAGAAAAAAAAATGCCATCTTTGCCTAATGAGAGAGAGAGAGA
>NW_006262075.1:18161944-18178943 GCF_000493195.1 Citrus x clementina
ATGACTTTTTAGAATCGATCTACTAAAAAATATCCAGGAGTGTCCGTCAATGGGTAATTAAAGGTAATTTCAATTCTTGATCTTTGTCAATTGTTAAAAACAAGCATTATTACTAATATTAGTAGAAGTAGAAATCTTTGATTTTGTAGGGAAATATGCTGACAGTCGGTTGTCTAAAAAGTCATAGTGATTAGTAAAAATGATTTTGATTCTGGCTGTTCTATATAATAACCTAGATCTCTTTAAGAATAATTTGAGACTTTTTTCAAGGTAATTGAATAAGAATTCAATTTATTATGATTTTTGAAGCAGAACTTTGGTCAAATTATGATGCTTCAGCTTCCTTGGGGTCATGTAAGGTCAACATGTTGTAAGACCAAAATTGGTGAAATTTTAACATGACTTGGTGGATCGGTAATTTTGGCATTGTTGTGACTTGCAGTAGATATCCACTCATCAGCGTCTGGAAAGTTGTTATATCTCCATGTTCCTGTACAATAGAATTTATTTGTTTGTCTGAGAAAGGAAAAATATTTTCATCGAATATAACATGCCTAGAGATGTAGACTAGCTTAAATTGTGGTTGTAAACATCCTAAACCCCTTATATAAGGGGCTATAGGCTATGAAAACACATGGATAAGACTTTTTGTCAAACTTGGTCTTGTTATAGTCCTCTAAGTAAGGGAAACATCTGGAGCCAAAACTTTTAAGGTTGTTGTAATCAAGTAATTTATGATATAATAAATAATAAGGACTTTGTTTGTCCAAATTGGATAAAGGCATCCTGTTAATAACTTAAAACGACAATAAGAAATGCATCAACCGGAAAGTACAAGGGTAGTAAAGCATGGAACAACATTGTTAGAGTAGTTTCTACAATATGTTTGTGCTTCCTATCAGCAACACTGTTCTGTTCAGATGTATAGGGACACAAAAGTTGTCTTTGTATGCTACATTGTTCAAAGTGTTGTATGAATAATGTTGGGTTGAATTCACGACCACTATCACATTGAAAGATTTTCATCTTTCTATCCAATTGACTTTTGACTTACTTTTAAAATCTTAAAAAAAGTCAATGAACTCATATTTATGTTTAAGTGGAAATAACCAGTAAAATTGCGAAAAATCATCAATAAATAGGCAATAAAAGCCAAACTTTTGTATTGAATTAACAGGAGCGGAAAGATCATAAAAAAATTTATCAAGGGGAAATTCTGACTTTTTATTACATAAAATAGATGGACAGTTACAGCTTTTGCCTAATTGGCATGAAACACATAGGTTTGGTTCTTTTAACCAATTAGGAAAGTTAATTAATCCATGATCTTTTCAAGCATGTAGAATCTTTGAATTGGAATGACCTAATATTGTATGTCATAAGTTGTATTGATCATAATCTATTTTTATTGCCATGAGAGCAGCATTGCAATTCTCTTCTAATGCAAACAATTACCTTGCCTGCGCCCCTTGGCCAGTACCTAACTATTTTTGTTCTTAATCACAGAGCCATCAGTGTTAAGTTCAAATAAACATTTATGATCATCTATAACATTATTTAATTCTAATTTGTCATTATTTGTTTCTACCCACTTATTGCCAATATCAGATATTTGCAAACCTTTCCATTACAAGGCAAAGAATTTATTGTCAAATCCTCTATAGGGCATGTCATCATTTAAAATACCAATCTTGTTTGCCATGTGAGTAGTTGCTTCAGAGTCTGCATAAAATTGTTGATTGGAGTTATCTTGTAGATTCAGGGCCGTAACTGCTTAAGGCCCTTTTTCTTCAGGATAATCGTATTCATATCTATCCTAGCAGACATCGGCATTGCGGTTATGTTTTTTACAAATTTGGCATATAATGGCCTCTTCTACATTGTTGTGCTTTTGTGGCTAAACGTTTATGTTTTGGTAATTTGAACTATCACTATAATTGTCGCTTCCATAATTATTAACATTATTGCCATTTTGAAAGCGGGTGATAAGTGCATATTTTCTCATTTTGTTCTCCTTTAGTTAATTTATAATTTAGTTATTTTATTTTGATTTAATTTAAATTTTGTACCTTTAGGTTAAATTATAATTCATTTTACTTGGTTCATAACAATTTAAATTTATTGTAGATTGTTTCCTCTTTTCAAATATTTAATTTCCTTAATTTTTTTATTAATATAGGTAAAAATTTCAAGAAGAGAAAGTTGACATTTAGTTGGGTGAAAATGTGAAGAAAAATGATGATAAAATTTAAAGAGAATTTGGATTAAAGCGGAGTTCAATCTCGCAAAAATTCCCATCCAGCTAGTCGCGTGTAGCACTATCGATCAATGCTTGGACGGTCAGATCGGTCGCGTAAAGTCAGCTACATCCCCAGGCGCGTCGTCAATCAGCAGGGCCCTGGTGTCAGCCACAAGCCCACAATTCTAGTGCAAACGATCGCGTGTGTCGCGCTCTACACGAACTTTTGTGCACCCGTTACTTGACCTCTCCTAGCTCGCTATGCAAGCAGCCACAGCCTCACAACACCAGCCACCAAATTGCCCCTCATCACGTGGATTTTTTGGCCGGCAAAAAACCGTGTGAAAGAAAAAAAGGGTAATTTCCAGCTTCCTCCCTTGAGGCTTGTCGTATCTTCACTTTGAGAGATTGTATCAACGTATCTTCACTTTCCTACCCTACCGTTAACTGAACCGTTTGCTGACTGATTAAATAACTAAAATACCCTTGTACCATAATCAGTAACTATCACCATCTTTTTAAAACCATCTTCAGTTTCAAGTATAATAGAAAACCCAATAACAAATGCAACTAGCTAGCCCTAAAAAATTCCCACATAATTAGAACTCAATGAACTCATTCACTCAGCTTTCAATGAAGGCATGCAAAATTTGTATTATTACCTCATCTTTTAGCCTCCAAAATCTTTCTCCAATTAAATAATAAGCAACTAAAACCCAAATTGGATCATTCATCTGATATTATAAAAAAAAGAAAAAACAAAATCGTCTCCACAAACTCACATCATCAATAACAACGAGCAACATTTTACATACCCAGCTTTATTTTCAACTAATCTCATCACCATTTGAAGAAAAAAAATACTTTCATTGATGGCGGTTTTTCTAGTTGATTTCTTGAATGGGTATCCGCCGATTCGGATTTAGTTCATCTTTATTTTGTTATGTGCAGCAACAAATCCTTTCAAAGCATTTTTGTTAGGAATTGAAATGGGTTTTGGGTTATGAGTTTTGTGGCTTCGATCTCCATAGAGAAGAGCATAGTTATTGTAGTTTTTGAGTAAACATACAATGGATAAAAGCATGTTTCTGTTGTTAACCCAATGGGCATTAGAGTGTTCTATTCACTTCACAGATCCTAAAGTGTAAAGTTTTGAAATTGTTTGAATATTTAATCCGAAAAGTATGCAATTACTAATTTGCCTTCTTAGCCTAACCTTATACGAAACTATATACTAACGGTAGGGGAGGAAAGTGGAGATAAGTTGATACAATCTCTCAAAGTGGAGGTACGGCAAACCTCAAGGGAGGAAACTGGAAATTACCCAAGAAAAAAATTGGTGTTTGAAGCTTTTGAAAAGGGGGGCGCCATTGGACAAAGTTGTGCATCGACAGGAAAAGAAAAAAAAATCATTTTTTGGAGAGAAAAGAGAGAGAAGTATGTGGACATTCTAGAAGGATTGTCAGTGCCTGGATTGTTTTATCACGTGGTTTTTCTTTTTCATTCAATTCCTTGGAACTTTGAATGTCGTTAGCTTTTATTTTTGCTTTCTATTTCGTCATACTGGGTTAGGATTTTATTTGATTAAGGTTCATTTTAAAGGATTAAAATTCTCTTCTGATCTGATTTTATTTTGAGTAATTTTTATTAATATGATTGATGGTTAATAAATTAAAAAAAAATTTAAATCTTAATCATACACTAACATTAAAAGACATATAGCACAATATCTGTAAAAGATCAGGAGTGCTCATATCAAGAGAAGATCTTAATCCGATCTCAAAACCCCAAACATATTATACAATTAATAATGAATTTCAAAAATTTAATTTATTTAATTGAGATTGTTTATTTTCTTATATAATTATTGTTTATGATTTTAATCTTATCTTACTTGAGTGGCCAATTAGATAAGACTTGAATGAATTATATTATTAGACTTAAATACTTTATTTGTAATTGTCTTAATATTTTAATCATTAATAGCAAATTGAAATCGGCGATTGCAATTGGATAACATAACCTAGGTTATATAATCCTAGCTTGTGTGGTAATTGCCTTCATAAACTTAATATCTTTCTCTACTTGATGCTTCCATTATCTTAAATTTAGAGAGTTTGTTTTAAATTATTTAATGGTTAGAGATTAGATGAAGTATTCATTTTGCCTAACGACATGTTAAGAAAAGATATAGATTAATAGAGCTTATTGTTGTCTACAGTTGATAGTTTCAATAGAAATTAATGATAAAATTGATATATTGATTATGTGCTTATTTGGTGGTGGCGAATGATCTTTCAGCAAAAGTTCTCATTATTATTATTTTTTCTCCTTTAATTAAAATTTTTATTAAATTATCATTTTTGTAGTTTTAGTTTCTTGATTTCTTGCAATTTAGTTAAAAATTCATAAAACCATTTTCTTTTTTGGTTTATTATAGTTGGCATTTTCTTTAGTTAGATTTATTATTATTATTATAAATCTTTGTTTTAGAGTTGATAATAAATAAAATTATGCTGTGTTTACTAAATTGTAATCGAAATGTTCAGGAATGAGAATTAAAATAAGTTGTTTACTTGAACTGTAGGAATCAAAATCAAAATGAGTTGGATTGCTATAAATGTGTTTATTTTGTCTTGGAATCGGAATCAGAATGAGTTATATTGTAACAAATTACTAAAAAGTACTTAATGAATTATTGTCATAATTATTATTTTATATTTTAATTATAGTGATTATTTATTAAAAATTATTATTATTATTATTAATTGTTGTCAATAATATATTGATATATTAATTAATTGTAAAAATTATTAATTAATTAATTATAATAATATACTAATTAATTATAATAATTATATTAATAATTATTATAAAATATATTAATCAATAATATTAATATTACTTATTTAATTATAATAGTATATTAATTATTGTGATTATTTATTCAAAAACTATAATTATTAATATATTATTGTTAATAATGTATTAATATATTGATTAATAATAAGATACGAATTAATTATAATAATTATATTAATGATTATTATAATAGTATATTAATTAATTAATTATAATAATAAAAATATATCAATCATTGTATTTATTTATTCAAAAACTATAATTATTAATATATTGTTGTTAACAATGTATTAATATATTAATTAATAGTAATAACTATATTAATTAATTAATAATAATATATGAATTATTTATAATTATTATTATAACAATATATTAATTAATTAATAATTATATATATGAATTAATTATATTAATGATTATTATGATAGTATATTTATTAATTAATTATAATAATAAAATATATTAGTTATTGTGATTATTTACTCAAAAACTATAATTATTACTATATTATTGTTAATAATGTATTAATATATTAATTAATAGTAATAATTATATATATTAATTATTATTATTATTAATTATAGTTTTTATATTAATTAACAGTAATAATTATATCAATTAATTAATGATAATATATGAATTAATTATAATATTATAGTAATTAATTAATAATAATAATATATTAATTATTGTGATTATTTATTTAAAAATTATAATTATTGTTAATAATGTATGAATATATTAATTAACAATAATATAATAATTAATTAATTATAGTAATTATTAATTAATTACATATTTGGCTTTTTTATTTTTGATATTTATATTTTTTATTTAAAGGAGGGCATTTTAGGAATATTTGAATGTTAATGGGGGCAAAATGGAAACTCTAAGGATTGGAAGATTGATTTCCGCCTCCCTCCGTGGGAATCAATCTCCCATTCCCCATTCCCAAATAATGGTGGGTCTATGATTTCGATTTCGATTCCTGCTTCATTTTTGCGAAGTAAACACCATCAATCATTCCGATTTTGGATTCTAATTTTCCAATCCAGAAAGTAAATGCAGCATGAGTGTAGTCTTCGTGGGATTGACCCTTACTTACTCTATACTATTTGTTTTTATTATTAATGAAGTTTTAAATTTGGTGTAACCCAACCACACCACCACCAGGCTTGTTGTTTCCATAGTTGTTTCTTGTACTATAGTTTTTGACTAGGTCCTCTTCCACGTGAACCATGCTTACCACCCCTTCGATTTCTACCTCTTCCCTGCTATTAAAAAAAGGCTTGATTCTGGTTCACATTGACTTTATCTTGCTCTCCTTTTGGGATAACAACAGTCTCCTCGTGATTTTGAAGAGCCTGAATTAAGTGTTTTCAGAGAAGGATAGGACAACTTGGTGAGCATGGTCGTTTTAAAATCTGTGTATTTTGGCCCCAAAGCTCAAGTAATCTGAAGTATTTGATCTTCATTATTGACCAGCTTGCCAGTAGCAACAAAGTTGTCACATAATCCTTTAAATTTCTTTGGAAATTCTTCTATTTTCAACTATCCTTTCTTCAGCGAGAATAGGCCATCTTTCAGCCAAGTTTCTTTTGCCTTTATTGCTGGAAGCATGTTTTCTTCGACCGTAAGCCAGACTTCTCAAGCACTTTTTGCTCCTATAGTCATGCTTATCACGTCTTCTGTCATCATGCCCTTTAAACATGTCATAAGAAGGCAGTCGTTTGATTTCCAAACTAGGAATTCAGGATTGATTTTCTCAGTTTGTTCTTCTTTAAGAACTGTAGGTGGAGTCTCAACATCTGTGATATAGTGTTCCAGCCTAAGGCTGTTTACTAAGGGCAGAATTTGGGAACTCCACAGAAGGTAATTGTCACTTGTGAGTCTGATTGGAACCAAACTTGCACATCGGTGGAAGAATTGGAGACGCACATTTGGTCCAGATTTTGATCTAAAAGCCATAAGCTCTATACCAAATAGAATTTGAAGATTGAACGATATTGTTTTTAAGCATGAGTACAATGATACATATACATATTGTGGGGTTTTACAAGATGGAAAGCAAATGAAGTCTGTTGATGCGAGATTCTGGTTGTCCTCGTTCTACGACCAGGGTTTCTGCTCGATCAACTTCACCACGACCAGGATCTCTCCTCGTAAAGCTTTTTCTCCAGAGGTTCCTGCGCACACAGACAGGTCAGAGTACGCTGGTTGTTTTTCCGGCGCAAATCCTCCGACGCTCAAGTCAGATATGAAGGTTCGGGGAATGCTTGCCACAAATCTTATGGCTGTTAGGTTGTTTTCTCTCTTTTAGAATCAAAATTCCTAACCCTTTTACTTCGTTGGCTACCTTTTTATAGGCTTCCTCTGAATCCCAGTTTTCCGCAGTCTACGTCTGTTATCCTCCCACCTCTCGAACGTGGATTCTCCATTTCCGTAGTCGTGGGTGGTTGCGTGGCCTTCGTGCCTAGATTCACGGGCTGGAGAGCATGCCTCGCCAACTGTCGTTGACCGGGTCTCCTCGAATCAACCTTTAGCAAGAATACAGCAGGAATGGCTTTATGCTTCTTACAGGAAATTGGCCTCGCGAATGACGTGCTCGTGGATGAGCAGGATATTCCTGCCCCTGTTTCCCTGCTACCTGGCTCTTACAGGACACACCTGCTCGCAGACTTCTGCCATAAAAAATCTGCTCATCACGTCTGGTCTCGTCGGAGTATTTCCCTCAAACACCGGTCCCCCAGTTTCTGGTGTTGGGTAATGTAATGGACCAGCAGTAGAAACTTAGCGGTTCTTGGTCGCGTGGGACTGGAAGAGGCCTCGAGGAGGAGCTGACCAGGGTCAAGGAGGATCTTCAAAGGCAGAAGGCTATGTATGAGGCTCAGCTCGAATCTCTCCGTGATTCCCACCGGGTTCGGGTCGAGAACTTAGAGAAGGAGGCTGACAACTAGTACGACCAGGGACTTCGGCATTCCTATCGTTGCATCATGGCCGTCCTCGGGAAGCAACACCCTGATCTGAAGATGGATGACCTTGCAGCTGGTGTTGCTCAACATATGGACAAGGAGGCGGCCAAGGAAGACGCTGAAGGGGTAGAGCCGATCGTGATTGAGGAGGAAAACTCTCCTCCTCGTGCAGTACTTGCTGATGTTGGCGAGGCGAGCACCCCTCCCCCGGACGCAACTGGTGATACCCCCCTGCACCTGAGGAGGTCCAGCCAACCGATGCTGCTCGGCTTACTAATCCACCATCTTCTTGATACATTTCTTGTATTGTAATGAACAATGTTTGTGAAGATTATCTCCTCTGTTAATTATTAACAAATTAATAAAGATGTTTTTTATTACTTTCTTGTGTTGTAATCATGAGTTATTTTTCGTTTGAGAATCTGCTCGTCTTTGTCTGGTCGAGCAGGTTCTGGCTTAGCACATGGTTTTGCCACATGCCTTTGAAAATTTTTCAATGCTTGGGATTCTGCTCGCCTTCGCGTGGTCGAGCAGATCCTGGCATGCTTGGCTTCGTGTCTCGCCATAAGACAGGCTTTGAGACTTGGTGAGCCTTTGCATGCCTTGGGAATTTTTTCGAATGCTTTGGACTCTGCTCGCCTTCTCGTGGTCGAGCAGATCCTGGCACGCTTGGCTTCTGGTCTCGCCATAAACAGGCTTTTAGACTTGACGAGCCTTTGCGTGCCTTTGATTCTTCAAGGATTAGGATTCTGCTCGCCTTCTCGTGGTTGAACAGATCCTGGCACGCTTGGCTTCTGTCTCGCCATAAAACAGGCTTTGAGACTTGATGAGCCTTTGCATGCCTTAGTAAATTCTTCAATGCTTGGGGATTCTGCTCGCCTTCACGTGGTCAAGCAGATCCTGGCACGCTTGGCTTCTTTCTCGCCATAAAACAGGCTTTGAGACTTGACGAGCCTTTGCATGCCTTAGTGACTTCTTCGATGCTTGGGGATTCTGCTCGCCTTCACGTGGTCGAGCAGATCCTGGCATGCTTGGCTTCTGTCTCGCCATAAAACAGGCTTTGAGACTTGGTGAGCCTTTGCATGCCTTCGATTCTTCAAGGATTGGGATTCTGCTCGCCTTCTCGTGGTCGAGCAGATCCTGGCACGCTTGGCTTCTGTCTCGCCATAAAACATGCTTTGAGACTTGATGATCCTTTGCATGCCTTAGTAAATTCTTCAATGCTTGGGGATTCTGCTCGCCTTCACGTGGTCGAGCAGATCCTGGCACGCTTGGCTTCTGTCTCGCCATAAAACAGGCTTTGAGACTTGGTGAGCCTTTGCATACCTTCGATTCTTCAAGGATTGGGATTCTGCTCGCCTTCTCGTGGTCGAGCAGATCCTGGCACGCTTGGCTTCTGTCTCGCCATAAAACAGGCTTTGAGACTTGATGAGCCTTTGCATGCCTTCGATTATTTAAGGATTGGGATTCTGCTCGCCTTCTCGTGGTCGAGCAGATCCTGGCACGCTTGGCTTCTGTCTCGCCATAAAACAGGCTTTGAGACTTGATGAGCCTTTGCATGCCTTAGTAAATTCTTCAATGCTTGGGGATTCTGCTCGCCTTCACGTGGTCGACCAGATCCTGGCATGCTTGGCTTCTGTCTCGCCATAAAACAGGCTTTGAGACTTGGTGAGCCTTTGCATGCCTTAGTGACTTCTTCTATGCTTGGGGATTCTGCTCGCCTTCACGTGGTCGAGCAGATCCTGGCATGCTTGGCTTCTGTCTCGCCATAAAACAAGCTTTGAGACTTGGTGAGCCTTTGCATGCCTTAGAAGATTTATCACAGTTTCAAGTGAATGACATTCCTCGACGTTCCATTAATTGCAGGTTTTGATTTTACATGAACTTGCTTTGACGTAAAACATAAAAATAAAAGATAAAGAGCACGAGCAGAAATTGCTTTAAAATGTGAACAAGTCTTACTGGAAGTATTTTCGGAGGTGTGCTGCATTCCATGGGCGTTTCACCTCGTGGCCGTCCGTGCGAACCAGCTTGTAAGCTCCTGGTCCAACTAGCTGCTTGACTCTATACGGCCCCTCCCAATTCGGACTGAGCACTCCTTGAGTCGAGTCTTTGGTGTTCTGATTCACTTTCCTTAACACCCAATCTCCGACCTTGAACTGACGTATGTTCACCTTCTGGTTATAATAACGAGCAACCCTTTGCTGGTAAATGGCAGATCGACCAGCTGCTTGCTCCCTCTTTTCCGTTAGCAGATCAAGATTCAGACACATCTGCTCATTGTTGTCCTGCTCATTGAAATGATCTGTTCGGTGCGTGGTCGTTCCTATCTCAGCTGGCACGACCGCTTTATGTCCGAAAGCCAGGGCGAACGGTGTCTCCTCAGTTGCTGTTTTGTGGGTTGTTCTGGATGCCCATAGCACACCTGACAGCTCATCAACCCATGCACCCTTTTTTGCTCTAAGCCTGGTTTTCAAAAGCCTCTTGATTGTCTTGTTGGCTGCTTCTACTTGTCCATTCGATTGGGGGTGAGCAGGCGAGCAATACTTCAGCTCTATCCCGAGGTTCTGGCAGAAATCCCTGAAGCTGTGATTATCGAACTGCCTGCCATTATCCGTTACCAGGGCATATGGGATCCCATATCGACATACCAGGTTTCTCCACATAAAGTCTGTTGTTTTCTTCTATGTGATCCTGCTAAGGGCTTCGACCTCAATCCACTTCGTGAAGTAATCTATGGCAACTATTGCATGCGTTGCTGCTCCTCGTCCCTTTAGCAGCGGGCCGATCAGATCAATCCCCCATTGAGCAAATGGCCAAGGGGAGGCCATAGAAGTGAGCTTCTCTGGTGGTTGGTTGGAGAAACTTGCAGAACTCTGGTAGCTTACACAGCTCCTGGCCTTCTCTTGTGCATCCTGGTGCATTGTCGGCCAGAAATATCCCTGCCTTAGAGCCTTGTGGGCCAGGGACCTCCTACCAGAATGATTCCCGCAAATTCCTTCATGTATTTCCCTTAGAACGTAATCTGCGTCGTCCTCATCCAAATACCGAAGGAAAGGTAGTGTATACCCTCGCCGATACAATACCCCGTCAATCATCGTGTATCTCGAGGCCTGGGCTCTAATCTTCCGAGCCCGCAGCTTATCTGGTGGCAATACCCCGTCTCTAAGGTATGAAGTTATCGGGTCCATCCACGTGCATTTTTGTTCTATCTGCAATACCCCCAGATTCTACTCGATGCTCGGGCTGGACTTCACCTCTAGAGAGATCGGCTTTGGCATTTTTGGGTCTGCTACCGCTGCCATCCTGGCCAAAATATCTGCTCGACTATTCTGCTCTCTGGGGATTTGTATCACCTCCACTGCTTCAAATTTCCCCATCATCCGTCTGACTATCTTCAAATACTGTTCCATCTTCTCCTCTCTTGGTTGAAATCTTTCACTGATATGATTCGCGACCAGCTGGGAATCAGTTCTGATCTTCACCTTATCTGCTCTCACGGCCTTAGCCAACTCCAATCCTGCTATCAAGGCTTCATACTCTGCCTGGTTATTGGTGGCTGCGAATTCTAACTTTACAGCATAAGAGATCTCCTCTCCCTCAGGGCCTTCCAATACAATCCCTGCTCCTGAACCCTGCTCCCCTAACGACCCATCCACAGACATCTGCCATACTTGAGCTTCGCCACTATCTGTAACTACATCTTGCTGGTCTAAACACACTTCAGTTTCTGTGAATTCTGCTACGAAGTCGGCCATTGCCTGAGCCTTTATCGTTGCTCGGGGTTTGTAGTCTATGTTGAACTCGCTCAGCTCTATAGCCCACTTGACGAGCCGACCAGAAGCATCTGGCTTGTGCAGAGTTTGACGCAATGGCTGGTTTGTTATTACCGAGACTGGGAATGCTTGAAAATATGGCCTCAACTTCCGAGCCGCAACTACAAGGGCAAGTGCCCATTTCTCCAACGGTGGGTATCTGGTCTCAGCGTCGAGCAGGGCCTTGCTGGTGTAGTATATCGGATACTGAACTCCTTCTTCCTCTCTCACCAGAATAGAACTGGCGGCTCGATCCGATATCGCCAAATACAGATATAACTTGTCCCCATCCCTTGGTGTGGACAGCAGTGGAGCTTGCTGCAAGTACTGCTTCAAGTTCTGGAAGGCTTCCTCGCATTCTGGTGTCCATTCTATTTTCTTCCCCCTCCCTATCACTTGAAAGAATGGCTGACACTTATCTATAGCCTTGGATATGAATCTATTCAACGCCGCCAACCTCCCCGTGAGGCTCTGCATTTCCTTCAGGTTACGAGGAGACCTCATCTGCACAATCGCCTGGATTTTCTCGGGATTTGCTTCAATCCCTCTATGGCTCACCATGAATCCAAGGAATTTCCCTGACTCGACCCCAAAAGCGCACTTCTCCGGGTTGAGCTTCATCTTATACTTCCTCAAAAGTCCGAAGGTCTCCTCGAGGTGTCTGACATGTTCCTTCGGGATTTTGGATTTGGTGATCATGTCATCCACGTACACCTCCATGGTTTTCCCGATCAATGGCTTAAAGACTTTGTTCACCAGCCTCGGATAGGTGGCCCCAGCATTTTTGAGACTAAATGGCATTACCCTGTAACAGAACAAACCCTGGTTAGTGATGAAAACCGTGCTCTCCTCATCCTGCTCGTACATGGGGATTTGGTTGTATCTCGAGAACGCGTCCATGAAACTGAGCAGACCGTGTCCAGCCGTTGAATCTACTAGCTTATCGATCTTTGGTAAAGGGAAGCTGTCTTTTGGGCACGCCTTGTTAAGGTCTGTGAAGTCCACACACATCCTCCACTTGCCATTTGCTTTCTTTACCAACACCACATTCGATATCCATTCAGGGTAATTGACTTCCCGAATGAACCCTGCTCTCAAGAGCTTCTCCACCTCGCCATTTATGGCCTCATACCTCTCCTGGTTGAAGCACTCCTCTTCTGCCGTACTTCCCGAGCACCTTTCTTTATTGCCAACTTATGACATGCTACCTCAGGGTCAATCCCTGGCATGTCTTCGTGTATCCAAGCAAACACATCTGCATGAGCCTGTAAGCATTTCACCAACTCCTGCTTTTGCTCTCCCTTAAGAGTCTCGACCTGATTCTGATCGTCTTTCCCGGATTCTCTGGTCACAGGCTTACTGTTTCCAGATCCTCTACAGGTTCTTGTCTGCCGTTCTTGTTTTCCACTCGGGTATCGAGGGATGTTATCTGCATTGTTTCCCTTGCTGCCGAGGAGTAGCAGCTTCTTGCGATCCTCTGGTCTCCTCGTACTACTCCAACTATCTCATTCACCCGGTACTTCAGAGCCAGATAGTGGTTGGACAGCACTACTTTGCTCATCCTTAGAAACGGCCGGCCTAGGATCATCTGATAAGGACCTTCTTCGTCTACCACCACAAAGTCCAGCATCATTGTCCTTTCCGTCGAGAAGCTTCCGATTGTGATCGGCAGCTCGACCATGCCCAGAGGGATCAGTTTTCTTCCTCCAAACCCTTTCAGGGAGGTGTTGGTATATTCCAGCTTCCGGTCTGCTATTCCCATCTCCTCAAGGGTTGACTTAAATAATACGTCAACTGAGCTCCCTGTGTCAACCAATATCCTATCAAACTTCTTGCTAGCAACAGTGGCCTTGATGACCAAAGCATCCTCATGAGGGTATAAAATCCCTTCCTCATCCTCATCTGTCCACATGATTGGCACTTGCCTAACTCTTGCACGTTTGGCTGCTGGGGTGTTGAAGAATACCTCTTTCCTGGTCATGGCGTATCTAGCATAATTCTTCCTCGACCTGTTGGAATCTCCAGCCAATGTTGGGCCCCCGGCTATCACCCTTAGCGTCACGGAATCATTAAGCCTCATATCACCCCCTTGTGCACTACTTCCTCCTGCCTCCATTGCTTTTCAGCTACTTCCCTTCTCTTCTTGCTATCAAAAGAAGCTTTTTGCTCAGCTCCCCACAGACGGTGCCAAAATGTTGATGCGAGATTCTGGTTGTCCTCATTCTACGACCAGTGTTTCTGCTCGATCAACTTCACCACGACCAGGATCTCTCCTCGTAAAGCTTCTTCTCCAGAGGTTCCTGCGCACACAGACAGGTCAGAGTACGCCGGTTGTTTTCCCGGCGCAAACCCTCCGACGCTCAAGTCAAATATGAAGGTTCGGGGAACGCTTGCCACAAATCTTATGGCTGTTAGGTTGTTTTCTCTCTTTTAGAATCAAAATTCCTAACCCTTTTACTTCGTTGGCTACCTTTTTATAGGCTTCCTCTAAATCCCAGTTTTCCGCAGTCTACGTCTGTTATCCTCCCACCTCTCGAACGTGGATTCCCCATTTCCGTAGTCGTGGGTGGTTGCGTGGCCTTCGTGCCTAGATTCTCGGGCTGGAGAGCATGCCTCGCCAACTGTCGTTGACCGGGTCTCCTCGAATCAACCCTTAGCAAGAATACAGCAGGAATGGCTTTATGCTTCTTACAGGAAATTGGCCTCGCGGATGACGTGCTCATGGATGAGCAGGATATTCCTGCCCCTGTTTCCCTGCTACCTGGCTCTTACAGGACACAGCTGCTCGCAGACTTCTGCCACCAAACATCTGCTCATCACGTCTGGTCTCGTCGGAGTATTTCCCTCAAACAAAGTCTAATAAACTGTTTTGATTATGGCCACTGATTCAGGAACTAACCGTTGGAGAGTTAATGATAATCATGCTTGATTTCTGTAGGTGAGTTTTGCATAGTTTGAAATCGATCTTGTGCGAATCCTTTTGCCAAAACTCTGCAAATTACCAATGTTTATAACATTATACAATCAATATTTAATTACATATTATTTATTGTCTAGTAACCACTGATTATAATATTAAAAAAATTTAGTTCATCAATAAATCTAAATCCCAAGAAATCTAATCGAGATTTATCCAATTTTAATCATTCTTGTTAATGGTTATATATAATAGAAACCCAAAATGATCAAAAAAGAAATTACAAATATTATATATGCTCTTATTAATTAAAATTGGATATATCTCAGTGAGTTTTTGCCCAAAAAGATTTAAAAAAAAATCCATGTGAAACCAATTAATTTGTCTTCTTTTTATTCTTTTTCCTTTTTCTTTTAGGCCTTAGTTGCATAATTCTCCAATGGTGATGCTCATTATATCTTCTTAACGAAGCAGTATTTTGTTTACTACTTGCCGTAGTTTGGCATATGCGTAAATGTTTTCGCAAGAAATTATTCAAGGGCTTCCTACTTCCTTTTTCATCAACTTAGGAAATGTTAATTTTGTTTTAACATCATTAGAAATTATTCAGAAAAACTACACAAAAAGAAACAACAGAAGAAGTGTAATTAACAAATAATTCTTTATTCAAAACAAGATAAATAAGTAAATGAACATAGGTCCCGTTTGAGATTGAGGTGCTGTACTTTTTAAGCTACAGCTGCTATAAAAAAAAGCTGTAACTATTAAAGAAACGTTAATAATATGTAGTAAATGTAAATATTAAATAATAATTTTAACAAAATTATTAAAAATATAATAAATTTTTCATTATACAAGTTAAAAATAATATCAATATATCTTACAATTTACAGCAATTAGTGTTTACCAAACACTTTAGTACTGTAGTTTTTAAGTTACAGTTGCTCAATCTCAATCTCAAATGCACTCATAAGCTATGATGCTACGGTTTTGTTCGAATTTGTTCACTTTTTCCTTAGAACAATACAATTATATACATAAGCAAAATTCAAAATACAATATATAGTACACTCCCAAATACTCAACTCAGCTAACAACTAATTATATATTACAACTAAATCAGAAGTAAAAATATATATGCTATAAAAATCATCAAAATATATATGCTATAAAAATCATCTAGGACATAAGTTTGAAGTTTAGCTCAAAGTTTGATAGTGCAGTCAAGCTTCCATCAGAGCAGCTTTTGTAATCGGAACAATTGAATCACGTCCACCATCCATCTGTTCCCAGGCCCTGGACGTCAGTGAAGAGAATTATTTAGCATTTGAGCACCTACAGATTAGCTTCATCATGAGCTAATGGGGAAACAAAGCTTGATGATCTAGTGAATTTGGAGAAGTTTTAAGTCCTAGAAAGAATGATAATTTGAGGAGTATATGTTCAATGGGCTTGACTTTTATATGAGGACATGACATTGAATCTGACTGAGACAAATGTAGAGACAAGCGAGACACACTCCATGGATTGCAAGTCCGGTAAATCGCTAATCCGATTTAAAACAATAAAAATAAAAAGTTATTGCTTTCCTCAGTATTGGAATGTTTCTTGAGAATAATAGGCTGTTTTTTTGCCCTAAGGCACACTTATCTTTACTGATAAGTGTGAAATCTTGTGGAACAAATAACTAGAGTTTCAAAACCATGTCCAGTTTTTTTAATTTTGCCGGGACTTTTATGCATTCTAGAGAAGAAAGAGAAATTTTTCCTTGCAGAAAAATCTGTCAGAATGAGAAAAATTGGAGGAAAAATAGAGCAAGTAAAGAAAAATTTATTTTATTTTTTTTGTTCTTTTGGATTTGGAAATGAATGACACTGCAAATTGAAGTGTTACGAGGCAAATCATGGTTCAATAATTTTATTGATCTTTAACCGTTGAGATATTTGTAATTTCACTTTTTATCAGATCTTTTTAAAAAGATCAAGTATAACTGTATAAGGGACAAAGAAAGAAAAAATAAGTTGAATATTAGGATCCATACAGGACATTGATTAGTCGGCTATATATTGTTTTTCCTTGTTTCAGGTAGCAGTTCCTTTTACTTGTTCACCGTCAATAAAGTTAGCAAATTATAAATCCCAATTAACCTCGAAAGAATAGCACAAAATTGTTAGAGATTATATTGAGGGAA
>NW_006262075.1:18179761-18181288 GCF_000493195.1 Citrus x clementina
TAATACATGCATGAGAGTACAACTTGTATTAATTGCCCTCGTTCTTTCTCGAACTATAGCAATGAAAGCACCCCAAATGAGTGATGAAACAACCATGAAACGCGATGCTTGTAACTCATGATCAAAACTGCCCACCATTATTTCTTTGTTCACCTTCTCTTTTAGAGCCACTATCTTCTTGCCATCAAAAAACAATCTTTTGAACACAACTTTAGATGTTGACTGTGGCTTTATATGCTGATCCTTTTATTGAACTGTGCGGAGGAAACAAAGAGGTGCAATCTAAAACGACGTTATTGCAAATTTTTTCATTTACTCCACGATTGATCTCAGCCCACAATTTCATGAAGTTGAAGATTGCTGAACCATCTGCCAATCCATGCCATATACAGATACCAACTGCTACGTCACCGGGACTGAAATAATTTACTTGAACAACCAAAAGCTCTCTTTCAGAAGCCTCTAATTTCAATGACTGTGGGCTTGGTGGGATTAATTGTTGCATCACCTCCAAATTCGGTGGTCGAAGAAACTTCGACATATCACAACCAACATGAGCTTCAATAAACGTAACTCCATGATCATTACATTCAACTGAAAAGCTATCTATTAATGAATCTTCCAGGTAACGGGTAGTAGTGTGTTAATGTTTTTGCGAGAGATTGCTTCAGAAAATCAGAAATTTTCCTGAAATCTTGGTGCTCTTTGACTGAGTAGATGAAAGCAAAGGGCACGTACAAATTAGAAAACATTTGATCAAGCATAGAAAGTTTATATGTTCTAAGATGTTTTGGAATTGGAGATGAAGGCTTGATAGCTTCACTGGAAATGATTTGAACATCGTCCATGGCGAAGCTGGCAGTTTTGATACTTCTTCTTGAGATTATGACTTGAAATTTGGAGACAGTTTTGGAAATTGGTTTATTTCGGAAACTGTTTCTCAGAATCATTGCCATCTTTGCTCTTTCAGAAATTCACAAAGTGAATGATTTGTTATACGTGAAATCCATCCACTTATATGAGTAACGCTGCAGATCTTGAAATGTTATTTTAAATGATGTGGCATTCGTGAATTGTGTAATAAGATAATGCAATTAATTCACTTCAATATTGTAAAAAGTTATCAACCACTCCATGAATAAGATATCACATGCCACATTATTTGAGAATATTTTCTCCAATAGTTGGTAGGTGGAATAACTTTGACTTATTTAACCTTCTCGCAACCGTACTTATTTTACTATTTAAGCTTCCGGTAGCTGGACCTGTAAAACCTTGACTTATTTAAGCTTTCAGCAGTTGAGCCTCCAGTAGGCAGACCAAATCGACCTTTTTAGGACTTTTTTATTCCACTAGCTTAGTGATATAATCTTCTTTCTCATTTTTTGACTTTTCACATTTCATGGATACAAAAAACATCTATCATATTAGTAGTTTGAAAACGAAAATAATTCTTATGATTTAAGTCGAAAGATTACATATTTGGGTGACCTTGGGAAAGGTTTTGTATTTAAATTATAATTTGAG
>NW_006262075.1:18185348-18193442 GCF_000493195.1 Citrus x clementina
TTATGAAATGACTTCCAAAGGGTGGAGTAGCTTTTAAGTGGCACCACATGATAATTTCTATAATATCTAGTTTAGCTATTAATTTCTTTAATTTTTTTAAATTATTATCTCTTTTCAAATATCATATACTTAATTTTATAATCATAGAAGAAATTAATTTATAGTGGTAAATAGAGGATGATGAACAAGTATCAAATCTTTTTTAATGGTTATGGCAACAATGGACAAAACTTTTAAAAAGAAAGAGGGAGATTATAGTGATCAGGAGAGTTTTTTTTTCCTTTAAATAGATTTTATAAGTTTTATATGGTGAGTGCTTGGAAAAAAAGATAAAAAAATCACAATGAGGGTAAATTCAGGATTGGGTGAGGTATGTTGAGAGATAAAGATATGCTAAAATTTTTAATAGTGTTAACTGAAAAGTGGGGTTAGTGAAATATAATAAGGAGTTCAAATATCACTGCTCTTTGACTTATTTAAGTTTTCAGTAGCCGAGCCTCCAGTAGGCATACCAAAGTGACCTTCTTGGAAATTTTTTTTTTTTTATTCTACTAGCTCAATGATATCATTTCCTTTCTCATTTTTTTAATATTGCCACATTTCTATTATAATAAATGGGATACAAAAAAAGTTCTAGCTACCGTGTTAGCTATTTGAATACAAAAATAATTCTTATAAATGATTTAAGTCAAAAAGATCACATTTTTGGGTGACCATGGGAAAACTTTCTTGTTTAAATTATAATTTGAATATTACACCAAAGTTTAATATTCAGTACTGTCAAAATGTTTTTTTTTAAAAAAAAATTCCTTTTGCCTCTAAGGACTCTAGTAAGTGATTTCTATGGAATTTTCATTTATTGATCAATAGAGTTCAAATCTTGATGGGAAATTATCATTACACCATCTTTATTTTGCCTTATATTCATCCAACCATCATAAAATTTTAACATGATCTCTGCACCATCTTTCTTTTCATATTTGTATCAACTAGCCACTTTTGCACTAACACCGTTAAATAATTTAAATAAAATGAAAATTTTACCCCCAAATAAATTAAAAGACTATTTTATCTTATAAAAATTTTGAAAAATAAAAAATTATAATCATAAAAATATCCCTAAATTTAATATAAAAAATCCCAAATAAAGGTGCTCAACTAATTTTTACTAAATTTAGATTTTACAAAATTTTAATAATTATTTTTATTAAAAATTATAATTTTGCAAAATTTTAATTAAAAAAACTGAATTTATTTATTAAAAAATTATAATTTTGTAAAATTTTATTAAAATAACTGAATTTATTTCTTAAAAGAATAAATCCTAAAATTTTAATAATTTAGGGGATTTTTATTAAATCCCAAAATTTTACAATTATTTAATTTTTACTAAATTTAGATTTTACAAAATTTTAATAATTATTTTTATTAAAAATTATAATTTTTCAAAATTTTAATTAAAAAAACTGAATTTATTTATTAAAAAATTATAATTTTGTAAAAGTTTATTAAAATAACTGAATTTATTTCTTAAAAGAATAAATCCTAAAATTTTAATAATTTAGGGGATTTTTATTAAATCCCAAAATTGTACAATTATTTTTATAATTATAATTTTATATTAAAATATTTTTTTATTAAAAATAAAAATTCTAATTTTGGGATTTATTTTTATTAAATTTAGGGATATTTTTATCATTATAATTTTTTTATTTTTTAAAGTTTTATAAAATAAAATGGTCTTTTAATTTATATGGGGGTAAAATTGTCATTTTATTTAAATTATTTAACGGTGTTAGTGCAAAAGTAGCTAGTTGATACAAATGTGAAAAGAAAGGTGGTGCAGAGAACATGTTACAATTTTTTAGTGGTTGGATAAAAATAAGGCAAAACAAAAGTGGTGCAATGATAATTTTCCAATCTTGATAAAAGAGAAGGAAAAAGAGTTGAAAAAAAAATTAATCTTTATTTCGAGTAGTGTTTTGAATATCCCTTTCATTATCCTTTTAACACCCTTTCTTGATATAATTGCATCTAAGGACATACATTTAATCTCATTTAAGTACTTTTGTATTATCCACCTCCTTACTTCAAATAATAATAATAATAATAATAATAATAGTTTATTATAATTAACTACTCGATGAGTACTTTGTATAATAAATTGTAATACAAATAATGTAACAAACAACCAATGAATATAGGCCATTGATTTTGATATTCTTAAATCCAATGGATAAAAATAATTTTAACATAAAACAAAGTACAAGTGTAATAGATATTTATAGAGAATTTTTTTAATCATATGTTTACTTATTTTTTCAAATAAGTCCTCATTGATTTTTTATAATTAAATGGTTTTGTCATCCATGTTTTCTACATTTATTTTTACAATATTTTTAAAAGATTTAAATGATTATTATATTCATAAAGATCCACAAATTTTGAATATATTTTTGTACTTGCATTTATAATTTCTTGTCTCTCTTGAGACATAAACTAAATTTTTATTCTAACACACACACACACACACACATTCAATCTATTTTCCATCCTAAATGCATACCATCAATGTTGTCACATAGATTTTGTAATCTAAATTTACTATTCTGAATTATAAGAGATATTATATGTGATAAATATCTTATAAATCTAATGAATTATTAAAAAGATGGTACAATGAATAAATTAGCAAAGCCTCTAATGAAAAGATTGCAAGTCTTTAATCTGATCAATGATTCAAACATGTGAAGAAATAATCAATTAAATTGAATGTCACTATATTTATTAAATAAACTAAAAAACCCAAATTTATCTATAAATGATATAGAAATGGTAAACAAAATATTAGAAATTAATAATTTCAATGAAGGAAATATAAAATAAATTAAAAAGTTAAGAGATCAACTAAGTAAGAATTTAATAAAGTTAAACAATTCATAAAAGATTTCAACATTAAAGACCATGATATATTAAAGAAAGAGATCATTAATATAATGAATAAAAACTCAATAGATATAAGATTAAACAAGTTAGAGATTCAATTAAATAAAATAGAAAAAATTGTTGAGCAGTTTGGTACTAACTTTGCTATAAATATAAATGGAGAACTTCAAAAAAATTCAAATGCTAGCAGTAATGTTGCCTGACTGCAGCTTGGGGTGTAAACAGCCTGGGGTGTAAACAGCCGGGATATAAAGTAAAACTTTAAAATTTATCAACCTGTTTTTAATAATTATTATCTTTTGTAAGGGTTTGAAAATTACGTAAGCTTTGCCATTTTTGGGAAAGGTACGTACGCATGTCTGCGTTTATTGAAAAGGCAATTCGATAAGTAAGGAAACGCGAAAGTCAGTGAAGCAGGTTTTGAACGTGCGTAGGCGAGGCACCACGTGGTACTCTTCGATCGCCCCAGAAGTAGCATTCAAGAATGTAAATAGCTAATATGAGCATTCAGTTATGTTCATTATTATTAATATGAATTTTCCTAATATTAATGAGGCCTTATGTTTTTTTATTAAATAATCCAGAAATGGTTGAGACTTTCATATTTTCTTGGAAGTTTGAGAATAAATAATAGTAGATTATATGATGTTCTGTTATTTAGACATAGAAATCTGGACAATTAAAAGATTTACAGATGTGGGCATAATAAAAGTGACACATAATTTTAATATAATTCAGCTCTTAGTTTATGTCTTGACAAGAAGAAAATAAATGTTTTTACCAATAAAAGAAAGCTTACAATCAAGCTACTGCTCTTTTTTTTTTTTTTTTGGCTTCTGTTGTTATTGTGTTTCTGTGTTGAGTGAGAAAGACTTACTATTTTTAACACCGGTAGACAATAAATAACTTAAAATTGAAACTCAATCTCTATGACTACTAATCTATCTTACTTTTTTAATGTGCAAACTTCATTTCAACTCCAAATAGAATGACAATCTTCATTTCATCATCTAGAAGTATGGAAACCTCAATTTACATTTATTTTCACGTAAAAGATGAGGGTAAATAGAGAACATGTTGATGATTTTTTTTAATTTTCTTAATAATAAATGACGATAACTTGATGTTTTCATAATTTTAGGAAATAATTAAAGATTGTCATTCTAAGTAAGGAATAATGATTTTTGGTACTTAAAATCAAATTTAAATAGAAAAAAGAAGCACATTAATTCTCTATCATAATATTAAATGTTGTCCATTGTACCCAACATGTATCAATAAATTATATGATATAGTGTTTGAACATGTATCAACTTATTTGTAGTGAAAATTCAAGTTTGATTTCTAAATTTTATGTCTAGAGTGTTCAATCAATGTCAGGTTTAATATAGAGAAACTGAAAAGAGTCTCTTTTATAGAAGAATAGAATAAAAAGAGCTCAAAATTAGATTTAGCTATTCAGGATTTTATGGTTGACAGTGGACATTAATTTTTTAATGATTTTTATTATTCTTGGCTTGGGTTAGATTATATGGGTTTACGAAAATGAGCCCAATCTAATGAATTTGATTGAAAAAAAAAAAGTGACCCCTCAAACCAATATAATCCATTCAACCCATTTAAATTTAATTGGATTAAATCCTTTGGATTAAGTTGGGTTTGTCCACCCTATCCTACACTCTTGAATCCAGCTGATGAACTCAACAAAATAAACGTTTGGGCTCTTACAGCCCAACAACTGTATTTTTTTGTCAACTATTGAAATTTTCTTTCAGCCCAACTATTGAATTTTTCTTTTGGCCCAATTTCTGAGCCCAACTATTGAATTTCTCTCGAATCCAGCTGATGGAATTGAACAAAAATAAACGTTTGGGCTCTTTCACCACAACTATTGAATTCCGAACAAACCTTGTGGATTCATCCTAATTCCTATGCAACTGCTGAACTTAACTCAACGGCTGAGCTGAACCAACCTTATTGGATTGGACTCTTCCAATCCAAGTGCCGAACAAAACTTTTCACTTCACCAGCCTCCATGACGTCATCCCCTCTTTTATTATTATAGCTTTCCACATATCTTATTACAACAGGCAATCACAGAGATACAAAATCTTCCATAATGTTTTTACTCAAGTTTGTACAAAAATTTAGATAGAACGTTGGGGGCGAACAGCAATTGCCTTTTAAAAGGCAAACTGGGGAGATTAAAGTGGGTTGACTCTTAGATGTCAATTCAGCAACGGGCTTGGTTGGAGCCCATTAAAATATAACACGTAATTGTTGCTGATAATGGTTGCCTTTATAAAAAACCTACACCACATACATTTAACGTGGCATGGTCAGAGTTGATTCAGATTTTTGTATATCAATATTTACATATATGCAGCTATACTTGTCCACTATAACTACATCACATTCAATCTTTTTTTTCCCCTTTCTTCTCATTTTCGTTTCCCAAACCATCGTACGGTTGCTGGTTTTTTGTTAAAAATACACATAGAGCAAGATTTTATTTAAAGAGAGAAATATGATAATAACGAGAAACAATTATTGTACAATAAACATACTCTCAAGATAACCATAAATTTCTGTAACAAAGAAAAACTCTTGGGAATTCCTAGTGCATTGCAATCTCTCCATTGTAAGAATTTAAGACTGGAGGGGATGCAATGCAACGGGAGTACCCAAGACTCTCTCTCTATATAAGAACACGTACAATAGCTACAAACTCAGCAAACCCTAGAGAGCATTAAAACCTAGCTGGGTAGTAGTCTTATTCATCACCACATATCAGCAGCCATATATGTGTATTTAAAGAGCTTGAGTGCAGCAAGAGCCTAAACAAACATGGCCATGCACACAAATACACAAGTAATACCATCAGCTCTCTCTCTCTGTTACTTCTAGTCTTCAACAGTTGTACTATCAGCTATGCAAGATACTCAACTTAAACACAGAACAATCATAGTGAACATTTTATAGTTATATCGGTGTTAATTAAAGGTGGATATTAACTGATGATTAGGTAGCTACCAGAAGAAATTATTGAGGTGGGATGAAGCTTGAGATGAATCTTCTTGATCATGCGATGGAGAATGCACGTGTCTTCCTTCGTAGGTGGTGATTACCATTCTTGGATCTTCTGCTAATCTCTCAACTCGTTTCTTTACGCGACAATTATCTTGTGTACAACGGTAATAGCTCCTGCATGTTTAAATGACAAATATGTAAGCAGTGAGCAGCAATGCAGGTTTCAAGTTTGGTTGATGATTGAAAATGCATTCATGCAGGCTGAAACGATAGCTCGTAGAGATTATTACTAGTTTCACTTGTGAAGTAAAATAAGCGACACGTAAAAGTTCAAATACATAATCTTAATTCTGGACTCTAGTATTTATCTGAAAATTGAGTCTATTATCGATATCCCTTGTATGCATCCATACATTATAAAATTCAAATTAAACTTCGCCCAAACGCAGCGCTATTTCATTTGTATAGAAGCCCATAAACATAACTCATAGTTAAAAATCAGCTAAAAAATTAAGGATTACCTCAAGCTGAGTTTTGAATAGTGAGTTAAAAGTCAGCTCGCAAATTAAGAATGGCCTCAATTTAAATGCACCAGTTATCCACATTTTTATTGTTGATTGAATCGAATTGGATATTTCTTACTGGCTTGTATTGATTTTGTAGTCTGACCTTTTGTTGATACAGCCAAACAGGATATTTCAGGTGGTGAAGGATATGAAGTTTGATACCTAGAATGAAGAGACTAAAAACGTCCTTAAACATAATTTTAGAAAAAACAAATTGTGATTTGTTTATTAAATATTTTTTCTATTAATTCACAAGATTATGGGAGTCAAACCAAGTTTATATATTTCAATGTATAGTTTACACCCATCCGCTTTTACCTCCCAGGCTCAAAACAACCACATTTTTGTGTTAAAATTTGATGTCAACTGGGTAACAATGAATTATGAAAACTATACAGAGATTAGAGGGTAAGTGCTAAAATTAAAAACTGTACGAGGGAAAGTGAATATCTCTCCACATAATTCCAAAGTCAAAGGCTAACCATACAAATAGATTAAAACTGTAGCTACCTATTTCTTTTCTACAGTAATACCGGGAAAGACTTATTTCAGCTCTAAGATGGAGAACATTGTTTTTGACTTTGCATTGCATGCAAGTCTTCGTATTTGTAGTTACCAAGAATTTCAAGAACACAAATGATTACAAAACAAATGACGTTCATGATTAATGCTTATGAGAAATCCAATCGTCCAGAGCTGAAATTATAGCATTAGAATTTTCCTTGACATTTAAGAGATCTTAACACTTAGATCAATGAGTACCTCTATCTAAGTTTTTATTTTTTATTATCACTAATAAAATCTCTCTCGTACCTCATACCATCAAGGTTTGGCCCGAAAAAAAGAACTTCACACTCATTATTAAAAAAAAATTATTAGTGCTAAATATAGATAATAGCTTTCAATCTTGTTATTCAATATGATTCAAAAGCCTAATTTTTATATATTAAAAAAATGAATGATCTATGATGAGAAAATATTCAAATACAATAATTTAGGATTCTTCCACATTTTTCATTCCATAACAGTTACATCATAATGGCATGATTCTTATTTTGATCATAATCTCTAAGAACTTTGTTTGATCCTATGACCTACATTTTAATTCTTATCAACTAATACCTACAGATAAGGTTTATGCATCAACATTTAACATTATGACTTGATAATCTTCTAACTATTTAAGTTTCTTACTATATTTCCATAATTCGATAACTGTTTTTGACGCGCAATTATAAACCCCTTATGAACTTAATTGTAATCAGTCTCAAAAATGTACCCAAGATAAATATAATTGATCAATTATATATCTTGGTTGGAGATCTTCTAGCTTCCTTGTTATAGTATTTAATAATTGATCAATTTGCAAATTTGAATAATTACATTGTGATTCATCATCTTTTAAAGCTAATTATTAGTTCTTTTTGGCTTTTGCATTAGATTATACATAGTGTCAAAAATGATTAATGTTAACTCATATATATTCAACCATTAAAAATCTTATGGACTAGCTAAGCTCTGTAAAAGCCTAATAGTAATGATACCAACAATA
>NW_006262075.1:18193542-18194309 GCF_000493195.1 Citrus x clementina
TAATTTTTTTCCCATTTTTTATGTATACTTTCTCAAATTACCCCACATATCTACCCACCATTTCTCAAATTCCAAAACCAACCTATAATAATGTTATCATCTCTTCAATTAAACATAATAACCCCTTGTAACTTTTTCCTTTTTAATTTTTCATGATTAAGTATAATTACTATTTCTTTAGTACCAAAGTTCTTGTTATGATATATATAGATATATCTATTGATTACACAATCCTTGCCATAAGTTAAGCTAATCTAAATTTCAATTATTATTTTAATGTTGTACTTGGTCGAAATGTGAAACCAAGATAAAATGATTTACATCATTTAGTAGAATATCATGCATGACTATATATTAATTTGATTGTTAAAAATCATACAGAATAATAAGTTTCTAAAAGCTATAATTTTACTTCAATGCTTGATCAGAGGGAATAGGAACTTCTGATGATGCAGTTATTTTGTATGCAATAGAAACAATAATTATGTTATTTTCATAGTAATAAACTAATAATTAAGTTTGGATCTTGATCTATGATTATTTTCTTCATAACTCTACACTAGTAACTAAATATTTTTATCCACTAATCCTCCTATATATGATAATTTCCTAATCATTTGTACCTATATTAAGAATTTCAAATAGGATGGTTTCGTGAGGTTCCATATATATTTACCCTGTTATTCACTTTGAAAAAATTGCTATTATATCTTCTAAACAAATTAAAAAAATTGCATATAAGATGCAATCAATACATGTCAACTTAA
>NW_006262075.1:18194630-18200399 GCF_000493195.1 Citrus x clementina
AAATTTAGGTTAAAAATAATATTTAAGTACTCTTTTATTTAAATTAATTATATTTATAATTTAGTTTTAATCATATGGACCCTACGTTCGAACGAAAGAATGTGGGGTGGCAAACTTCATCATTTCTTTTTGTCTCTGTTTATAGGTAGCCATGATGCCACTTAGATTTTCAATTACTTTTTTAATTTTTAATTTCTTTTTAAATATTTTACTTTTTCTGCTTTTATCAATTTACATGTTTCTATTATGTTTGGTCAAAAAAAGAACTTTTTATTTTGTTTTTAATCTTAATTTGCTTTTAATTTAAAGGTGTTTTGGCCATCTTTTCAGGTTAAACATTCAGTTAATTAGTATACATTGGTACATAGCATCCAATGGGGAACTTAAATTGATGTTATTCAATGTTTTTTACGGATACAAAGGAATTAATTCAAAGTTGTAGTTTCAATTTTTTTTAAGATTAAAATTCCGTACTGAAGAATTTTTACTAAGTACTAAATTAATAATTATGATTTATTTTTATTTTATTTTTATTGCCTGAAAATTATGGATTCAATGCTAATCATTTCCCTTTTTTATTAACAATTTCAAATAAAAAATATTTAAAATTAGTTTAATTAATAAGTGATGATACAACCATAAATTCTTGTACAAATTTATTTTGTATAAATTGATTTGACATTAATTTATTAGTTAAATAAAAATAGAAAATAATAAAAATAAATCATGTGGATCAAAAGATATTTAATCCAATCAATTTAATCATGCCACATTAGTTTGTACAAAAAAAATTATACAAGAGTTTATAATTCTATTATTACTCTTAATAAAAATACATATATCATGATTATGAATATAGTTTCTGAAAAGGAATCAAAATATTTCTATTACTGACTAATTAAAGAATAATTGGGAGCCAATATATATATATATATATAATTATTTTTATTATAACATGTTGTAATATAATATTTAAAATATAAATGTAGAAATATTTTTTTTCTGTTTATAATGAAATTGTATATTTTAGACCTGCTTCTAGTTTTAGCTAGTTTCCTCTTGGGAAGATAAAAAGAAAATTAATGTGACTTCTGAATGGGACATGAGGCTATTATGGAGCTCATCAGAGACTGGAAGATTTCTGTATATTCACTTTTGTGTCTACAACGGATTTCTTTTGTAGATTTGTTCTGGTATTTTGGTATTTTATAGAATGAAATTTATGATTTGTGTTTTTTTTTTAAAAAAATATCTATAAATTATGTGGTAAATGAGTTAAAAATACAATTGTAACATGCATTTGAATAATTGAATGGCTCCAGTTCCGTGGAACGATTACACTAGAGATTATCATCTAGATCCCACAGTCTTTATAATTTACATATAAAGGCATAGCTACTCTATTTATTTTATATAGATACTTAATCGCTATTATTTTGATCCAATTACTATTAAAAACGATAGGAATAGTCGTGCATGCTTTCGATACATACTTCTCGTCTCTCAAGTTTTTGTCCGGTATGTACTTAGTCTTAAATGATTTGTTGAGAGATATATGTGATGAAAAATTTAACAAATAAGAGAGTATATATTAAAAAAATTTTAAGAATTTCTCTTGATAGTATATAATGAATTTTGAATATCATACTATAGTGTATAAATTTTTATGAAAAATGTATCGAATTCCTTTATTTTTAATACGGATTGAGGAATAAAACCATTTCTTGGTTAGATAGTTTTAGTTTTCATCTTAATTCTTCATTTCTTAATACCTTTATAGAATGATGCCCAATTCATCTAATAGTAATATGGAGTACTAAATTTCTCCCTCATTGAAGTAGATATTCTCACTGCTGCATAGATCAAATTATTATTCTAACAAATTTTATTATAGAATCATTTCACTTGTAATGTAATTTTAAAAAACAAATGTAAAAAGCAAATAAGGATACGTTGAATACAAATGGACAAAATATGCTCTTATTTGGGAAATTATAAAAAAATCATAGACCTAGACGATAAGAAGCCCGCAGATAACATAGCCCTGTCATTTTTTTTCTCTCTAGAATATCCCTCTCTCAGTCTTATCTAATAATATACATCTGAATGAATGAGACGCTGCCCAGACTCCAAATCCTATCTTTGCAGATGCTTCCCGTCCCCTGCCATGGCAGCTGTGTCATTGTAATTTGTATTATATACGAAGCTGTCATTGACATGACATCTCTATCTCTTTTTATCGATATTGTGCTTTGTGGGGATTCTTTTTTTTTTTTTTTGGTTCACTTGTACTTCTCACAAGCCACAACACATGCAAGCATGATGAAATTTGCAGTATCTACAGCTTCTAGCCGATGCTCACAATCACATGCTAGTTTAGAAGTGTTGGGTGGCGCAGAAATTTTGAAATCTAATATGGGCTTTTATGAATTACCTTGAGAAAAGATCAAAAGAATAATGGCTTATAATGATCTACAGGCAATTGAATGTTTGTTATACAAATGATATATACATATTTTTATCAATTAAACTATTTTCAGAGCGGCTTCAGTATTGTTGATAATAAAATGTATCAGATCCCTAATAATTGAGTTATCATGATTAAGAATGGTTGTGAAATAGAATTAAACAAGATCAGTATTTTTATCTCAATTACCGTGACATAATCTAATAATCAAATATCACTTAACACATGATGACAAGTAAGATTTAACACATGAAAACAAGTAAGATTTTTTAGCTGGCAGATGAATATTTGTTTTCTTTTGTTATTCCGGGTCTTGTCCTTCACAAGGAATAATTTAAAAAGGTTATTTCTCTAACAAGAAAAAAGAATAAATAAATTTTGTTATTAAGTAACTTACATTATTGCAAAATTATTATTAGAAATTCAAGAATAGTCTAATTGATTCTACTTTTAAATAATTAATTATAATTTAATGGTTAATATAAGTTTATCATAACGTAACTTAACAACACTATTCTTATGCTGCGTTTACTTTTTAGATTGGAGTGGGAATCCTGAGGAGTGGGAATCCTTGGATTAGGAGTGTGGAGTGGGAGTGAGAGTAGGGTATTTACTTAGACTAAATGAAAGTATGGATTATCAATTAGAATCCTAATTATTTGTTTACTTTGTCTTGGATTGTAAGTAAATTGTTTTAAATTATAATTTTATCCTTATGTACAGAATTATAATTTGTAATTAAAAAATTAATAAAAAATATATTTGGAAAATAAAATAAATATTTTATTATATTTATAAATTAATAATAATTACTAATATTCTTAATTATGTAAATCATAATTTTTTATTAATTTAAATTTAAATCATGTGAATAAAAATTATTAATAATAGCAACACAAATGAAATATTATTATTGATAATATATTACAAAATTAATATTTTTTAGAATAAAATATTTATTATTATTAATTAAATAAATAATTAATATTTATTAAAATTAATGTTTAATATTATTAATTTAAATATAATATTTATTTTTATTTTATTAAATTTAATAAAATAAATATGATATAATTATTATTTTTAATAAATATGATATTATTATTATTTTTAATAAATATAATATTATTTATTTTATTAAATATGATATTATTTATTTTATTAAATATTATATATTTATTTTATTAAATATTATTTATTTATTTATTTTTATAAGGATAAAATGGGAAGAGGGGAGAGTGGATTCTCACTCTCACCTCCCCCCATGAGAGTGGAAATCTTACTCCCCACCTCCTCCCATGGGAGTGGAAATCTCACTCCCCACTTCAAAATTAGGTGGAACCCACAGATTCTCACTCCCACTCCCTATTTTTTTAAGGTAAATAAATACTAAAATGAAAAAAATTCACACTCCACACTCCCACTCCAAAAAGTAAACATTACCTTAGAAATTGCGTGTTAATTCAATGAAATCTAATTAGAGAAGTGGAACGAGTGGGTCCAAAACCTATGTGTGTAAGGAGGCCACCTGAGAAAATAAGCTTTCTTTTCTGATGAACTGAACTTCAAAACCAAACGAACCACGCGCTGCCACTTGCCTTCAGTTTTTGAAGTTTTGGGAAACCCCTTTTTTCGGTTTTTGATTTACCCACTTTCTTCCTTGGTTTATTTTCATAATAATAGAAACAAATTGTTAAAACTTAAACTGTAACCTTTTTATTAATTATCATTTTACCATTTTATCCTTGGAGTAGCTGTGTAGCCAAATGAAATTAGGTGTTATGCCCTGGGTTTCAAATGTATTTTTTGTTTTTTTATCTTTCTTCTATGTATAGTCAAATCATTTTCAAGGAGAGATTAATTTATTTGGTGGTTAGACCAAATTATAATTAGATATTATATTATGGCTCTAGAGCCAACAACACACCAATTCAAATAAAATTTTTTTTTTGGCCTATTCAAATTGTTATTAAGTAAAGACAGAGTTATAGTTTGGCCTACTCCTAAAAGATTCATTAAAATCTCTAAAATTTTATAATTTTGTCTATAAGAATAGAGTTTTTGTTTCTCTCTCAATTATGTCCCTAAATCGATCTCTTCAATACGTACAAAAATAACTCAAATATTATCTTATAATCAAGTTTAATATTAAAATAGTAATTTATATTTTAAGTTTGAGACTTGTTTTGTTAAATATTAATATTTTGTTTAGAACAAGATTCTTAATGTCACATTATGAGATGTATGCATTTTTAACTCTTTTTATGCATTGACATTCACACAAATGTACACTAAAATTTTAATTTAGTCTAGCCTCATTGAAAATTTTAGGTCTACCTTTATTTTTAAATTATCTTATTTAGTTAAGCATCTGAATTCGAATCCTAAATTAAACATTTGATTTAGAGTCTCTTAACTTTTTTTTAAACAATAAACAAATAAATAATGGACCTATCATGCCCATGTTATACATTTGTGGACTTGTGTCATCGTGATTTTGCAAAAGACCCATTTACCCTTTGAAATGGAATATTTAATTTTAACAGACTAACTAACAAGGACTATTCGTTTCCAAAAACAAAAAACAAAAGAAAAAGAACTACTTTGATAATTTTATACAAACAAAAGAGAGCGTTTTTAGTTATTTATGTATCCGTTTGCTCTCTACTTATTCACAGATATTTACAAATCTAACTGAAAATTAAAGATATATGTTTTTCAAGCTGAAAATTCAAGAAGTTTAACTGTCATATGCTTTTCATCAAGAGTTTTATTATTTGAATAGCAGTAAAACAGTAAGAAGATAGAAATATAATTATTATTCATGCGATACTATATAAGAATTACTCATGTTATAATAACACGATAACATGTAAAATTATAATATTTTTTGTACTATAATACCATTATATTTCTATCTTTTTGTCGTCCCACTGCTGTTTAAATAACATTTTCTCCTTTAAAAAAAAAAACATTTTCCTCTATTTTTTTTTTTAAAAAAAACATTTTCCTCTCTAAAGGCCTTGTGACAAATAACAGTGAGGGGGTATCACTATCACATCAAGGTCATTTCAAGTGTGAAACAGACTGATCAATCTTTAGATGGAATGAAGGGAATGTGATCTGTGGAGGTGTTAGTGACTCTCCAATCATGTCTATTGATTCAATGGTGGATAGTGTGTCAGTCCGGTTCAGATCTTTTCAATTTTTAGAATTTTTAAAAAATAATTAATTAAGGTAACAATTATGAGTAGAACGCGTTGCCACAGAGTCTAGTGCTCTAGCTATCATATGTACACGTA
>NW_006262075.1:18200499-18231517 GCF_000493195.1 Citrus x clementina
CAAGAGATGCTTTGTCATGTTTCAAATATACCCTTCCCATCCACACACACACAAGTCAAAGAATTTCTCCCTTCAAGATTGGTGTGAGGGGGAAACCGATGACTTAAATTTCGACTATCCTTCTGAGATAAAATTATTTATTTGAGTTTGCCAATTTTTTTTTTCTTATATGCTCTTCGTTTTAACACTATTTTCATGTCAGCAAAGTTTGAGGGACAATGCCAAATAATAAATGCACATAATGACTTTAATCTCCCTCGATTAAAGTATCCTGAATCCAATCGTCTAAAAGCAACAAGATGCCATCATTTTTTTTTTGTTTTTGGTAACGCCTTATTCCATTAATTTTTCCTAGGCAGTTTACTAAAGTATATTTGTTGTACCAATTATCTTTCATGTTTGTACTTTGCAGTGAAAAAAATTGGATTAATTTGCATCATAAGAGATCAAAAATATGGAACCAATTAAGACAAACCGACCAAGATTTACCCAGTAGATTTGCTTAAAAGTAAACTAAAAGATCAAAGTAAAAGCCCTAGCTTGTTTGTCATATGTGTAACTTTTCTTTTCACTCTAATTAAAAATCAATTAATTGCTGCCTCCTTAATTGTGCTATCGAGGTGAGAATATTCTCCTTAAATATGAGCTTTCGTTACACTTTGTCTGATTACAATTTGATTTTGAACAGTAGATTGTCATATACGCGCCTGTCCTTTATCAATTTTCAAAAAATTATTAACCTATTCTCAAAAAAAAAAAATTATTAACCTACTTTCAAATATAACCATAAAAATTATAGCAACAGTTAGGAGTGTGCATTTCAAAATATTAAGGCTTAAATGAATATATGAATGTTTGTTAGTTTCTTTTATATTGCTTCCGGTCTATTTTGTTCCTATAAGCTTAGACAAGTGAATTTCAAATATTTTTGAAATAATTTTGAGAGAAAAATAAGTTAAAATTGATCGAGCTTTTGCCCACTCCCTCTACCTTTAAGGGATTAAAAAAAAGGATAACCAAAAAAAAATGAAAAAGAAAATTTGCACCAAACAAAAGTGCAAGGCCTAACCCTAGCTTATAAGGCTTTGTAATTATGATTGATGACATTATTTAAGGTTGTTTTGATGCTAAGTTATCACCTACTCTGCTCAAATCGGTCAATAATCTCACAAATCTAGAAAGCTTAATGAACTTGCTCATATTTTGAATTCTCCATTTAGTTCTAATTAATTGATCTTTAGTTTATCACCAAAAAAAAAAAAAAAGGTTGATTGATCTACAGATTTGTATTCGTTGCTAATACGATATTTGCAATATTATATGTACATTCCTTTATTTTTTTTACAAAGGGAGAACATGTTATGCATTCCGTTTATTGATTGATACATATCTCAAGGAGTTTTTGAAATAAATGATGCATATTATAAGCCAATTTGTTTTTTCTAATAACTTTATTGTCATCTAAAATTTTCTTACTTACATATTGTCTGTTTTTGTTCCAAACTTTTTAATCTTCCACGTAACTTCGTTACGATGAGGTTTTGAATTTAAATTTTAACACGAGTTTACGAAATATCAAATATTTTAAGATTAGGGATATCTTTATCACAAAAATTTATAATTTATTTTTCTTAATCCATATTTAAAAGTTGCTTTCTCTGTAGATTTCTGCCCGTTGGGAGTTGAGTAATATGATTGTTTTTATGATTCCAATTAACTCTGTTTGTATTGGTTCCTTTGTTCACCAATTTGGCGTCTCACTTTGATTAAAATAAAATTTATTTCAGTGTTTCATTTTCTAATCCGTTCATATGTCGAAATAGTCACCTAACGATTGAAAACAAATGATTGGAAATTAAACAACAATGAAATCAATTAATCTCTCCTTCCTTTTTTATGGTTTTTTTTAAATATATAATATTATTCAGGGGTATTTTAAGGTTTGGGGCCTACCATAAAGAGCAAAAAAAAATCATGCCATTAAAGTCTTTTAGTTATTATTACTTATGTTTGCCATTACAAGTTACCATGTCCATATTTTTCTAACAAGGCAATTATATTTGATATTATAAGGTTTGAAATTGGTGCATACATCCAAAATCATATTATTTTGTGACAATGAGTAGTTGTTAAATTTTTTGTATCTTCTGAAGAATTTTAATCTAGTTGTTCTCTTCATTACAAAAAAAAAATTATGTTTGACTTTTTGTTAAAGGGGTTGACTTTGTAGCTTGCTAAGACTTGTTCCATTTGTTTTCCAAAAAAATTCAATGTTTCAATAATGGAAGAAAATTTAGGACAGTGAATAGGGATTCAGTTTTTAGTCCATATGTGATTTTTCCTTCCGAACCGTTGGAATATGATTCAATCCTAAGTGATTCGGTTGTCTTTAAAATTTCAAAGGATGAGCTTATAAGAACAATATTTTTAAAAACATTTTCGTTTAGATATGATAAAATTTAAATTTTTCATTCAAATATGTTTTAACTTTTGTTAAAACAAAATACCACCTAGTAATTTTTTGGCTTCGTAATGAGGAAATTGCAAAAAAAGAAAAAGAAAAAAAAGATCCCCTGAAATGTATATTTCTGTTCAAATACTCTTGTGATATTGCTAAATGACATGAATGACATAAATTTTAAGGGTGTGTTTAAGTTAAATTCTATGTAATTATGTGCTTTATATCCTAACCAAGTGTTGTACCCAAAAACTTAAGACATTCATCTAATTAAACATTAGCTGAGTTATGGATTGTAACTTATAGGTTGATGCAACTTAGCATGATTCCAATTTTAAATGAGTCAAATAATCTTGTGATACTGCGAAAATGACATCTATTTATATGAGTCACGTGTGCTTTTTGTTTCTCTGCACATAAGTATTCCCTCTCACAAGTTTTATTTTTCTTATTTCTCTTTAAGGTAAGCAAGGGCTATAAATTTTGTTGATATTACAACTGATGTGATAGTATTGATTGCATTAAAACATTAAATAACGAAGATAAATTATGTGTTGTCTTTTGTTTTCATTTAATTATTTTTTTATTTTTTTCAAGAGGAAAGTAAGTCTTTCATTAATGGTGTGTTTACTTGAGGGTTTAGGGAATGAGAATTAAACACATGTTTACTTGATGAATGTAATTTAATAATGAGAATAAAATGTGTGGATCCCACATATTTTGAGAATAAGGAATGAGAATCTCATTCCCACGGGGGATTGGAAATGAGAATGAAAGAGTGGAAATGAAACACATATTTACTTTCATATCCCTTTAATTTTTTCATATATTTCTGCATTATTCTTGTGCAAATCACAATTAATTTTATTATTTTAAATGTCATTATTATTATTATTAAATTTTATTAACTTTATTATTTTAGTTATTATTAATTATTAATTATTGTTATTTTTATTTTTATTAATATTATCATTACTAACATTTATTATTATTATTATTAATTTTATTTTTTCAATTAATATCATTTTTATAATAATATTTATATATGTATCTAGTTAATGAAAATTACATTATTTAATACTATGGATATTTTGGTAAATTAATTTTCATTTCCATTACTCATTCACATTTATTTTGCTAAGTAAACACACAATGGCATTTAAGCATATTCTCATTCTCATTTATTTTTGTCAACTAAACATTAGAATCTCATTCACATTCCAACACATTCTCATTCCACCTCATTCACATTCCAAGAAGTAAACGCACCATAAAAGACTAATAATGATAAAAAAAAATACATCCCATTAGCAATGCAATTTAAGATCATATCAATCTAAGTACATTACATAGTTAAGATCCAAGACTCAAGTTTAAGTTAGGGTAATCTCTAATAAATAAAACACAATTATAAGCACCACAGATTTTTCTAATAACCAAAGGAAGAATAAAGGATTTCATAAATTAAATTACTTAAGACCAGGAGGAATTTTAGGAGTTGGCCTACCCACTTCAACTTATATGGATCAAACCCTTTTCCAATTGAAGAAAGAAAAATCGTAGTGTGTAATAATGCAATATACAACAACACAATACAAACAACAGAACAAAAACAAAAAAAACCTCAAAATCTCAACAAGAAAAAACCACCCCTCCTAGAGTATTCACAAAAAAGTCTATTGATGAGCCCTCAACTCAGGACATTAGCAATTGACCCTAGGCCCATTATTATAGCCAATCATCGACTCCAATACAGGGACGCCCTCCCAACCTAGACATTAATATGATCTCAATCTGAACATTGTCTACTGCCGCTTGAAGTACCTCAAGAGGAGGAGAGAGCCAATACCCAACAACCATTTGGAAAAACAAACCTACAATAAAGAAAAACAATGTAAAAAGAAAAGGCAACAGAGAATAAGAAAAAAAAGGGAAAATCTAAAAACATAAAAAAAAAACAGCCGACCAAAATATAAAATAAAAAGAAAGAAAAATTAAGAAGGAAAAAAAAAAAACATCGGCCGAGAAGTCCTTGTTCTTCTTCTAGTAGCGCTGTGGTGGCAGCTAACCATCGTCGAATAGAATGTTGTGAGTACGCCGGTGATGGCAACCGACAAAATGAAGTGATGTCACCAAAGTATATATCTAGGCCTAAGATTTAATTTACCATTAATTTTAAAATAAAATTTTAATTATTACAGAGAAATAATTGATTTCTTCAAAGGGAAAAAGGTAATCCGATAATAAGGAAAGGCCGAATTTGAAGCGTAATTATGAATGTAACCATGCAAATTATAAGGGGCGCCAAATTGCATAAAATTAATCATTTTTAAATATAATTATGTCCCAATAAAGCACTTGGAATTTTGTCAATAAGTGAGCAGCTCACGGGACATCAGCAACAACTTTGCAATAAAATCAATTTGTTGTGTGATAATTATTTACTTGATTGATGATGGAAAGCAGCATTAATAATTTCAATCAAATTATCGATTGATGTTACATATGATTTTATGTGTGGGTTGATTTTGTTCGGTAATCGGTGAAATCTTGCAATAATTTTAATGTCTCAACTTAATCCAATTTGATAAAGGGAGGACAATTGTGTTTCTTATGAATTTATTGTCGTCATGCCATACGCTAGACTCATAATAACACGCCTTTAGCTTGTAATATGAAACATAAATTTTACAGACTTGATATTCTAGCAAGCATATCAAACCAAAAGTCTCACTTTTCTTTTAGCTTGATACATTTCAATAACCCTTTTTTCACAAGATATTAAATTCTCTCCCCATTTTTCGAAAAAAATTAAATCATTTTTTGCAATTTGCCTCCACTATTTTCAGCAAAACAAGCAAGAGCTTATTAAAGGAAACCCAGCTTCATGGGCTACTCTTAGGTGCAAGAAACGGGCCTAATTAAGCAATAGCCTCCTATTTCTGTTAAAAGCAACACTCATAATCTGATTATATCCAATTGATGAATAAGGGAGAATCATGCTGTTGTATAATATTAAGGGTAGCTTGGGATTGCCAAGGTTAATGAAATAAACTACTTCTGCACTATAAATGAAATAAGTAGTTGATTAAAAGAGTAATTGGGTGTTTGATTAACTGTACTATTGTGGTTGCTCTAAGTGTGAAAAGTAGAGAATATGCATTTGGTAAATTTCATTACAAAAGTATTGTTTTAATTTATAATAACTAAAATAAATATAATTTAAATTTCCTTTTATTTTTTAGAGTATGTTTAATAAATTATATAGACATGTCTTTTTTCTTTTATAAAACACACAATAGTACATAAAGTGAAAAAACTCAATTAAATAATATCTAACAAACTTTATAATTTGTTGCATAAAATATACTAAAAATTCATACTAATATATAATCCAAATAAAATAAAAAGTAATATGCATTATATTCATATTAAACTTGTTACAATATTAATCCTCAAATTTCTCATTTTTGTGATCCATAGCCATTACTAATACTCTTCTTGTGTTTCTTTCTATTCCTTTATCAAAATTAAATTAGGATTATTTTCAATATTATCAAAATGAAGATCATATTGTGCATTCCTCCTCATATAATTGTGCAATGCCATAGTTGCGATGACATAATTAGTATTAGCGTATTGATTTGTGACAGTAATATGATATCTAATTGTTCATCTATTAGAGTTTGTGGAAAAATAAGACATATTATCTGGAAAATTCTATATTGTAAATTACACATAGAATTAGTAAATGTAAAGTAAAACCAGTCAATTCAAACAATATTATTAATTATTTAAAAATTAACATTGTTTCTATAGAATTTTAGTGAAAAATATTTTATTCATTTACAAAAAATATTTTCTTTAATTAAAAAAATATACTAAAAAAAGTGGAATAAGTTTTATTGAATTGGTTGCCATAAATTCTATATTTATTCTAGGACATTTGTTTGCTTTTTTTCTCCATTTTCTATAATGTTATCTATTTATTACACATGTTAATTAAGCGCAATTATTTATCTTGATGTGGATCAAGTAAAAAATAAATAATAAATATTCATATATTACTAGACACATATATGATATATCAATAAAATTAGATCTAATTTTGAGTATTATGCATATTTTATATAGTTTCAAACTTTTTACTTGTACTTGGAGACCATTTAGGATTGTTGTTGAGGAAATGTAGAAAGATGCAAAATAATTTGATCTTACAACAACTATGAAAGATATTAAAATAATAGTTTTTTTCAAAATCTGATTTTGAGCATAAATTTCATTTTTAATAAAACATCACTTGTGAATGCAAAACTAGCATTATTCAATTTAAATTAAAAAAATCAATAAATATATAAGGTAATAAACATTATACGAGTTTTTATTTTATTGTTGGTAAATTTTATAAGCAATAACTATCAATGCCAATGTGCAAATATACACAACAAGTAATAAAGTGATAAGTATTCAAGATCGTTTCCACATGGATTGATGTTATTCAAAATGCTATGGCACTCACAATAACACAACTCAACTTGAAACCAAAACAAACAATTGTCAAATAATTTCTATCGTAATCAATAATTGAAACAAGAAATAAATAAAACAATACTGTAATGAAATAAACTAGATTAACTGTGTCTAAGATTCGATTGAGAATATAGTAGTTGAATGATCAAACTCTCCTAATGGGGTGACTGTTGTTTACCAAATTAACACCAGTTGTTAGAATAAGTGTTGCAACATCGGGCAGAATAAACTGGCATTCTCAGGAAATCTCATACTTTTAAATCTACTAACAATGACCAGTTGTTCATATATTTATGGTATGATATTATAGACTTTAATCTTTCTACCCAACAAGGTGAACATCTATGTCTAGAGTGTCACAAATCTTAACTTCAAGTATTGCCCTTATGGGATTCAGGACAACCTAATTCAGGAAACTCGACTTAGACACAAGTAATACTCTAATAATGTCCGCTAAGACATGCCCTTTTGCTGCTCTATCTTAACTGAAATTATTAAATGGGTGGTCAACCGAAATAACGGTTATATTCATAAAAGCTATTAGACTAAAATGCTACAGCAATATCAAAGCAACATATAAGAACAGTTAAGAACCCATTGGATTATTTGTCACTCAACTACAAGTAAATTTAGTTCATAATCTGGATGAGAGAAATAAACATAAACATATTGGTCTCGGAATACATCAAATCAATTAAGGGAAGAAGATAAATATAAGTTGAGCCCGGTAAAAGTCAAAGCCAAGTAATTCTGCATGATTCTCCACTGTTGCCGAAACAACACTCTTCAATTCTCCTATTCTTCTTCGTTCCTTCTACTTATTCTAATGATAGTTCCTCACCTCCCCTCTTTATGGTGCACCTCTCCTTTTTATATTGCAAATTAGGTTAAACCAAAGCCCATGAGCGTGCGTGCGTTTAAATTAGGAAACATGCAGATCGCGATTTTATGGCTGACCCGCGCCTAAGTTTTCTCCCGCATTGCTCCTAGATTGCTACAGCACTGGTTGCTTTAACAGCTGCTACAACACTACCTTATTTCCAATTGTGCTTTGCTTCTTTTGTGGCCATCTTCCTTTCTCCTCTTGCTCTTTTAATGTCTCAACATCCTCTTATAAATTTAAAACCTACAATTTAAAACCTGTTTTTAGCACAAATTATTATGATTCAAGTAAAACTTATTAAGACTTAACTAAAATGAATGCTCATGCAAAAGGTAACCAAAATGTAATAAAAGCACCTTATTTGTTCTCTAAGTGACCTTGATTTAAGTCTAGAATTGATTTAAGTCTAGAGTTATCATTTACAATTGTAAATTCTTTTTTATTTGGAAGTAACTCTTGTATTAATTTACTTATTTTGCCTTTTGTTCATAAGTTTTATGCATAATCTACTAACTTTATGTTTTATTTTGCATTTAATGTTGATTTAATTATTTTATGTTATATTTATAAGTTTTTATTTTATTTACCAATAATATATCAATTTACCAGTTTTATAGTAATTTACTTATTTTACCTTTCTTTTACAAGTCTTATGTTTCATTTCTAAAATTTATGTTTTATTTTACAGTTAGTGTTGATTTACTAGTTTTATGATATGTTTACAAGTTTTGTTTTATTTACCAATAATACATTAATTTACTAATATATATTAGTTTACTTGTTTTACCTTCCATTTACAAGTCTTATGATCCATTTCCAAAATTTATGTTTTATTTTGCATTTAATGTTGATTTACTAGTTTTATGTCATATTTGTATGTTTTCTTTTTATTTACCAGTAATACTCAATTTACCAATTTTATAGTAATTTACTTATTTTACCTTCCTTTTATAAGTCTTATGTTTCATTTTTAAAATTTATGTTTTATTTTACAGTTAGTGTTGATTTACTAGTTTTATATTATGTTTGTAAGTTTTTGTTTTGTTTACCAGTAATACATTATTTACTAGTTTATATTAATTTACTTTTTTACCTTCCATTTATAAGTCTTATATTCCATTTTCAAAATTTATATTTTATTTTGCACTTAATGTTAATTTACTAGTTTTATGTTATATTCGTAAATTTTATTTATTTATCAGTAATACATCAATTTATCAGTTTTATAGTGATTTGCTTGTTTTACCTTCTTTTCACAAGTCTTTTGTTTCATTTTCAAAATTTATATTTTATTTTAAAGTTAATGTTAATTTACTAGTTTTAAGTTATATTTGCAAGTTTTAGTTTTGTTTATTAATAATAAATCAATTTACTAGTTTTATGTTAATTTATTTGTTTTATTTTCTATTTAAAAATCTTATGTTTAATTTGTAAAATTTATGTTTTATGTTGCAATTAATATTGATTTACAAGTTTTATGTTATATTTTCAATTTTTTGTTTTATTTAATAATAATACATTAATTTACTAGTTTTATATTAATTTACTCGTTTTACTTTCCTTTTACAAGTCTTATGTTTAATTTCTAAAATTTATGTTTAATTTTATAATTAATGTTGATTTACAAGTTTTATGCTAAATTTATAAATTATAAATTTTATTTACATAATTTATGTTCAATTACAGTATTGATGCCGTAATTTTAATCACGGCATCATAGAATGACCCTATCTTTTCGTTAAAATATTAAGGTTATAATATAAATTTAAAAAAGTGTAGTTGCTTATTAAATAAGCTCCTTATAAAAAAACAACTACTTACCAAAATTTAAAAGATGCTATCAAAATGAAGAAATTTATGAAATAAATAGATTTTACAAAATTTATCAAACACTATTTTTGTAAAAAATTATGAAATAAACAGCTTATTGAGTTTCAGCTTTATCCCAAACAGTGGGTCAATTCAATGGGCTGCCGAATGAAGATCCTCACCTCTATCTTAAGTTATTTTTGGAAGTGATGCTTTTAAAATTGCTGGCGCAACACAAGATGCTTTAAGACTAAGGCTTTTTCCTTACTCCTTAAGAGATCGAGCAAGAGCATCGTTAAATTCATTATCATCTGATTTCATCACTACATGGAATGAGTTGGCTGATAAATTCTTAATGAAATATTTCCCACCGACAAAAAATGCAAAATTACGGAACGAGATTAATTTTTCCATTAACTTGAAGATGAGAGTTTTTATGAGGCTTGGGAAAGATTCAAAGAACTGCTCAGAAGGTGTCCTCATCATTGCATTCCATGTTGCATACAATTGGAAACTTTCTATAATAGGTTGAATTCTAGTACAAGATTGATGGTGGATGCTTTAGCAAATGGAGTTTTATTATCCAAATCTTACACTGAAGCTTATCAAATTTTGGAGAGAATTGCTAACAATAATTATCAGTGGCCATCAACTAGACAGCTAGCAGCAAGAGGAGCAGTAGGGGTACATAATATAGATGCAATTACAGCTTTATCAGCACAAGTAACCTCATTGACTAACATAGTAAAAGCCATGACATCTGCTCCAGCAGCAGTAAAGCAAGTTGCTGAACTGTCTTGCGTATACTGTGGTGAAGAACATGACTTTGATAATTGTCCTGGAAATCCAGCATCAGTGAACTATGTGGGTAATTTCAACCGACAGCTTCAAAACAACCCATATTCAAATACTTACAACCTTGGATGAAAGCAACACCAAAATTTCTCATGGAGCAGTCAAAATCAAAATGCTCCAACATTGAATGGATAGAATAGGAACACTCAACCACTTGATTTTCATCAGCAGAGTCAAGTGCAAAAACACACCAGCCAAGATCCAATCAAACGCCGAAAAAAACAATTGCCAAACAATCATGTTCATTTAATACAGTATAGCATATTTGTTTTACAGTTATTTTTGTTGGCGTTTTCTTTAGCATTTTATTTTTAATATTTATTTATAATAGGCATTAGCTACAGTTAGCAGCAGGAGAACAAAAAGGTATTGTTAATCAAGCCAAAAAAATGGTGAATGATGCCACGTACAGACTTTAAGAGAAAGAGAAACAACAGCTTATAAGACTTATCTTGAAGAGAAGAAAATAGGAAAAACATGATACAAGCAATCCTAAAAACTAGGACTGTTTAAGACTTATTCAAACATAATCAAAACCATAATAAAATCCCCAAACTTTTTCTTCATTCCCTCCCTTAAACTAGTTACCAACTGCAACTAGTTTAATCAGGAACTTGACAAACTCTCAACTGACTTCGGAACCTCTGAAATGCATCCACTATGAGAGGCTTTGTCATCATATCTGCCAACTGATCTTGTGTTCCATAGTAAACCAATTCAACTGTTCATTCTTGTGTGAGATCACGAAGAAAATGGAATCACACATCAATGTTCTTGCTTCGACCATGTAACACAGGATTTTTTGACAGTTTAATTGTGGAACTATTATCACAAAGAATTATAATACACTTACTTTCCTCTAGACTCAGCTTCTCAATTATTCTTTTCAATCTAAACAACTTGACTAGCACAAGTAGCAGCAGCCACAAACTCTGCTTCAGTGGTTGAAAGTGTGACTATAAGTTGTTTTCTTGAAGACCAGGCTACAGCCCCAGACCAAACATGAAGATATATCCTGATGTGCTTTTCCTATCTTCTATATCTCCTATATAGTCAGTGCATATCCAACCAAACTTTCACAATTCCCTCTATTCTTGTAGAGAATTCCAAGTCTAGTAGTTCCTTTCAAATATCTCAATATTCTCTTGGCTGTCGTCAAATGCAACTCGGTTGGTTTGGCCATATACCTACTAATCAAACTTATTGCAAACATTAAATCCGACCTTGTAGCTGTTAAGTACATGAGGCAACCTACCATCTGCTTAAACAAAGTCTCATCAATACAAACCCCATTTTCATCTTTAAAAAGCTTACAACCTGGAACAACAGGATTATGAACCGAGTTGCTATTCTCCATTCTAAATCTCTTTATCACCTCCAAAGCATACTTTCTCTGGAAAATATAAATCCCATCTGATCTCTGCAAAACTACTATACCAAGAAAAAATCTCATTCTCCCCAAATCAGTCATATAAAACTCCCTCAACATGGAATTTTTAAACTCAGCAAACATCAATTCATCATTGCTAGTAAAAATTAAATCATCAACATATAAACTAACAATGAGAATTTTACCTCCCTTATTTGTTTTAATGAACAAAGTGTGTTCACTATAGCACTTCTTGAACCCTTTAGTTATAAAGTGAGCTTCAATGCGATTGAACCAAGCATGTGGAGCTTGTTTAAGTCCATATAAAGCTTTCTTCAATCTGTAGACTTTCTGAGGACTATTCTTCAACTCATAACCCTTTGGCTGCTCCACGTACACCTCTTCATTAAGTTCCCCATGCAAAAAGGCAGATTTGACATCAAGTTGATAGAGAGTCCACCTTCTTTGAGCCGCTAGAGCCACAATCATTCTTATTGTGTCCATTCTTGCAACTGGTGCAAAAACTTCTGTGTAGTCTATCCCTTGTTGTTGCACATACCCCTTTGCCACCAAACAAGCCTTCAATTTGTCTATGACACGACTCAAAAGTGTATTACTCCTAAGTATAAGAGTGTTTAGTTATAATATAACCCGGTGAGTCCGGGGTCGAACCACATGGAATTTTAAATCCAGTAGTCAATTTAAAACTAAAAAAATTAATTGTGGGGAAAAGAAATTATTTGAAATCAATTTAAAAATAAGCTAAGGTTACGGGATCCACTCTCAGTATTCAAACTATAATTTTAATACTCTCTCATTTTTAGCCTCACTTTTGCCAGTTAATTATTATATCATTTAATTTTCAACTAACTATGTGTGTGGATAAATATGAAATAAAGTACCTAATGTGCCACAATTAATATGTCGACATTATGTCAAAATACCATAAAATCCAGGTATTAGAATTTGTAATGAGATGTTTGGAAACAAAGAAAAACAGAGAAAATGAAATAAAAGATTCTCGATTTTATTAACCAAAATTTCAACCATTTGATAAGCTTACTTAGCTAAGCTTATAAGCTATTATTCTAACTAATTAACAACTCTAGATTTAGTTCATCCACTTAGCACTTGCCACATGTCAGTCAGTTATTTCCAACTTGACACGCCAGCTAAGTCTGTCCAGCTCAGCTGCAACTATATCTTCAACACCAGTGAGATTTATAAATTAACATGATATAAAAATAACTAGAAAAGAATAAAATAAACTTAAAAACTCATTTGAGAAAATAATAAATTTAATGGTTTGAAACATGGAGCTTCACCCTTCACCTCAGCTTAATAAAATTAGCCACTCATATTGAAAGAAAACACAACACTCTTTTTATTTGATAAACTTTTGAAAATATATTACAAAGAAAATTGATACAAACGGAAACAAGAATAGCAACAATGAAAGAAAGAAATTCTTCAGCTGAACTCTCTCTTGGCTTTTGAAAGATCAATTCTACTAGCTTTTGGCTCTCCGCTCTCCTGCATTTCCTTGCCTTTTATAGACAAGGAATACATTATTTTTATTTATTTTATTATTATTATATATATATATATGTACATTGAAATGTGTAATGGTCAAGTTTAGGCCACTTGACCATCACGAGAAGCCAAACAATTTGGTTTTTGTTCTTTTTTTATTGTTTCTTTTTTTATTCATTTTAATTTTATTATTATTATTTATTTATTTATTTAATTCTCCTCAATAATGCTTCCAAATCGCTCTAGTAGTCCTTCTTTGTTTGCGCTTTCAATTCCAATTTATTCCTGAAAAATATTTATAAGGTAAAAATTAACATATTGCAAATTAATTTAACACAAAAATTTATTTGGGGAGCATTCATATAATTTACAAGTTATGCGCACATTAATCAACACTTTAAGTGAAAAACTAATAATTTTATCCTTATTACACGTACACTTTTTAGTGTTAATCAGTCTACTTCTCCATTCTCCTTGAGTTTAGTTTTATAAACCCATTTTACTCCGATCTTTTTTGCTCCTGTAGGAAAATCAGTGAGTTCCCATGTGTTGTTCTTCTCTATTGCCTGTATTTCCCTATCCATACCTATCCTCTATTTGTCATGCTTCACTGCTTCCTCAAAATGCATTGGATCTGCTAAAGCAAACAAAGTCAGGTTGGCATTTACATCTTCTTCTTCCGAGAGCCCATCCCCAGTTACATAGTCTCTCATCCACCTTGGAGGCACTCTGTTTCTTCCCCTAGATGATTCGTTATTTTCACCAGTTTAAGAACTATCAACAACTTTTTCTTCTTTCTTACTCACAGCTCCTTCATTATCTGTGTTCACTGCCTCATTATCTTCTTCATCATCCCATTCCAGATTAGCCATTATATGCTCTTCATAACTCTTATCCTAGTTCCAGTACTTATCTTCCTCAAACACTACATCTCTGCTAACCACAATTTTCTTTGCAACTGGATCGTAGAGTCTATATGCCTTAGACTCTTCATTTACTCCTAATAACACACAGACAAAGCTCTTTGCATCTAGCTTTTTTCTTCTCACATCATGAACATGAACGTGAGCCATACATCCAAAAACTTTAAAGTATTCAACTGGAGGTCTGCTTCCGGTCCAGGCTTCCTAAGGTGTTTGATTCTTTACAGCCAAAGTAGGACTCTGATTTAGAACATGTATTGTCCAGTTTATTGCCTTTGGCCATAAAGTCTTCATCATCATTCTTCAGAAAGCATGTATCAAACCATGTTCAGTACTGTTCCACTTTTTCTTTTAGCTACTCCATTCTGTTGTGGAGTACACGTTGCAGTCAATTGCCTTTTGATGCCATGTTCTGTGCAAAACTCATTGAATTCAAGTGATGTGAACTCTCCTCCTCGATCTGTTCTCAAATATTTAATATATCCTCCTACTTCTTTCTCAACACAACTCTTAAATCGCTTGAACATGCTTAATGCTTCAGATTTTTCTACTAAAAAATATGCCCATGTTTTTATAGTAAAGTCATCAATAAAGCACATAATATACCTCTTCTTACTATTGGAAATAGAAGAGATTGGTTTGCAAATGTCTGCATGAACAAGCTGCAGCTTTTCAGTGGCCCTCTAATTGCTGTTCTGAGGGATTGAATCTCTGTGTTGCTTTCCAATCATGTAGTTTGCACAAACTGTCGTTAGAGTTTTGAACTGTGGCAGTCCATGCACCATTTTCTTAAATTGGAGAGTCCTCAATCCTTTGTAGCTCAAATGTCCATAACGACAATGCCATAAGTGTGCTAAATCCTATATGGATGTGTAGAGGCAGGCTTCCTTCTGTGGCACTGATTTTGCTAGCAACACAAACATCCGATTTGCTGTCCTCCCGGTTTGTATTATGTGCCCCTTTTTTGGATGATAAATCTTAAGCATTCCATGTTGAATGAGAATTGTCAACCCTTTTTCTTGTAATTGTCCAATGCTCAGTAAATTGTTTTTTAGTTCAAACACAAAAAAATACTTCACTCACAATATGTATAAAACCACTTACTCGCAAACATTGCCTTTTCCTAACACATCCATCCTTGTGTTATTTCTTAACTTTACCTCATGTCAGAAGCTCATTCAAATCACTAAACAGTTTTTTTGTCACCGCACATGTGATTGCTGCAACCTGAATCTAAAAACCAAACATCTTCTCTTCAAGCACCATTCATCTCCACATATGACATGAGCAACATCTCTTCTTCTTCTTCTCATTCTTCTCCTTATGCAGCAAAATTGGCTTCCTTATCCCATATTGGACATTCAAACTTAAAATATCCAAGCTGATGGCACTTGAAGCATTCCATATTTTCTCTGTTATTGGACTAACGACCTTATCCTCTTCCTCTTCCTTTACCTCTGTATGTACCTCGTCCTTGTCTTCTTGTGCTAAATCTGCCTTTAGAAATGATCTTGCGTGCATGTTCTTTTCCTGTGTGTTGCTGGAATTTTTGCTCATGAACAATCAGAGAACTCTCCAATTTATCAACAGAGAGTTGATCTATGTCTTTGGATTCCTCAATCGAGCAAACAAGGTAATTAAATTTCTCGCTAAATAATCTGAGAATTTTCTCCACTATCGTGACATCCTGCATCTGCTCTCCATATATTCTCATTTTGTTAACCACTGACAATACTCTTGAGAAATCGTTATAACTCATTCTCCAGTCTTCATCCCTGGAGTTTCAAACTCTCTACGAAGAGCTTGTAGATGTGACCTCTTGACCCTACATTTCCTTCAAACTTCTTCTTCATAGAATCCCAAATTTGCTTGGAAGTATTCTTGATGAGAATGGTATCAAATATTGTTTGATCTATGGCTTGAAATAGATAGTTCTTGTCTTTCAGCTTCAATTCCTCTATCTTCTTTTGTTGTGCTTCCGTTTGCATTGATCCACTTGCTGGTTTTTCATCCACTTGCTGGTTTAACACAACCAGTCTCCACCAACTCCCAATATTCCTTAGATCGTAGAAAATTCTCCATCAACATGCTCCAATGGTCATAGTGACCATCAAAGCGAGGAATGGATGGCTACACAATATTCCCTTCGGTAGTCATATTCTTTGCTGCTGCAAAAACTTTAAAGACTGATGCTTTGATTTATTAGGCCCAGTACATGCTCTGATACTAGAATGTTGTGAACTAAAGCACAAAAATATATTCTGGAATGACTTGCATTTTATTGAATAAACTTAGGCTTATAAATAGCCACGTACATACTTTAAGAGAATGAGAAACAACATCTTACAAGACTTATCTTGAAGTGCAAAAACAGGAAAAACATGAAACAAGCAATCTTAAAAACTAGGATTGTTTAAGACTTATTCAAACAGAATCAAAACCATAATAAAATCCCTAAACTTTCTCTTTAGGCACTATAAAAATTATGAAGCAACATAAAATAATTAATATAAAGGCATTCGATGAATTCAACATTTATTTGTTATACATTAAACGAACTAATTAATTTAATGAAATTATATATAAAATTTATATTGTTTTAATGCATGTCATGACTCAACCAGTTCATTGGCTACAAATTAAGATTTTGTTGTGGCGTAGGAAATTTTGAAAAAAAAATTCAACCAATTTATAAAAAAAGTACTATTTTTTATCCACCCACTACTTGTTCTATGTATAAAATTCATAATTAATAATTAAAGAAAACTTCTATGATACTATAATTAAAATTACGGCATCAATACCGTGATAAACATAAATTTTGTAAATTAAACATAAAACTAGTAAATGATAGGTAAAAGGAGTAAATTAATATAAAATTAGTAATTGATGTTTTAAAATTACAAACAATTCAAACACTTGTAAAAATAATATAAAACTTGTAAATCAATATTGAACTTTTATTAAACAAAAAATAGTTTACTCACTTAATTTAATTAAACAAAGAAAAAGTCACTCATCAATTAAAAAAAATTGTTTAGAAAATAATTGGAATAAGTTTTGTTGAATTTGTTTAACCATAAATTCTATATTCATTCTAGACATTCATAATTTTTCTTTTTTTATTTTCTATCATAGTGTTATTTTCTATCATAGTATTATATAAATTGATGCTAATTACGTAAAAAGTTTTTCCTTGATGTGAATCAACCTAAAATAATAATAATAATACATTCTTATATTAGTAGATATATATGATATATCAATAAAATTGAATCTAATTTTATATTTTATACTACTTCATGTAATTTTAAAATTTACCTTTTTACTTGTACTTAAAGATCATTTGGGATTACTGTGGAGGAGGTTTAGGAGGATGCAACATTTCTTATCTTACAAACAACTTTGAAAATATGAAAAGAATAACTTTTTAAAACCTTATTTTGAGAATATGTTTTATCCTTAATAAAATTTCACATGTATCATTACATGTATTACATAAACCCAAAACTATCATTATTCAATTTAGAAACAAAATCAGAAAATTTAAAAGTTAATCACTATTATAATGAGTTCTCATTTTCGTAAGTTTTTATTTTTTAATAATTTTTATATTAATTTAATTATTTTACTTTCTATTTAAAAGTTTTATGTTTCATTTACTTAATTGATGTTTTATTTTACACTTATTGTTGACTTACAAGTTTTATATTATATTTCTATTTTTTGTTTAACAATACTATATCTATTTATCGCTCTTATATTAATTAATTTATTTTACCTTCTATTTTCAAGACTTATGTTCCATTTACATAACTCATCTTTTATTTTATACTTAATGTTGGTTACAAGTTTTATGTTATAACCTTTTATTTTGTTTATAAATAACATATCATTTTACTACTCTTATATTAATTTACTTCTTTTACCATTCATTTACAAGTCTTATGTTCTACTTACACAACTTATGTTTGCTTTACATTTAATGTTGATTTACAAGTTTTATATTATATTGGTAAGTTTTTATTTTGTTTACCAATAATATACCGATTTACCATTCTTATGTTAATTTACTTATTTTACCTTCTATTTACAAGTTTTATGTTTCATTTACATAATTTATATTTTATTTTATACTTAATGTTGATTAAATGTTTTATATTGTATTGATAACTTTTTGTTTCGTTTACAAATAAGACATCATTTTACCACTCTTATATTAATTTATTTGTTTAACTCACATTTATCAATCTTATGTTTTGCTGTTTTATTTGACACTTATTGCTGATTATAAGTTTTATATTATATTTTAAAGATTTTGTTTTATTTATCATCGATACACCAATTTATCACTCCTATGTTAATTTACTAATTTTATCATTTATTTACAAGTTTTATACTTTATTTACATAATTTATGTTTTATTTTACACTTAATGTTAATTTATAAGTTTTATATTAAATTTAAATTTCTTATGTTTCATTAACACAATTCATATTTAAATGTGTACTGATGCTGTATGACCCTTGGTTAAAACATAATTAAACTTGGGAAGGGGTGTAAAATTAACGCACTCCTAAAGCACCCAATAATTTTAATTTCATTATTCCTCTACATTAGGTATTTGATATCCCTATTTTCTCTTTTTATATATTTTTTGATATTTAGTTTCTTTATTAAATTTTAATAAAAGTCCCTTCTTCCTCGAGGTTATTAAATAGAAGGAAAAAAAAACTTTGGGTAAATTCAATTGATATAAATATAAATAATGAGCTAGCCATCTCCAACAAAATATAAACCCAAAAATAAATCGATCAATGACAGAAAATGAAGTAACTTTGTCATCGTACATCTATTAATAAAGAAAATGATAAAGAGCCTTAAGGATGAGAGAATGATGACAAAAACAACATTACGTTTGGTTAGATTTACAGTATTAATTGGAAAATATTAAAAAATTTCGATTAAGGCTATAACTCCAGCGAAGTGCAAAGTTGTTTTTATCGCCATTGTGTTCGATTCTTTAATTCAAATATCAATGCTCATCACTAATGAGCTAAGCACTGATATTTGAATAAAAAAATCGGACACAATGACGAGAAAAACAACATTAAACTAACACTGTAACCTGCACAGGTCTAGCAATATTTTTATCATCATTGTGTGATCTTATCTTTAGGCTCTTTATCATTTTCCTCAAATACTATTAACATGAGTACCTTTTCATTACTGAAGCTCATCTGTGTAACTTGGCTTGAGTGCCAGGAAAGAAAATCTGAGAATGGGATGAATTTTGAACTAAAAACATCCTTAGTGGCATCACTAATCCACAACAGTTGGTTCCACCATTCTTCTCCTCGTATTAAAACCGTACTTTTATTTCCACTCTGAGAGTTCAATGGGAATTCTTTGAGATTTGGGCAATGACTTACGTATATATACTTTCGAGGGAACGAAGGGCCACGGCGCTGCCGCATATACTCTTCAGTTTTGGAAGAGCATGCAAATTCAATTGCTTAAGCTCAGTGAAATTTCCTTCAGTTGTTGACGGCCCAGCTTGATCATTAGCAATTATTTCATCCAATGTTGACGAGGCATGTCAAATATTTTATGGAACCATTGCTGATAAATAGATCTTGAAGGTTCTGGAAATATCCATCCTGCAGCATACTTGTCATAGATGACTTTGAAGATGATCCTGGGCGCCCGATGATTAGCCTTCCGATGCAACTCTAACTTGAAGGATGATTTGAATTTGCAGCCCAGAATCGCGATTTGATAAGACGACAGTTCATCTTGAATGTGTCTCGAGCTATCCAATTCACGCAATAGCAAGACACTAACACCAAAGATGGATAACATGTCAAAGTCTGATTCAATCTTAGTTGGTACCCTGCTGAAAACTTGTACTGCTGAAAGCATTCGTAACAGTCCTTCCCGAGCTGCTTTCAGCTTCTCTGTATCATCAAACAGTAGAATTATCAGTTGAGAGCATTCCTTAATCTCAATTGGCAGCTCTGATATATTTGAAGACGACAGATTAAGATACCGCAGGTTAATCAATTCACCCTACTGCACAGGCAACTTTCTCAAGGGTCTACTATGTGACCATACAAGAACTCCCAAGGCAGGCATCGATTGAAAGAACCTTTGTGGAACTTCCTTTATATTAGCATGTCTTACGAGCAGAGTTAAGGGAAGGGGACAAGGGGACGGTGTCAGGGTGGCGGGGGAACTCCTCAATGGCACTCGCGTGGGAACGAGTGATGTGATTGAATAACTAGACAGTCATAGTCGTACCGCCGTGTTCCAGCTAGGTAGCACTTTCTTGTTCATTAATAAACTCATCTCTAGATTTCACTGCCAAAATCTTGTTGTCCTGACCTTGGTAAGCTATCCACAAAGCCAAGTCACGAATCATCATATCATGCGTCTTAACAAAATTTCCAAAGTAAGTTTGAACCTCTTTCAATAGACAAACAAGTATCAGACTTTCAATTATATATTTGCCTTGCACTCGTGCAACAGCAATGTTATGAGAATCACGTATAAGTCCCTCTCCAATCCGGATATCAACAAGTTCATCTTTCCGAATAAGTTGGTTATTTAGGAAAAACAAGTTTTGTTGGTTTCACTGCTCAGGTGATCATAGCTGAACTTCAAGCGAGGAAAGGTACGATTCCCCATACCTGGGAATTCAGCCGGACAATTACACAAATCATTAACTGCATTTTCCCACGCATCACGGTTTCTACCATACGCCATGGCGCTTCCAGTAGTGATAAGAGCAAGCGGCAACCCTCCCTCCACACAGTCCAGCGGCTGTTTCAGCATGCTTTTGAATATCAGGATGGGAGATTAGTACGTCGTCTGTCATCTTTTTTGAACCCCTTTCCCTCATCTACCAAAATCTGCAAATCCTCGGTCATCTTAACTACGTCTAATCTAACATAGTATACGGAGCAACAATTCACCGAAAAATATCCCAAACATTACTTTGCTTTCTCTTCCTATTCACTTTTCCGTTTTGTTTGTATATTCTGGTACCGCCTTTTCCAACCAGCGTGACACTGTCTGTCTAGGCACGTCACGATCTTGTATTGCATGCTCGACCCTTTGATTGACTTCATCATAGACGACTTGGAGTTCACCATTTTTGCCACTCAAAGTATATACTTTGTCTTTGAGATCACCGTTGTAACCGAAAAGACGGAAAGAGCACAGGAAGCAATCTTTGACAACATTCCAGATGTCGACCGAAGACCTGATTTTGGAAGGTTACGAGGACAGAAATATTTCAAAATGGCGTGAATTTAAAATATTTTTTTACTCGATTAGGAACGAAAAATGTTAAGAACTGGCCAAGGGTGATTTCGGTTATAATGTTTAAGAGAACAAAAGGGTATTGAAAAATAATTTGTAATCTAAAATGTCAAGATATCTATAGCAATAACTAAAGAAAAATCTAGGAGATTAGTTGTTATAAGTGGTAAATATGTTAGCCAAGTAACTTAAGTTAGTGGTAGCTAAAATATCAGGCAGAAATCAAAGTTGGGTAAATTGTGTGGTAGAAAAATAAGTTACTTAAAGTTGTGGCTAGCAAGTGTTTTGTTAAAGTTAGTTTAAAGGCTATATGCCATATCTCTAATTGAAGGAGTGTAGCTGAAAACAAAAAAAATAGTTTTATCGAAAATCTTCTTCCACTTGTAAAATCTTGTCCACTTCCCTTCATCTTTAATTAAATATAATTTTAACTTTAATTATTCTAGCAGACTAATTTCCCCGCTCTAACAAAAGGTTGCTAATATGTATATGCCAATAAAACTATAATTGATCAGTTTCACCACTAAGAATTCTTTTCATGATCCGAGCACAGCTTAGTTCTGAAAGATTTTTTGACACGTAAATATACTTATTTATTTATTTATAAATCACACAAATACATTATTTGTACTCTTCTTAGTAAGCTTTAAAATCGCTTTTGCCGGTTCATATAATTTCGTCTTGTCTCTTTGACAAGTTTGTTGGTCTTGTCTATATGGCAAGTTAGTCTCGCTGTTCTTTTTGTTTATTTGCTCATCATTCTCTCGATCTCTATTCTTTTTCTTCTTTTTTACAAACTACGTAATGGCAGGATCAAGTGTTAATGCAGAGTTTGACTTGCATAATGCATGCGCACACTTGCAACTTGAGGAAGAGGAGGAGGGTGGCCTTAGAGTGACTGGAGATGAAGAGGAAGATAATGGGGTTTTTCAAGATTGACTCACGCTACTACCTTGTGGGGAGGTTCTTAACTAATAAGGTGATTAATTTTGCTGCTATGAAAAATAATATGGCGGCATTGTGGCAGCCGGGCAGGGGTGTTTGCATCAAAGATTTGTCTCGTACATTATTTTTATTTGAATTTTTTCATGAAATTGATATTAAGAGGGTCTTCGATTCTAGACCTCGGACTTTTGATCAGCACATTCTTCTCGTTCATAGGCTGGGAGCGGATGAACAACTTCAACAAGTCCCTTTATTTCATACTACTTTTTGGGTCCAAGCTTACAACATACCAACAGGTTTCCAATCGGAGAAAGTCTTGCAAAGTATTGGAAACTATATTGGCTCTTTTCTAGAATCGAATGAAAACAATTTTAAAGGTGTTTGGCGAAATTATATGCGGTTACGAGTGTTAATTGATGTCAGGAAACCTCTAAAACGCCGAATGCGTATGAAGCGAGCAGGAGGAGAATGGTTTTAGGTGGACTTCAAGTATGAATGACTCAACATTTTTTGCTTTATTTGTGGTCTCTTAGGTCATACTGAGCGAAATTGCCCTTCGTTATATGAAAATGTAGACGACCAAGTCACTAAACCTTATGGTCCTTGGATGAAAGATCCTACTGGGAAAGGCATGATGAATTTCGACGAACGTTGGTTAAGGAATGGGTCACCAGAGATGGAGGCAAGTAAATTTGGTAATAGCTCAAAATCTGGGAGTGCTATGATCATGAACGTGAATATGGCCATTAAATTCGTGCATGATGATAGGGAATCTCGTGGCAACGAAGTTGTAGATGGGAACGTGCAAATTCATAAGAAAAACCCAATTTTCCCCATAGTTAATAGTCAAATGTGTTTTAATGGACAAGATTTTGGAGAATAAGCTAATATCATGGCTCTACTCATTGAAAATGAAGCTAAATATGATTCTGAATTAATTGTTTTGGATACCAAGCGGAGGAGATCACAACTTGGGTAGCAAAATTCAGTGGGCCTTGAAGACTCTAGTAATGGTAATATGATAGAGATTACATCCAGTCCAAAAAATGGATCAGTGGTGGGACTTGTGAACCAGGCCCATCGAGGACAATGAGTTGCTTAAGTTGGAACTGTCGTGGGTTGGGCCACCCACGCACAGTTTAAGTTCTTGTAGACTTGGCTAGAATAAAAAAACCTGATTTTATTTTTCTAATGGAAACATTATGTCATAAAGATAAATTAAAGTGGATCAAAATTAAATTGGGATATGCTGGTTTATTTGTTGTAGAGAATGTGGGTCGGAGTGGAGGGCTGGCTTTCTTTTGGAAGACCAATTACAGAGTCAATCTTCTTAAGTTTGGTAGAAATTTCATTGACTTAGTTGTTGAAACACAGAGGGGGGAAAATGGGAACTCACTGGCTTCTATGGCTTTCTAGAGTCAAACCGTCGACGGGAATCGTAGAATTTGCTGCGGTCTTTGGCTTTAGCTTCCTCGTTGCCATGGGTTTGCCTCGACGACTTTAACGACCTGCTTACTCAAGTGAAAAACGTGGGAAGCATGTTCATTATCGTTGGAAGTTGCAAGGCTTTCAAGCTGCTGTTTCTGACTCGGGGCTTCAAGATTTGGGTATAAAGGGCTATCCATTCACATGGGAAATATCAAAGGGTACTGTGGATTGGGTGGAGGAGAGACTGGACCGTGCTTTGCCTTTAACATCTTGGATTCGCCTATTTCCGCGAGATAAGGTACACAATTTAGAAGCTTCCATTTCAGACCATCTTCCCATTTTTCTTGAACCTGCCCTTATGGTTATTCACTCACGGCTTAGGAGATTTCGGTTTAAAAATGTCTAGCTTCGTGAGCCTGATTGTATGGAAGTTGTGAAGGAAAGCTGGTTTTCTTCTGTTGAAATGCCTAAACAATCTAAGATTACTAAATGTGTTTCTGATTTGTTTTGGTGGGGTGATCACCTCTCGTGTGAGTTTCGTAATCGAATTCTGGAATGTAAAAGAAGGATGGGTTCTTTACGGGGTAAGCGAGATGATGATAGTATGGCTCAATTAACAGAAGTTCGGTCTATGTATAATGAATTGTTGCACAGCCATGAAGTACATTGGAAACAGAGGTCGAAATTACTTTGGCTTAAGGAGGGTGATATGAACTCTAAGTACTTTCATGCCACGGCTTCAACAAGGAAGAGAGTGAATACGATTGGAAAGCTCCAAAATAGTCAAAGACAATGGTGCACTCGTCCAGAGGAAGTAAATTAGTTAATTGCTAAGTATTTCACAAACATTTTCATCTTTGAAAGAGGTTCATGTCCTGAAGTTCTTCAGTGTGTTCATTCAAAGATATCAGCCGCTCAGAATCACTCACTTCTGGAACCTTTTACTGCCACAGATGTCCGAGAAGCCATCTTCAGTATGCATCCTAATAAATTGCCAGGCCCAGATGGTATGAACCCTGCTTTTTTCCAAAAATTATGGTCTATTATTGGTGATGATGTCTCATATGCTTGTTTAGACTTTATTCAAAATTGTGAATTCCCCACTAGCTTGAATGAAACTAGTGTTGTCTTGATTCTTAAAAAGTCTAATCCTGAGTATGTAACTGATTTGAGACCGATAACACTGTGTAATGTTATTTATAAAATCATTGCTAAGATGCTTGCTAATCGACTCAAAGGGGCCTTGGGGTCTGTTATATCTGATTTATAGAGTGCCTCATCCTAGGTAGAGTTATAACCGACAATATTATGATCTCTATTGAGATTATACATTATCTAAAGTGGAAAAAGCAAGATACGGATGGGTTAGCAGCTTTAAAAATAGATATGTCTAAGGCTTTTGACAGAATCGAATAGCCTTTCCTTAAGTCGATTATGCTTAAGATGGGGTTTGCTGCTGACTTTGTTAATTTGATTATGATGTGTGTAACTACGGTTACTTATAAAATTATGAGAGATGGGATGGAAATAAATCCTATTATACCTAGCTGTGGTCTAAGACAAGGCGATCCATTATCATCGTATCTATTTATTATCTGTGCAGAGAGGCTGAGTTTGTTAATCCATCATTATGAGAAGGCAAGATTTTTGCATGGGGCTAGAGTAGCTAGAGGTGTTTGTTATATCTCTCACATTTTTTTTGCCGATGGTTGCCTCTTGTTCTTCAAAGCTAGTGTCCAGAAAGCCCACTTAATGAAGAGTATCTTGTATATGTATGGGGCTGTGTCGGATCAAAGAGTTAATTTCCATAAATCTGCTATTTCCTTTAGTAGCAATGTGAAAGAAGAAGTTGTGCAATAAGTATGTGATTTGCTTGGGGTTCAGGCAACTGCTGACTATGGTACTTACTTGGGCCTACCTTCCTCTATAGGTCGAAGTAAGTATGTTGTTTTCCACTACATTAAAGATAGGGTTTGGAAATGCTTACAGGGCTAAAGTCAAAAGCTATTATCTAGAGCTGGCAAGGAGATTTTACTCAAGACAGTGATGCAAGCTATGCCCAATTATGCCATGAGCGTTTACATGCTTCCTCTTGAGCTTTGTCGGGATATTGAGAAAATGATGAACTCTTTTTGGTGGGGCAATAAAGGTACAAGTAGTAGGGGGTATCATTTGGATAAGATGTGATAGGTTATGCAAGTCTAAGACTCATGAGGGACTTGGCTTTAAGAAATTGCATCAATTCAACATAGCAATGCTTAGCAAACAAGGTTGGCGACTTTTAACTAATCCGAATTCCCTTATGGCTTGCTTATTTAAAGCTCGATACTATCCTAAAACTTCTTTTCTTGAGGCTTCTTTGGGCAGTAACCCCAGCTATGTTTGGAGGTCGATTTTGGCAGCACAAAAGGCTATTTCACAGGGTAGCCGCATTCGGATTGGTGGGGGCTAGAAAAGAGTCATTGGTCAAGCCCTTTGGCTTCCAGATCAAGATAATGGCTTTATAACTTCTTCACTGCCAGAACATCTTACTAATGCTACAGTAGACAGCCTTATAGTGCTAAATCATCGTTGCTGGGATTTTGATGTGGTGGCTGACATTTTCAATCGTATGAATCGAGATCTAATTTTACAAATTCCTCTTGGCTCTTGGATTGTCGAAGATGGTTGGTATTGGTTACCAGATTCAAAGGGGTAGTATACAGTTCGAAGTTGCTACAAACTGTTGGAGAATCTGCCCACTCCTAGCAGCAATGTATGGCGACAACTATGGCAGCTTCCAGTTCCTGGAAAACTTTTCTTTGGCATCCTATGGCCAATGTTATCACCACTGTAGCTAATCTTGTGCAGCGTCGAGTTGAGGTACACCCCTTATGTCCTATATGTAATGTTTCCAATGAAACTATCTACCATGTGTTGCTTGAGTGTCTATTTGCTAAATCTTGCTGGTTAGCATTTGCTGTTAGGTTTATTGGGAATTTTGTGAATGTTGGGGAATGGCTGGAAACTCTCTCTACTCGCTGCAGTAAAGATGATTGTAGCTTACCTATTGTGATTTGCTGGGGAATCTGGTTGAACAGAAATAATAAAGTCTAGAGAAATATCAATAGAAGGGTTAGTACTCTTATCAATTTAGCAGGTCAGAATTTATTTCAGTGGCAGCAAGTTTGTAAGAATCCTTACTTTTCTTACACTTTTGTGGCAAATGATCATGGTTCGATTTGTTGGAAATGACCTCAGGATGGATGGTTTAAGTGTAATGTCGATGCTGCCATCTCTTGACATAGAGGAACCATCAGTTTTGGGGCTATTATCCGTTCCTCAGATGGTGATTTTATTGCAGCTAAAAGTGCTTCCCTACGTGGTACATTTGCAGCTCGTGAGGCAGAGGGAATTGGCATGCGAAAAGCTCTCAATTGGCTTAAGAACCTCCCTGTCAGGCCAATTGTTGTTGAGATGGATAACTTACAAGTGTTTAATGCTTTACATGACAGTGTTGATTATTCTAATGGTTTTGGTACTATAATTGCCGATTGTAGAGCTTTGGCTCAATCTTTAGGAGAGTTTATTTCCTCTTTTGTTCGTCGATCTGTGAACACCGTTGCCCATACTGTTGCTAGGGTGGGGGGTTCTTTGTCAGGTCCGGGAGAGTGGAGACATGTTCCACCTTCATGGTTGATTAATTATCTTGGTTGATTTATAAAATTTACCTTTTATAAAAAAAAAAACGCTTTTGCCATGTCTTGTATTTTTATTTTTTATTTATTCACTACCAAAAATAGTTTTGTTTTCTCTTGTACTACAATAGTCATAAGACCGCATCCTTTTGTATAAATTTATTTTATAATACTTTGACGTGGCATAAATATATTTGTATAAATCATGTGGAGCCAGGGCATTTTCTTCAACCAAAATAGTTATGGCAGATCAATATGTGGGATCCGAATGCTTTTATGGTTCCGTTCCGAATCCTCTCTCTCGTTCCTCTTTCTCTTTTATTGCTCATTTGTCTCAGCAAGCATGTTTTCTTCAATAATTGAAGCTAAATTATTGGTTAAACTTTTTACTCTGGCACCCAACTTTTTGACATTGGAGAAATTATTGGTTAAAATGTTGAATTTGGCATCCAACCATTAGAGAAACTGGCCATTTGATAACTTAATTTCAACTAGGCATAATATTTAAACTATGTAACTAATCACAGTTAAAAATGAAAATGCAAAGGAAACAAAGGTTCTTATCATCAACACAACGACAATTTAGTTTCCGACTCTGTCGACCCAAAAATATGCTAGATTAGGATGAATATTACATTTATTAAACAAATATTTACATTTTTAAAAATATAATCGGTATTTTTTACACTCTAAATAGGAAAGAAACTAAATAAAGTTACGGTTCTCTGTGCATGAAGCACAATAAAAAATTGGCTTGCCTCTTACATTAACCTTTTTCCTTTCAAACCAGAAAGAAAATGGTTACTAGCCAGTTTGTACGAACTCAATATCAAGAAATATATGATATCCTAATCTTTTTAATTCTTTCTAGGACTAGCCCCTTTGATCTTCAAGCTCTGAAACCACTTTATGCTGGTTATTTGCTTGAATCAATAGTGCCAAAGAACAAGTATATCAGAAAAATAAAAAATAAAACAAACCACATACAAAACAAAGACTGCTGCTAAGTCACGTATAATACAACTTACGGCAACTTAAGTTAAATCTTAAAACTTATGATTTGCAAATATTTTTCATCGAAAAAACAAAAGAATATATATTTTTATCCCTGAAAAAGATTAAAAAAGAATAAAGTACATATCTACATATTAATTATATTGTTTTCATTAATGAATACATAATAAAACTAAATCCCCATAGAATTATGTCGTAAAACTCCAATTAAAATGCATTTTCATCATATTAACTTAACTTTATTTTTATTTTGTAGTTTACAACTAGTTTCGAAAATATAAAATATTATTAAATACCATAATGTAACATTGATAGGTTATGTAATTATTATACGATTGATACGTATAAAGAAATAAAATATATAATCAAATTTCTATAACCTTTAATTGTTGTGTTTGAACTCTATTCTAATTCTAATTTTTCTCTCTTTTTATCTTATTTCACCAATATGATCTCTTACCCATTATAAAATTTTACCAGTAAAGTTGTTGTAAGAGAGATTGTAACATTTTTAATTTTTTGGTTTGACATTCGAGAATAAAACGACTTGCTGTTTTTTGGAGAAAACGGCTAACTATTTAATTCCAGAAAGTATGTTTTCTATTCTACAGAAAACGATTAACCGTTTGGAGAAAACAACTAACTGTTTATTTCAGAGGTTATTTGAAAGTTGGCATTCTGGAATAAAACGGCTCGCCGTTATTAAGAAAACGGTTAGCTGTTTTCTTCAAGAGAGCGTGTTTTCATCAACTAAAAAAAATGGCTAGCGGGTTTGAGGAACAAGGAAAACCGGTTGTGAATAGATGCAAACTTCAAACCAAAGAGTGTCTTTGAAGAAATACTATTTTTTAATGGTTGTAATATTTCATATAAACATCTTATTCATTAAAATAGATACGCATTACTTAAAAAAAAAAACAAATTATTAAAGATTTCATATGTGTTCTTGAAATACAATCTTATTTGCTAGAGATTGTATTCAGGATTTGATATATCTTGGGGTTAATTTGCCATTAAACTCTATAGCATACCAAGAGTGGTGAGGACAAATAAAGCCTTAAAGGAAAGTGTATAAACACGTCTTAAATCCTAAAAAAATTCTTTGTTCTTTACCTCCATATTAAAAAATCTACCAACAATCTTTAAGGTTTTATATTCCAAATGGAGGCTGAGAAGAGTTTGACATCATTTCTTAACCCTAGTGTCCATCTCGACCGTTTTGATGGCACTAATTTCACCTTTGCAAGGGAAAATTGTTCTTTCTCCTTACTATTCTTAAAGTGGCATATGTTCTTGATCCAAAATTAGAACCATTTCCAGAACCAAAAGAAGATGATTCAGAAGTTGTTAAGGCTGCAAGGGAAAAGCATGAAGATGATGAGTTGATGTGTCAGGTCACATACTTAATACACTATGTGACAAGCTCTATGATTTTTACAATTCTATGGCTTCTCCATTGCAAATTTAGAATGCTCTTGGGTGCAAATATAAAGCGAAGAAGGAAGGTACTGATAAATTTCTTGTCTCAAAATATTTTGAATTTGTTATAGTAGACACAAAATCCATTCTTGATCAGATACATGAGTTATAAATTATAGTTCTTAAGCTTCGGGAGTTAAAAGTTGAAATTTCTAAATCATTTCAAGTTGGGGCTATTATTACTAAATTGCCTAAAAGTTGGAATGATTATAGAAAGAAACTCCTTCATGATTCTACTAAGGTTAATGTTATTGAAGCTAGTAAATTTTCAAAGAATTTCAAAGTCAAGAATGACAAGAAATTCAAGAAGTCCAGCACATAAGAGTTTTCTGGAAATTATTTCTTTTGTGGCGAGAAAGGCCATCACTAAAGTGATTGTAGGTACAAGAAGAAAAAGGAAGAAGTGAATTCCCATAAAGCTAATGTTGTTGAATATAAATCTAAAAAGAATTGTGTTATGGTTTTTGAAATATAAATTGGCATGATTACTGAAACTAATATGGCTGAAACGAAGTCCTATGATTCGTGGCTCGATTCGGGTGCAACAATTCATGTTTGTAATGATAAGAAATTTTTCTTATCTTACAAAGAAGAAACAAAAGGACAAGAGGTTCTCGCGGGGAACAATAATGCAGCCATAGTAGTAGGGAAATGAGTAGTTGAGATCAACTTCACTTCTGGCAAGAAAGTTACATTGTATAATGTCTTTCAGTACCTTCCATTAGGAAGAATCTTGTATCTGCTAGTTGTATGTGTAAGCATGGGTTAAAATTGTGCTGAGGGTAATACTGA